>NC_060143.1:391757971-392078686 GCF_021461385.2 Schistocerca piceifrons | reverse complement strand
CACAAACTGCATGTAGAGGTGGACATTATCCCAGGGATAAATGCATACTTGTGTTGATCCATTGTTCTTTCCAGAATGATGAAATCACCCAGGGAACACCACGAAAAGATTCCCCAGACAATACTCTCCCTTCTTCGGCCTGCACCCTTCCTACGTGTTTTTTTTTCAGGTTGGTACACGCATAAGTCCATCTGTCCAGTGTGGAGCATAAAACGTGAGTCATCTGGAAAGGTCACCCTCGCCACTCAGTGGAGTCCACTTGCAATATTATCGTGTATGTCCACCCTCGTCGGCGGTGAAGATTAGTTAGCATGTGTGATGCATGCTGCGGAAGCTCATACGCAGCAACGTTCGATGAACGTTCGTTTAGGAGACATTGTTGGCAGCACCTTGGTTCATCTGGGCGGTCAGTTGCTCAACAGTTGCAACTCTATTTGCACCCCTATTTCACAGCCGTCGTTCATCCCTGTCACCTATGACCCGAGGCGCACAACCTAAGCCCCGCGCCAGCTTTGGATAGTGCCATTTTGCCATGCCTTTAACCACGGCAGCACGCGAACAATTTACAAACTTTGCCGTTTCGGAAATGCTTCCACCCTTGGCCCGAAAGCCACTGATCCCGCCATCGTGGACGTCAGGTATGTTGGCCCGTTTCTGCTTTACGACAACGACTGCACTGTTTTCCCTGTCCCCCCCCCCCCCACCCCCCTCGGCCTCCAACGCGCTTTATATACCCTCCACTGATAATGGTTTCACCTGCCATGAGTGGTTATTCCTCGTTGATGTCGAACATAGTCAGTAGTCACATTAATGTGATGGACCGTCTATTACACGCATGTTTTAGTGGCCTCTATGCACCTGAAAATGTTTACTTACAACGAAACAAGTTGTGACATAATAAATGTACTTGGAATATGGCTCAAATAGCTCTGAGCACTATGGGACTTAACGTCTGAGGTCATCAGTCCCCTAGAACTTAGAACTACTTAAACCTAACTAACCTAAGGACATCACACACATCCACGCCGGAGGCAGGATTCGATCCCGCGACCGTAGCGGTCGCGCGGTTCCAGACTGAAGCGCCTAGAACCGCTCGGCCACACCCGCCGGCTGTACTTGGAATAGAGTCGATGCTATTTTTATTATCATTTCCTCTCCATGTACGTACGCCTGCTGCATATCTATTATGGAAGCAATTCCTTTTTGTCCATTGTTGCAGCGACTGACAGGCACTCAACAATTCTGACCACAAAGGTAAGCCCCCTTAGCCAAGACACGTGCACAGATCTCTAAGACTTTCAGACAAATATTTGTTGTGGCAGACGTTATTGGAGTATCGTGATGAAGAACTTGAGTTCGTGTTCGGTAAGAGCGGAACGCCTAGATTTGTCCTGTCCAGCTAATTTAAATTTCCCACAATCTTGCTGAAATAGTCATACAGTCTTAAAATCTCCCACTGGCCTTCTTCAGATGAACTAGTGACAAGCCTCTGTTGTCCATGACGTTAAAATTCAGTCTTCCTTTCGTGTGTGGGCTCGTCACAAAGACGACACGCGGCAGCAAGCCTGCAGTGATGTTTGTCCTTATCCAGGAAGGCGCCTGTCAATATCTCTCGCAACAGGAGAGACATGAGCGGGAACACCCTATGATAACCACAAGAGATACAGGTTTCTTCGTACCAAGATTGTGGTCGACAGGGGAAAAAACTTCAAGCGTTTCAATAGAAGTGGACTTTTCCCGAAGAAACTTTGACCTTTGAGCTATGCCAATGTTTAACAGCCCATAGGTGACAGAAGTACAGATAAAGAGATACAGGAAAACGGACGATCTCGCTATCTCGGCCGCCAGGCAACGTTTAAGTAACTCACAGAGTGACATTTGCTGTTATCAAGAACCAGTGATACTGTAGGTGGCCGATTGCTCATCTCCTTCACTGTACGAGAGGAAGAAGAATAGCTACTGGAGTGAACGAGATATCATGGACATCCAGGCACCTAGGGACCACAACAAAAACATTCAGCGTCAACAAATTGCTCACGGATATGCGGGTGATGAGGTTGCCCAGCATAGTAGCCGGTTCATGCTCTCTTCTTAATATCAGTATCACGATCAACAACATCACCATCCCCACCACCGTTATTACCCATTAGACAACCACATCTGGATGAAGGCCTTTCTTCGGTCTGGAACCTCGCTGCTGCTGCGGTCGCAGGTTCGAATTACAACACCCTTATTGGCATTGTAGCGAGAAGGAAGTGCTTCTCTGGACGGTATCACTAACCTGGTGTCTTGCTGCTTCGGCAAGTCCCTCGTAGCACGGAAGTAGCGCTCAGTCGCCAGGTTCCATGTAGGTGGTGATCTTGCTGAATTGGAGTGTTTAGGGATGCCAGTTTTTAAGTCTCAACAACGTTTGTACTATACTTTTAATACAGAAATTGCTTTGCCACACACGTCACAGAATCAGCATCTGCAATATAGCGGCTCTGGACTACGCCGTTATTCGACCCTTTACACAAATTAACACAGTTTTCTGACTTTACATAATGAGAGACTCTTCCCACGATACGTAGCGTTCTTATAACTAATAACTTCACTTTATATCTTATTTAACATATGAAATATGCGCTCGCGACCGTTCTTTTAGAGCCGCCCCAGTTACTCGACATGCGTTTTGCGTGGCTCCTCGCGACTTACTCGCCCTGTCTTCCCGAAGGACAAGAGAGACCACCCCACCTTTCTCTCTCAGCCAATGGGCGTTAAGATCGCTGTTGCTAGGCGGATCTGACGTCACGTTTGCGTACATTGTGACAGAAGTTTGTCTCAGAACACTGTCTCAGATTGCAAGATCCTATTCCCAAATAGTCGGATCTTGTCCCTATTAAGGTTGCACAACATTGCTCCTATGACCTCATCACTAATGCTCTTGCTGACGCTTAATTGTACATGTAGCCTGGCTGCTACTGAGCATTCCCGATCGCATAAATGTGCATAATACTTAGTTTAAACACGTGAAGGGAATGCATATATGCATTACAGAATCCTGCCTCAGGCATGGCTGTGTGTGATTTCCTTCGGTTGGTTAGGTTTAAGTAGTTCTAAGTCTAGGGGACTGATGACTTCAGATGTTAAGTCCCATAGTGCTTAGAGCCCATAAAGGCCTTTCTCAGGATTCACATTATTTTCTTGGTCCATCTAGTATCCGTTCTCCTAGAGATCATGTATTGGGCCAGTTGTTCTCAGCCTATATGTTTCAGAAATTTCAATAGTAAACTGGGTTCAAACCCAGCTCGGGTAAAACACAATGTTCGTGTTTCCAGCTCAATAACAACAGGCAAACTGTCAACTGCAAATCTACAGTGGTGTGCAAAACTTAACGTCAAAAGGAATTTTGGCTTGGTGCTCACCATCAAGTAACACAGATCGATGAACCATGGTCCATACGTATAAAAAGACTGCTACAGTACAGTACAGTACAGAAGGTAACCGTAAGAAATACGACAATGATATGAAGAAAATGACACTTTTGTTCAAAGAAAGTAATGACGCTGGAGACACCGGTAGTTATGATGGACCCTGGACATTAAAAGAGACGAGACGTGGTCCTTAATAGGGTGTATGATTACCGCGTACGGTAATGCATGCTCTGCAACGGATTCCCATGCTGGGCACTAGGTTGGTAAGGTATTCTTGTGGCAGGGCGCCCCATACAGCGACCAGAGAGGGTAACAACAGCTGGATGGTCGGTGGTGCATGTGGATGTGTAAAACACGTCTCGAACATGTTCCTCACGTACTTCATGGGAAACTCGGAGGAAGAGTTAGTCCAGTCCCTTCGTCGAATAACCTCTCGTTCCAAGAACATCTCCGCTCTTCTAGGTAGTCATCCACAAAAATGAAGTCAGGGCCAAATGCACCAGTGGAAAGATGTACATGTAGGAGGAGTACAGTGTTTAAAGTTGGCCGTCGAGTGTACCGTTTTCAAAGATTTCGATGTCAATATGCCCATGAAACGTTACGCCTCCCCACGCAATAGCCCCTCGACTACCAAAACGAGCAAGTTCGACAGTATCCCTAGGTGCATTATGAGTACGCGTCATGCACTTACCTCCCTCCATGTAAAGGTACGACTAGAATCATCTGCTCTCATCCGAAAAGAGCAAGCGATCCACTTCTCGTTGGTCCAGTGCCTGTAGTCTTGGCCTCATCGCAAACGGTGTGGCTGTGTGTGTGGGTGCCAAAAACATCAGCACACAATCACCATGTCACTATGGATCGTGAGATCGTATGAATTTCTTTCCTGATAAATGTAGTTTCAGTTTCACTCGCTTTTTGACGTGGGTCCCTCTTGCCTGTTGCACAAATGCAACAGCAGCACCTGCTGCTACTGCCATATTTGACCGTGATCAACCACATTTTCTCTTTTGGACAGCTGGTGCCTTATTTGGAACGCTTCCCATGCATATGTGAAATGCTCAATACCAAACTGCTGGGCTACATACTTCACACTTAGACCTTCTTCCAGTGTCACGATGATTTTTCCTTATGTGACGTCATCCAGATGTTGTGAAAAGCAATGGTTCCATAACACTCCCCTGTGGCATGCCAGAGGTTAATGGACATTAAAAAAGATGAGACGTGGTCCTTAATAGGGTGTATGATTACAGCAGACGGTAATTCTTGCTCTACATCTACCGTATTGTAATGAAGAATACCAATGCAGAGCATTGTAACTGCTCGCCCAAGGACACACACTGTGTTTTGCTACTCCTTCACTTGCCTCGTGTTCTAACTCTCGACTTCACGTCATGTGACATGCAGCTTTCTGCACCTGACTGAAAGACGTCTGGCAACATGTTCCCGCACTTTCATTGATTGCCACCTAGTTGTTAATATTTTATGTTACTTTACCTCTCTCGTCTTTAAGTTTTGTTTTTAATAGTAATCGTAGAAAATACTATTGTCCACGAGTGTGGCAATGGCTACTACGCAGGGCAACCTCATAGATCCTTGACCTATCAATCACACTTGACTGATACTAGAGAAAAGTTCGGTCCAGGAATGATATCTTCCAAAATGTATGTGGCACCATATGGGGATCAAAAAAGCTGTAACGCTCCACTGCTCTGCGTTGAAATTAGTGTACTGCAAAGTGGAACACTGTGCTCCAAGTGTCTAAACAGGTACCATAGCAGCTGGCTCCAAAGCCAGTTCAGTGAAACAGTATGTACAATCTTGGTCTCTCTAGATATTTGACAATCCCAAGCTTCCCATTCATGACTATGTCTCGAGTGCTACATCAGATTGAGTAAAATCCCAACTGCCAGCAATGAAAACTGCTGTAGAACTTCTTGTGAAGTATTTGATATCTGTTCTGTATATAAAGCTGTGGGAGCATGTGTGTGCACGTCTGTGATCTACTCTGAAAACCTTCAATTGATTTGAACCAAATTTGACACAGAAATATCAGGCCTCATGAGTACAAGTACTGTGGGGTATATAACCTCCTAGCCCCAACAGGATCAGAGATATAGGCGAAACCGTATTTTTCTCCAGACACTGTATTGTGTGGAAACAGTTTCAGCCTTCCAATCAACCTGCTCAGAAAGGCAGCCTACATGCCAGGAGCGAAAAACTGTTTCCCACACCCCAACATGTAGGCTGCCTACAGGTTAGGTATGTTGTACCGAACTAATGTCGACCTGCTTTGTATGATGGTCTTTATGTCAGGGGCCAATAAATGATTTTGAATACCCTGCTCTCTAGCCCACCCTGCATGATAAGTGTGTTGTGGGAGTAGTATCAGCCTGCTTGGTTGAACTATATTGCAAGGGCTACATATGCTGATGAGTATAGCTAGGGAAAAATTTATATGGGTAGAGGAGGGTATGGACAGAGTGAGGAGGGGATGATGATGATGATGATGATGATGATGATGATGATGATGTGTCGTTTGTGAGGTACTTAAGTGTGAGGTTATCAGTGCCTGTACAAATTTCCAACCTTTGCTCTGTCCAGTCTCTCCACTTTCATGAATGATGATGAAATGATGAGGACAACACAAACACCCAGTCATCTCGAGGCAGGTGAAAATCCCCGACCCCATTGGGAATCGAACCTTGGACCCCATGATCGGGAAGCAGGAACGCAGCCGTGAGACCACGAGCTGTGGACATGAGGGGAGGAGGAAATGGACAGAGAGTGGGGGGAATGAGAGACACATGAGGCAGTTGGAAAGT
The DNA here is from genome assembly GCF_021461385.2 of Schistocerca piceifrons. Classification (NCBI taxonomy): domain Eukaryota; kingdom Metazoa; phylum Arthropoda; class Insecta; order Orthoptera; family Acrididae; genus Schistocerca; species Schistocerca piceifrons. Next base: position 392,072,451 of record NC_060143.1, on the reverse strand, counting down.
GTAAAGGGGTAGAGGGCTGTGGGAAAGGAAAAGGAGGAACAGAAAGAGAAAGAGGGAAAAGGATATGGTCAGGTAGAAGGGGGTGGAAGATATGGTCAGAGAGAGGAGATGAGAGAGGATGGAGGAATGGACAAAGAGAGGGGAGGAGGAGTTGTGGGAAGACAGAGGGGGGGAGGAGAGAGGGAAGAAGAGATGGACACAGAGGAGATTTGTTCTGTATGTGTTGACTGTGTAAATGGTTGCAGCCTTGGGGAAAGGGTTAGTGATCTACAAAGGGAAATTCAGATCATGCAACAACAACCAAGAGTTCAAACTATCATAAATATCTGCATTCAACCAGCACACTTCGATATGCATCAACATATATGGAAGACAGCTAACAGAATCCGTGCAGTCCATTTAGACACTCCATCTAGTACGCAAGGATATTTTTTACAATGGGAAAAATGTACTAAATCCATCTTGAATGTGCGGTAAGACACCCCACAGCGTTCATCACATTGTGCAGGAGGCTACTTTAACATTGCATACATGCAAAAAAAATAAATTCCCGATTCTAACTGTAGGTATTGTTGGCCGGACGAGGTAGCACGATGGTAAGATTTGGATTACTATTCTGGAGGACAGTGACTATAATTCTCATCCAAGTATACAAATTTAGGTTTTTTGTTCTTTCCCTAAATCGCTTGAGGCGAATGGTAGTATGGTTCCATTGAAAAGTCATGGTCAATTTTCTTCCCTCTCCTTTCTCCAGCCCGTTTGTGCTCTTTCTCTGACTAACAGGTCTTCGACGCGACGTTAAACACTAATCTTACTTCTTTCTTTCCCAGATGCTGTTAATTGGATTGAGAAATTAATTTTAATATCGTGTTTTCCATTGAACCATACTACCATACCGCATACGTACGATATTTGCAGTTTGTTTTTATCTACTTTTCGTTAGTGATATTGTTTTGTACCTGTAACGTGATGTATACTAATACCATTCCTTAGAACCATTTGCTTCATGTCGCGGTCAATATATGAGGACAATGGCTGCACTTAAATAAATAATGCACAAAATAGTATTAAATCAACAGTGTATATGGATAAGTGTCCGTAATCTCAAATAATATCCCACTAGGTTAAGCTATAAATTTGTAAATGTTCATAAGTGACTATAACAATGAAATAAACGGAAAAAAGGTTTTATTATGTACATCTGATACTTCTACTTTTTAACTACACTGAAAGCAATCAATGGACAAACTATAGCCAGCCCAGAAGGGACCTCGTAAAAAGGAACAGCACACTATCTAAGTAGCGAATATCTATTTACTTTCAATCAAAAATTACTTTTAAATTTGGCCAAAGTTGATGGTCAGTTGTCAGTCAAACCTATGCATTAGTACACCGTGCATGTACCATCAAATAACTGACAAGCCCATCACAGTAATATATTTCTGTTTCTTGGGAGGTTAAAACTATCTTATGTTTCTGCTCACCCGTGATCCGTGTACAGTTTGTATTCTTTAACTGCGTTTTCACCTCTGTTAGTTTTCGTTGTCTTCTTAATCACCTTAAGCAATTCATTACATAAATTTATTCCGTGATAGCGATTGTTGTTTTGAGTTTTCTTTTATTTTTTATGTAATTTAAATCTAGATCTTGATAAGAGTAAGGAGTAGAGCTGTGAACTACGTGGACTCCCTGAAAAAACACATTTCAGTAACATTCTGCGTCTTTATTCTCATATCCGCATATTTATTTCTTAAAATAGTCACCCTGGCGATTAACACATTTCTCCCAATGCGAAACCAGTTTTTTGATAAGTCACTGTACAATGTTTGAATTTGTTGACGGAGCCACAACCTCACCTCAGCTTGAGCCATATCATCTCTATCAAAGTGAAGTCCTGGACTTTTGGAAGCAGATGAAAACCTGTTGGGGACAAGCCTGGGCTGTATGGGGGATGATCATTTACAGTGAACCCGAAGCGTCGGATTGTCGCAGAAGTCGCAACGTTCGTGTGTGGCCCGGCATTGTCATGTTGAAGAAGTGTATGCTCCACTACAGCCCGCTGTTTCTTCCGCACCGACATAGTTACGTTACACGCCGCATTGTTAGACACTACAGTTCGGACCACCTAGGAGCAGATGGCTACAACTATCGTCAGGGAAGCGAGGAGGACGACCGAGAAGAATGCAAGACATATACACTACTGGCCTTTAAAATTGCTGCACCACGAAGATGACGTACTACAGACGCGAAATTTAACCAACAGGAAGAAGATGCTGTGATATGCAAATGATTAGCTTTTCAGAGCATTCACACAAGCTTGGCGCCGGTGGTGACACCTACAACGTGCTGACATGAGGAAAGTTCCCAACCGATTTCTCATAAACAAACGGCAGTTGACTGCCGTTGCCTTGTGAAACGTTATTTTGATGCCTCGTGCAAGGAGCAGAAATCCGTACCATTACGTTTCCGACTTTGATAAAGGTCGGATTGTAGCCTATCGCGATTGCGGTTTACCGTATCGCGACATTGCTGCTCGCGTTGGTCGAGATCCAATGACTGTTAGCAGAATAGCCGGCCGGAGTGGCCGAGTGGTTAAAGGCGCTACAGTCTGGAACCACACGACCGCTACGGCCGCAGGTTCGAATCCTGCCTAGGGCATGGATGTGTGTGATGTCCTTAGGTTAGTTAGGTTTAAGTAGTTCTAAGTTCTAGGGGACTTATGACCACAGCAGTTGAGTCCCATAGTGCTCAGAGCCATTTGAACCATTTTGTTAGCAGAATATGGAATCGGTGGGTTCAGGAGGGTAATACGGAACGCCGTGTTGGATCCCAACGGCCTCGTATCACTAACAGTCGAGATGACAGGCACCTTATCCGCATGGCTGTAACGGATCGTGCAGCCACGTCTCGATCCCTCAGTCAACAGATGGGGACGTTTGGAAGACTACAACCATCTGCACGAATAGTTCGATGACGTTTGCAGCAGCATGGACTATCAGCTCGGAGATCACGGCTGCGGTTACTCTGGCGCTGCATCACAGACAGGAGCGCCTGTGATGGTGTACTCAACGACGAACCTGAGTGCACGAATGGCAAAACGTCATTTTTCGGATGAATCCAGGTTCTGTTTACAGCATCATGATGGTCGCATCCGTGTTTGGCGACATCGCGGTGAACGCACATTGGAAGCGCGTATTCATCATCGCCATACTGGCGTATCACCCGGCGTCATGTATGGGGTGCCATTGGTTATACGTCTCGGCCACCTCTTGTTCGCATTGGCGGCACTTTGAACAGTGGACGTTACATTTGAGATGTTTTACGACCCACGGCTCTACCCTCCATTCGATCCCCGCGAAACCCTACATTTCAGCAGAATAATGCACGACCGCATGTTGCAGGTCCTGTAGGGGCCTTTCTGGATACAGAAAATGTTCGACTGCTGCCCTGGCCAGCAGATTCTCCAGATCTCTCACCAATTGTAAACGTCTGGTCAATGGTGGCCGAGCAACTGGTTCGTCACAATACGCCAGTCACTATTCTTGATGAACTGTGGCTTCGTGTTGAAGCTGCATGGGCAGATGTACCTGTACACGCCATCCAAGCTCTGTTTGACTCAATGCCCAGGCGTATCAAGGCCGTTATTACGGCCAGAGGTGGTTGTTCTGGGTACTTATTTCTCAGGATCTATGCACCCAAATTGCGTGAAAACGTAATCACATGTCAGTTCTAGTACAATATATTTGTCCAATGAATACCCGTTTATCATCTGCATTTCTTCTTGGTGTAGCAATTTTAATGGCCAGTAGTGTATTGCCTCAACCGAGATTGAAAACAGAATAAAAAGTTATGAGGCAATATTTGTCAACATGCTCTGGTACTAAAGTTATTCTCACTCTTAACAGCTGATTACAAGCTCTATTCAGACTGCACAATTCGAATTCCCAACTCTTGGAATAGATCTTTAAATGAGTCAAGTTAGCCTGTTTTGTTACGATTATTTTCGTTGTTTTCTGTAGTTTGCGAAAGTTGCTTTATTTTGTGCATTTTTTCTCCAAAACCTGATTTAAAAGCCTTCGGCATGAATGCAAAATAACGACTTCGAAGTCCTGCGTAGACGTGATATTGTCAAAATCCATTTACGGAAACGGATTGTCACTTCAGCATGAAAGCGCATTGTTATTCAGTTGGAAGTGAAACTTTTTCCTCAACACCCGGATTGCAGGATAAACACGTATACGCTCACGCGCCGCCTTTACAACGAGCTCACGTCGAGGTACTTTTTTAAAAGCTGACTGGAAAAGTAGCTCGGCGGTGGTCTGACAGCAACGCAGGTGCGACACGTGAATCGCCGTGAACTGCTTACCAACTGGCGTTGTAGGAATGCCAGCCGTGTCTGCCATATTAAGAAGTAAATCGCTGCATATTCCTTTGTTTCGCTTGTAAGACGACCTACTGGAATTCCTGACCACTTATGCGCATGCTCTGGTATAAACACGGCATTAAAAAGGCCCGGCTCCAGAGTATGGCTCTTTATATTGCAGGTATGACTAAAGCGAGACTAAATGATCAGCATGGTACTAGGAATAATCGTTTTAATAGGCGAGTCCCAAAGTGAATGATACTTCGAAGAAACACTGGTCATATCTACCTGGAGTTAGAATACACACGGTAGCTCTTTTTCGAATTATGTCCAAACCGATACCCAGTGAATGATAACCGAGGCGATTGTGAAGAGAAAACCGAGAAACCCAATCAAGCGCAAAACCGAACAACGAACCTGAAAAAGATTTGAAAGACTGTAATTATTCCAGTTCTTCCTTCTAGCGTCAGACCGACTTCGTATGGCATCTTAAACGAAAGACACGGCAGCGGTTACGTGTAATTTGTTACCATCGCCTTACTGCTGCAAGTGCAACCTAGTTGAAGTACTCGGATACAAATACTGTTATTACAACATCGCTGCTCCAGCTATTCAGCCACTAATACCATGAAGTGTAGAGGCAGTGTGGAAGTGGACACGGAAGGAACTCTCCTCCTCTTCTTCTTTTTCTTCTTCATTTTTCCAGTGTTACGCATTCGACTGTTACGTCTTCTTGATCGACACCTCTGTGGTTAGTTTCTGTTTGATATCTTAGCCTCTTCCTCAGTCAACCTATCGATCATTTCCCAGTTGGTCGAGAATTCATTACTATTTCAGACACCCTATTTTCAATCATTGTTGTGACATGACCTCTCCATTTATTTCTGTGCTCATTTATGCTTTTAAGTCCTAGTCCTTATCTGATTCTTGTACTCGTGAAACCAGATGGTCTACAGCCAGCTGCTGTTCCTGAGAACTTCGCTGCCGCAGCTTGTATCCTTCGGTCAGTTATTATCCGTGTCTCACTCTCATAAATTGTAGGTGATATTGACATAATTTTGCAGAATTTTGTTTCTTTTCTCACCTTTTCATGGTCCCCTTATTATATACCTGAAGCTGTTAATTTTTTTCGGTACGTCTTTTCCATTTGTGATAGAGTCGGCATTTCCCAGAAAGCTGAATTCTCCCACCTTAAAAAGTTATGACTTTCCATTTTTTGATCGAGATTGTTAAGTTATATGTTTTAGCAGTAATAATTTATAAATGGTTTTTTGAAGGCTGCCATCGCTGCCAGTTATAAGAAGTTGGTCATCAGCAAAATATCTTGTCATTAGATATTTTTTTTATTTACTTTGCGAGTGAAAAGCACAATTTCTTCTAGCCATGGAAATTAAAAAGTATCTGAGATAAACTGCACCCTTGTCGTAGCGTAGTTTTGTTGTTACTTTAGCACTCTCTTTTCCGGCAGTAGCAATTTTGAAGTCTGGGTACATCTTTTAGAAATTCACGGCGATAAAAAGAACTTAAGAGAGCTCTACAACATTGTAAGATGAATTGTAGAGAGCACTATAACATTATAAGATGAACTGTACCCAGACTGGAATCACCAACTGGATGGAAAAATAGTAGTTTTGCTTGGTTTTCAGTTCTACATTATGTAGGGTGTGCCCTGAACTCCACAAACAAAAATTTTGGAGGTTGTTCAGTGATGTTTTTTGTGTATTTTGCTTGACAGACTAGCGGTCGTCGGTGGCTCGAAACAGACTGCATTTCGTTTAATTTCTTACGCCACTTCCCCACCCTTATCTTTTTTTTAAGGTAACTGCTGTGACAAAGCGAAGAAATCTAAATTGGATTATTACTCTGAAACGAGCTACCGAAGACCGCGCGCGCCTTACACCAAAACATTAAAACCTACCCAAAATTTAGGCGTGAAGTTCGAGATCACTTTACACAAAAAAAAAGTAGAGAAAGATGGTGAATTCCCGTTTCTCCGTTTCTGGATGTTTTGGTTCGTAGAAAAGGAGACGCCTCCTTGGCCCCCAGAACGAGTGCTATCAATGCTGGGCTCTGTTAAAGACAACCTCGGCCTGAGGAGACCAGGAATATATAAAATCCCGTGCCACTGTAGGAAGTCTTATATTGGCCAGACGTGTCGTACGGTTAAAGACAGATGCAAGGAACATAAACGTTACACGAGGTTGGGTCAGCCAGAGAAATCTGCGGTTGCTGAACACTGCCTTGACACTGGACACGGCATGAATTATGAAAAAACCAAGATCCTCTCGTATGCTTCCACATACTGGGACTCCATCATCAAAGAGGCGGTCGAAATACGTATAAGCAGTGAACTAATAAACAGAGACACGGTATTTCACCTGGGCAGAGCCTCTGAGCCAGCCTTGGCGGTACAAAAGAATCGTCAGCCGCAGATTAGCAATTACACCGAGTCAACGCAGATGGGAAACCTTAGCGCAGATGCTTGAATCGCGCGCCAACACCTCGCGCGCGCGAACGGGGTCCGTCGCTCCCGGGCGCATTTCCCGCGCTGTGGCGCGCTTCCGCAGACCGCGACCCGTTTCTGCAGCAGAAGGCTCTGGTATTCGACGCCGTCTACGAATGGTCTTCGATCACGTTGTGCCCCCACTGGCGCCTGCGCTATTCTAGAAAGCCAACATATAAATTGGCGAGCTTCTCAGCGACGTGACAACTTAATACAACTGTTTTGTCGGCGAACAGGGACAGAGACCTTAAAACGTAAACATTCTCTGGCAACTTCTTTATACAGGGTGTTACAAAAAGGTACGGCCAAACTTTCAGCAAACATTCCTCACACACAAAGAAAGAAAAGATGTTATGTGGACATGTGTCCGGAAACGCTTAATTTCCATGTTAGAGCTCATTTTAGATTCGTCAGTATGTACTGTACTTCCTCGATTCACCGCCAGTTGGCCCAATTGAAGGAAGATAATGTTGACTTCGGTGCTTGTGTTGACACGCGACTCATTGCTCTACAGTACTAGCATCAAGCACATCAGTACGTAGCGTCAACAGGTTAGTGTTCATCACGAACGTGGTTTTGCAGTCAGTGCAATGTTTACAAATGCGGAGTTGGCAGATGCCCATTTGATGTATGGATTAGCAAGGGGCAATAGCCGTGGCGCGGTACGTTTGTATCGAGACAGATTTCCAGAACGAAGGTGTCCCGACAGGAAGACGTTCGAAGCAATTGATCGGCGTCTTAGGGAGCACAGAACATACCAGCCTATGACTAGCGACTGGGGAAGACCTAGAACAACGAGGACACCTGCAATGGACGAGGCAATTCTTCGTGCAGTTGACGATAACCCTGTCAGCGTCACAGAAGTTGCTACTGTACAAGGTAACGTTGTCCACGTCACTGTATAGAGAGTGCTGCGGGACAACCAATTGTTTCCGTACCATGTACAGCGTGTGCAGGCACTATCAGCAGCTGATTGGCCTCCACGGGTACACTTCTGCGAATGGTTCATCCAACAATGTGTCAATCCTCATTTCAGTGCAAATGTTCTCATTACGGATGAGGCTTCATTCCAACGTGATCAAATTATAAATTTTCACAATCAACATGTGTGGGCTGACGAGAATCCGCACGAAATTGTGCAATCACGTCATCAACACAGATTTTCTGTGAACGTTTGGGCAGGCATTGTTGGTGATGTCTTGATTGGGTCCCATGTTCTTCCACCTACGCTCAATGGAGCACGTTATCATGATTTCATACGGGATACCCTACCTGTGCTGCTAGAACATGTGCCTTTACAAGTACGACACAACATGTGGTTCATGCACGATGGAGCTCCCGCACATTTCAGTCAAAGTGTTCGTACGCTTCTCAACAACAGATTCGGTGACCGATGGATTGGTAGAGGTGGACCAATTCCGTGGCCTCCACGCTCTCCTGACCTCAACCCTCTTGACTTTCATTTATGGGGGCATTTGAAAGCTCTTGCCTACGTAACCCCGGTACCAAATGTAGAGACTCTTCGTGCTCGTATTGTGGACGGCTGTGATACAATACACCATTCTCCAGGGCTGCATCAGCACATCAGGGATTCCGTGCGACGGAGGGTGGATGCATGTATTCTCGCTAACGGAAGACGTTTTGAACATTTCCTGTAAAAAAGTGTTTGAAGTCACGCTGGTACGTTCTGTTGCTGTATCTTTCCATTCCATGATTAATGTGATTTGAAGAGAAGTAATAAAATGAACTCTAACATGGAAAGTAAGCGTTTCCGGACACATGTCCACGTAACATATTTTCTTTCTTTGTGTGTGAGGAATGTTTCCTGAAAATTTGGCAGTACCTTTTTGTAACATCCTGTATACTTGGTGTAATAAAATAATTTTGACCGTCTTAGAGGGGTAGTAAAGGGAGTCCTAAGGAACAAACTGAGGACAGAAACTCATGCCCAGGAACGTCATCCAATAACGCTGCAAAGCCTGCCGAATTTAGATGGTGGCTGGGTAGTACAACTTCTCACACTTTGTGTCGACAGTTTTCATGACGCTGTTATGCATTATGGATTACGCCGAACACCTTCCCACCTGCCAAAATAACATTGTTGAGTGTACTCTTTCATGCATGCTAACATCTTTGGATGTCGTTACTGGACACGTACTTCTATCCTCAGTTTGTTCCTCAAGACTTTACAACCCGTCGAAGACTGTCGTTTTATTACACCCGATGTATCTTTGAGTAAGAACGGTCTTATCAGAGTTTTGTAAGATATACGTTATCTGTTCAGAAGTATCTGGGCAGTACATTAACATGGGATGTGGCCACCCATCGCCTATATTACGGGTTTAACTCCGTTTGGGACACTCCCAATGATGCGTCTGAATGTCTGTGGAGGAATACAGCTGATTCTTCCTCAAGAGTAGAAACCAGGCAAAGTAGTGGTGTTTGACGCAGGGGCAAAGTCGACTTTCCAACACATCTCAGAGGTGGTGCATTGGCTTGCGATCGGAGCTCTCGGCACGCCAGTCCACTTCAAGTACGTTATTGTCAACAAACCACTGCCTCACAGACTCTGCTTTTTGGCAGTGTATACTATGTGGTGACAACAGAAACGATCATCTCCTGCAAACTATTTCGCTGCTGCATGCAGTACACAACGCTGTAAAGGGTGTTCCCTACCCTTTCACTTTTAGCGTTTTAGTAAGGGCAATAAGGGGACCATAACCTAAAAACTAAAGATACCTCCGTACCGCAACACCACCTCCTACGCACATCAATGATGGCACTACACATGGTGGAAGGTAACAGTTCCAGAAATTCACCAGTAACGTCCGACCCTGGTAGCTGAGTGGTGCCGACACGGTAGCTCAGCGTGTTCGGTCAGAGGGTTACGTGCCCTCTGTAATGAAAAAAACTGAGTTAATAGATCAACAACGAACTTAATTGGATGTCTTACGACGTCCGCCCCGAGCAGATGCACCGAACTAAAGCGAACAAAATGAGATTAAAAAAAAAAAAGTGGTCAGCGTGACAGAATGTCAGTCCTAAGGGTCCGGGTTCGATTCCCGCCTGGGTCGGAGATTTTCTACGCTCAGGGGCTGAGTGTCGTGGTGTCCTAATCATCATCATTTCATCCCCATCGACGCGCAAGTCGCCGAAGTGGCGTCAAATCGAAAGACTTGCCCGCGGGTAACGGTCTAACCGACGGGAGGCCCTAGCCACACGACCAACGCAACGCAGCCAGAAACGAACCCTTGGGCTGTCACAGGACATAGCATCATTCATCACTTCAAATCACTCGCTTCTAGTCATTCTCTATCCAGGGGTGTCGCTCTTTACACCACACCAAGCGTGGCTTGGCACTGCCTACAGAAATGTGTGACCTAGGCCGGTATTACGCTATCATATTTTTTTGATAAACAAATACGATTAAATATTCGTCAAATTTCCCTGACAAAGTTCTTTGACGGAACGACAAAAGGAGTATTACGTTGTCATTATATTTTTCATCGAAGTTTAAGATGGCGGACAACAACAACCTGTTGTTATGCGCTGCATTTGCTTGTACCAGAATTGTATTGTATGTGCATTTGGAAGAGAAGTAGCGGAGAAAAAGGGGAACATACTTGGGCGAAACCTTGCGTTTTACATCAAGATAGTAAAAGCATTAAGCAAAATTTGCTACTGGAGCTGCAAGTGGAGGACGTCGAGTCTTATATAAATTACTTACAAATGGATGTGACTGCGTTTCAGTGTTTGCTCAGTAAAGTGGCTCCTTATATTACAAAGCAGAGTACTCACTTGAGAAAAGCAGGAGACAAGAGCACCATAACACGGCGATTTCTTACTGCAGCAGGAAGCTACTCTAGTTAACAATACAGCACTCGAATACCACACTGCAAATTAAACAAAATAGTTCCATATATGTGTGTAGCGATTTCTAAAGCACTGAAGGACAAAGATCTGAAGGTAAATAAATGTTTAGCACACTGTTTAGGCATTAAGAACTGTTTTCTATTTTTGAATAACTTAATAGAATTAATGTTTCAACAATTACAAAATTAATAAAAAGCACGAAACAGATGAAACACTTTTTAACTTGATGCATCCAGAATTCAAAATGAGATAATGTAGAATGGAGAGCTGAGATTCTTTTTACTTTGGAGTGTGCCTACTTCCTCTGTTCTGGCTTGCTGGAAAACTACCTGATGTAGACATGGCTGGCTGCAGCTTTGGTTGTGAATTTCAACTCGCCTGCGACATTCCCTACCTGCCTATCAGCACACGATTAATAGCATCCACTATCCTCACCTCCCACTTCAGTCGAAGCAAGATTATTGAAAATAATCGAAAAAAACACACCGACTAAACTTTTCAGCCATCTTCACAAACACACTCCAGACGTAAAATAGCTGTAGCGATGCCAGGGCTCCAAGCGGTTACATTTCACATTGTAGTGAACAGGAGACGAACGACTTTTGTGATCATATTTTTGGAGACGCTCTAGACTGGATTATATTTCTTTGACGAAGGACCAGATCTGCCGAAGTTCATTATCACACTATCAATTTTCTTTGACACAAATATTTGACATATCAACTTCGACAAATAAATATGCTAGTGTTATACCAGCTGTTTGATTCTCCAGACAGAGGATTATCCTGCAGTAATATTTCAAGTACTTCGTCTTCGGAAAGGTGACAAGACATTTTCCACTAAATGCAACACACACAATAGTAGTCTCCAGTTATATGGAACAAATAACTGTCGGCTTATGACGTATTGGCAACAATCACACCTTACAGCAATATTTACAAGATTAAAACAAAGGAAACACAGCAACAGTTACGGATTCAATGCAGCATTATTGGGTAATAATACCGCAAGAGAGAAATGGGGTTGCATTAAGCCCTAATGGTATTCAGTGGTTCTCTCTTGACCTTCTGCAAAACTAAATATATTCAAAAAGTTATATTAATATATTACGAACCCATTACTTAATTCAGGAAAAGTCCGAATTTTTCATAATTTTTAGGAATAGGAAACAAGGTATATTTTACAGAAAATTACGGCCTGGGGTCATTATAGACCCCATGGTATTACGAGGGTTAAATTCCTGTTTACACTGCGCTAAATGGTGTGATGGTAGAACTTTGGAACTAATGGTTGGTTCCTTCCGTTGATATGCGATGATTTTACAACCGCCCTCCGCAATGCTTGGCAGCCCCCATGAGGTCCACCTGGTCAGCGTTTAACAGTGAGTGTCCTTTCGTTGTTTCCACTTCACAACCACATCACGAAGAGTCGAGACGGGCAGCTTTGCAAGGATTTAAATGTGTCTGATCAATTTTTTACTCAGGTAACATCCAGTGACTAGTCCAAGTTCGAAGTCACTGCATGGCGTCAACCGTGGGACCGTTATCTGCTGACCTCTCGTTCTCAGAGACGAACGGAGGTAGGTTACTTTCAGGAGATAGCTGTTTCTGCAGTCTGTGTGGAATCCTTTAGAGATAATACAATAAATATTGAGGTATATCGAATATGATAGCTCCTCCATGTCAACCAGCACGTATTCGCGAAATATCGATCTTGTGAAACCCACATTAAGCTTTTCTCATATAACATTCTGAAAGCCACGGATCAAGCGAGTCAATTAAATTTAGTATTTCTTGTCTTCGGAAGGCGACCAGTACTACACATACGCTTATTATACGATCATTTGCGACTGGAGTGAGGGTTTCTTGGTAGTTGAAAATACAGGGTGATCGTGACCGGGCCAAATATCTCACGAAATAAGCGTCAAACGAAAAAAATACAAACTCCGAAACTTGTCTAGTTTGCAGGGGGAAACCAGATGGCGTTATTTTGTTGGCCCGCTAGATAACGCTGCCGTAGGTCAAACGGATATCAATTGAGTTTTTTTTTTAAATAGGCACCCCCAATTTTTTATTACATATTCGTGTAGTACGTAAAGAAATATGAATGTTGTAGTTGGACCACTTACTTCGCTTCGTGATAGATGGCGCTGTAATAGTCACAAACGTATAAGTACGTGGTATCACGTAACATTCCGCCAGTGCGGACGGTATTGCTTCGTGATATATTACCCGTGTTAAAATGGACCGTAGGCCAATTGCGGAAAAATGGTCCAACTAAAACATTCATATTTCTTTACGCACTACAGAATATGTAATAAAAATGGGGGTTCCTATTTTTTAAAAAAAAGGAGTTGATATCCGTTTGACCTATGGCAGCGCCATCTAGCGGGCCAACCATAGCACCATCTGGTTTCCTCCTTCAAGCTAGACGAGTTTCGTTCTTTGTAGTTTTTTCGTTTGATGCTTATTTCGTGAGATATTTGGCCCGGTCACTGTCAATGGACCACCCTGTAGAGCATGTTACGTAGGATGGAGAGCCATTGACAGATGTTAAAGTAGCTAGAGGTGTGCCATGCGACGGTGTATTGCGATCCCTGATGTTTTGTTGTACAATGACGATCATGCACACAGTTGTAGCCTCAAATTTGTGCTGCCTGAGTTGCAGGTAGATAGGCGCGCTTCTAGCAGGTACGGCTTTGCTCGTATCTTCTGGAGGACATAGCATACACAAGATTAACGGTAACCTCAGACTGTTCGCAGATGACGCAGTTTTCTAAAATCAAATACTATCTGAAGAAAATTGCATAAACGTCCAGTGGGAGATTGATAATATTTCGAAGTGGTGCAGAGAATAGCAACTTATTTTAAATGTTCACAAAAGTAAAACTTGCGCTTCACAAAAAGGAAAAAAAAGTCCTATGATTACAATGAGTCACAGTTGGAATCGGTCAATTCATACAAAAAGCTCGATAAAGCGGGTTGTAGATTTAGTGTCATTAGTAGAATACTACAACAGTGCTATCAGTCTACAAACGAGATTACTCACAAAACACTCATATGATACGTCTTAGAATACTACTCACGTGTGTGGAGCCTGTAGCAGATAAGATTAAGCTGGGATATTGAACGTACAGAAAGAAGAGCAGTGGGCAGTGGGAAAGAAAGGTCACAGGTTTGAAACTTTCCACGGGAGAGTGTCACAGAGACACTGAAAGAATTGAACTGGCAAGTGCTTGAAGATACATACAAGCTATCCCATGAAAACCTGTTTTATAAGTTTGAAAAACCAGCTTTAAGTAATGACTCTAGGACTATACAACAACCCCCGCTCACTGCGAAGACAAGACAAGAGTAGCTACAGCGCACACAGAGGTGATAAAGCAATCATTGTTCCTTCGCCCTACACATGAATGGAATGGGGAAAACGCCTTAATAACTGTAAAATAAGGAGTACTCTTTTCCATGCACTTCACAGTGGTTTGTGGAGTGTGAATGTAGATGTTGAAGAACACAGTGGAAGAGTCCCTTACCTTTCACTCAAAGCAGAACAACGAGCACAGCGTACTTCTTACTCACCTGAAACATAAAAGAAAAATAGTATCGTCATACAACTGCTGCAACTGAAACGTGTAATTGTATACCTGGGATATACCTTAAAATGGCTACTATTAAGCACCTTAATGAATGTTTTAGCCCATTTTGAACTGTTATTGGGAAATGAGTTAAGTTTCTGATCGCATGTCTTCTGCAAAAAAAAAAAAAAAAAAAAGATAGCCTTTTTCTTCTTTTGCTTATACTGAACTGCTTTGTCTGTTATTTGACGGAGGGGTTGCCTGAAGTGAGTGGCAAAATCAGTAGTAATAGTAGTAGCAGTAGTAACAGTAGCAGCACTAGCCAGCAGCATCAGCAGTAACAGTAATTTTATTCATCCATGGATCACTTTAACAAGAATGTTGGACATGCTATGTCTTTACAGTTTAAGAATATCGACCTGTAGAATGTACGAGTGTAATACCAAAAGTAAGATCTCCTATTTTTTTATAAGTACATAGACATGATTATTTCTACAATGACGTACATCAGTTTCCAGCTTGAAAATTTAGCTATTTTTCGACATATTCACTATTTCTGTCGATGCATTTTTGCAGACGCTGTCGCAATTTTTGTATGCCCATGTCATACCAGCTCACCGCCATGCTGTTTAGAGAGTTATGAATCTCTTCTTTCACCTCGTCGTCGCAGCTGAATCGCTTTCCGGCCAAATTTTCTTTCAACTTAGGGAACAGCTGATACTCACTGGGTGCCAAGTCAGAACTATAGGGTGGGTGAGTGATTACGTTCCACTGAAACTGTTGCAGGCGAGCAACGGTTTGCCGAGCGATGTGTGGGCGAGCGATGTCATGGAGAATGTGTCCGCCCTTGCTCAACATTTCTCTTCTCCGGTTCTGAATTGCCCATTTGAGTTTTTTCAGAGTCTCACAGTACCAGCCAGCGTTAATTGTGGTCCCAGTGGGCAACAAATACCCATTTCCGATCCCAAAAAACGGTTGTCATGACTTTACCGGCAGACTGTGTTTGTTTGAATTTCCGCGGCTTTGGCGAAGAAGGATATCACCACTGGCGTGATTGTTGCTTGGTCTCAGGTATAAAGTGGTATGCCCAGGTTTCGTCACCCGTTACAATTGAGTCCAGAAAGTTGCCCTGTTGGGCTGCAAGGCGGTGAAGAAATGCGCGGGAAGCATCAACTCGTTGCCTTATGTGGTTCTCAGTCAGCATGCGTGGCACCCATCTTCGCGCACCTTCAGATATTTCAATGTTTCCGTTAAAATTCTGTGAGCGGTCCTCAAAGATGGTTCAAATGGCTCTGAGCACTATGGGACTTAACATTTGAGGTCATCAGTCCCCTGAAACTTAGAACTACTTAAACCTAACCTAAGGACATCACAAACATCCATGCCCGAGGCAGGATTCGAACCTGCGACCGGAGCAGTTTCGCGGTTCCAGACTGAAGCACCTAGAACCGCTCGGCTACATAGGCCGGCGTGAGTGGTGCAGGCAGGATTCGAACCTGCGACCGGAGCAGTTTCGCGGTTCCAGACTGAAGCACCTAGAACCGCTCGGGTACATAGGCTGGCGTGAGCGGTGATTCGGGGAACCTCAGGAACCAACGTGCAGAGATCATTCAGGGTGATCCGCCGATCTTCACGCATGCTTTGCTCAACCTTCAACACTGTCTCCTCGCAAATTGACAGTCTCCCGCTCCTATGTTCGTCGTGAATTTCGGTCCGACCAACTGCAAACTCTTTAGACCACTTACGAACATTTTTGACAACCATGCATGACTCACCATACACTTCCGTCAATTGGCGAGGGATTTCAATCGGCGCAGTGTCATTTGCGTTCAAAAACCGAATAGCTGTGCGCAATTCGCACCTGTCGGTAACATCCAACGGAAGCTCCGTTCTCAACGGCTGCTAAGCCGCATGTTTACACATAGCGCGTGAAGCACTCTTCATAACAGTGTGACCAACTGTCACACAGAGTTCTGTACTTATAATAAAATATGAGACCTTACTTTTGGGATTACCCTCGTACGGTAAATGTAAAGCTAGCAGTAGACACAACTAATAGCGTCATTTGAGAAAATACGCTACCCGAAAAAATTTAGTACACCTGGAAAAAGGACGTTAGTTTTGATCTGTTGACTACATACGCCACCTGGGGGATAGTAGATGTACTGAAATAATGGTTTCAACGTCGTCCGCCAACAGATAGGGTAAGGGCATAGCTACCAGAGTGCCGTCTGTATGTCTATCCTTTAATAGGGAGAGCTCACAGCCAGTGAAGCAAGCAGGCCACTGTGCTACGAAGACGCACTCGTTCTTCCTACAGCCAACTGAGCGAGTTTGAAAAGGATCAGATTGAGGCCTTCCGAGAATTGCCACACGTGTTAGACGTGCTGCGTCAGTTGTGCAACGGTGCTGGTACCAGTGGTCACGTGAACATTCTCACACCCGTAGACGAGGTTCTGGACGTCCACGCAGCACAGATGTCAGCTAGGATCGTCGTATTTTAAGGGCAGCAGTGGCAGATCGTACAGCTACCACAGCACAGATAACAGGGCATTTGACCCCAGACGTGTCAACAAGCTAGTGACGGTTGTTTGCGCATATGACGTAGATCTAGTGATCACTGTCTCGTAGAGTGCATTCGTCCAGGAAGCTCTGACCCATCCCAGACGTTATGGTCTGGGACGCGATAAGCTTCAACTGTCGTTCGCCTCTGGTGTTTCTGGAGGGGACGCTAACCAGCGCTCGGTACGTGCAGAATGTTGTTAGATCCGTTCTTTTGACGTCCTTGCAACAGAAAGGTAATGTGTTGTTGCAAAACGATAACGCTCACCCAGACACTGCCGGTGAAACTCCACGCGCTCTGCAAGACGAGCAGCAGCTTCCGTGACCAGCTCGATCTCCGGACTTGACTCCAATGACGTGTGGGATATGATGGACCGAGAAGTGACTCGTGCGACTCGTCAACCGAAAACTCTTACAGAACTACGTGAACAGGTCGAGTAGGCGTGGCCTAACGTATCTCTGGACAGTATTCGCCATCTGTACGATCGACTGGACCACGTACTAAAGTGGATATTTCAGCATGGGTCCATCCATACCTGGTGCCGGCCGCTGTGGCAGAGCAGTTCTACGCGCTTCAGTCCAGAACCGCACTGCTGCTATGGTCGCAGGTTCGAATCCTGCCTCGGGCATGGATGTGTGTGAT
Source organism: Schistocerca piceifrons (assembly GCF_021461385.2). Lineage (NCBI taxonomy): Eukaryota > Metazoa > Arthropoda > Insecta > Orthoptera > Acrididae > Schistocerca > Schistocerca piceifrons. Next base: position 392,054,933 of record NC_060143.1, on the reverse strand, counting down.
GTCCTTAGGTTTAAGTAGTTCTAAGTCTAGGGGACTGATGACCTCAGATATTAAGTCCCATGGTGCTTGTAGCCATTTGAACCGTTTTGAACCATAGCTGGTACCTCTGAATCGCTGGTGCTATTGAGCTGTACATATAATCATTTCATGGCCTCCACATGCACTGTTACAACAATATATCTTGAATGAATTGCAAATATCTAAAAGGGTGTACTAATTTTTTGGCTGCACCGTATATATCGGTATTATTTCCAAATTATTATCCTACACCTAAGTCTTTGGTCATAGCGCAAGAAGACAATATAGACATACTGACACAACCCAGAGGCAAACGTCTTTACTGTGTGTAAACCAATGTGAAATACAAATTATTTTGAGCAAGCTATGATTTCTGCTTTTAAGAAATTTGGAAAACTCGTGATTGCACACAGCTTCATTACTCCAAGATCATTGCACAACCGGTTCCACTCGTTAACAGACTACCCTCGTGTGTATTTTCAAATCGTAATTAGATATTATACACTTCATAACCATGATAAATAATGGCACTTGCCAAAGCTTTCCATTTAATTCTCAGGCGAAAATATTTATAGCGTCTCGTTGTTCAGTGACGAAGTGCTTTACCATGGCCACAAAAGGGGAGACGGTGGCAGAAAAAATTTACAAATTATTTTTATTTGCTTATTTTATAGTAAATGTAATTGAGATTATTATCAAAAAAATTTTTCCTTGAAATTCGAACTACAAATGGCATAAAAAATTAAAACCCTGAGCAGTGTAATGCGCCAAGCCTGCTTTTCAATGTACCAAATGGAGGAAAAATTTTATTGCAGAATTTGGCCTGTGAACCTAGAAAATATAGCTTTAGGAGGCTTTGATTTTTTGTATACATAACAGCAGTGTTGTAAAGAAGGCTGTGGAGCCATTTTCTGATTCAATTAGTGTGGTATAGAAGGCTGTGGAGTGTTGTAAACAAGTTTTGTGCTGTTCAGTGGAATTCGAGTGATGCTTGATTTATTGTGCCATTCTTTGTGCGAGGTTGAATCTGTTGATCCCTTTTTACAATGCCTAGGCCTGGCAAAGTATTTAAAAAATATAGTAAGTCCCATATTTCCAATATAAAGCGAAAAACTGACATTGAGGTTAGGGTCAGGCCTGCAGATGCAAACATTAGCTTGTCTGCAAGTACATCTAAAAAAAACGTGGGACAGGCATTGTGTCAGAATAAACAAATCATGACAGAAATACAGGTTTAAGAATTGTGGATCTGGAAGTGGTATGGTGGCAGAAGCACTTAGAAAAGCCTGCAAGTGCTCTGTTTGTGGAGGAAATGTGGATTTGGTTGATGATGGAAAGAGAGAAGATTTGGTTTGCACATTGCACATTTTGTGTCAAAACTGTGATGCTGACAAACCATTCAAGACATCAAAGGTCAGTAATAGAATCTATGAAGCCAATATGAGATTTGCTTATGGACTAAGATATATAGTGGTTGTAAGAGATAGTGGAAACCTTTTATGTGGTATTATGAACATGCCTGGTCCTCCCCTAAAATTTTCTGCAATGAATACTGCTCTCCTCAATGCAGTTGCAGAAGTAAGTGAAGAGAGCATGAAAATGGCAGTCCTGGGGGAAATTCAAGAAAATTGTGAAGCAACTAATAGCAACGATATAGCAGTTTCCTGTGACAGTTCCTGGATGAAGAGGGGGCATACTTCACTGCATTGAGTTTCAACAATCATTAGTGTCGACACTGGAAAAGTATTAGACTTAGAGGTGATGTCTAAATATTGTTCTGCATGTTCCGTGCACAAGAAATATATTGATGCAGGTAAAGAAACAGAATGGCAAGAAGCCCATAAAGCCGTTTGTAGCAGAAATTATGCAGGCTCCAATGGTGGGATGGAAGCTGCAGGTATGAAATTCATTTTCCATAGATCTTTACAAAAGTATGGAGTAAGATACGTATAGTATTTAGGAGATGGAGACTCTAGTGCTTTCAAGAATGTAGTTGAAAGTCAGCCCTATGGAAAAGATTGCACTATTGAGAAACTGGAGTGCTTAGGCCACATTCAGAAGAGGATGGGTGGACGACTCCGAAGACTTGTTGCAGACAATAAAGGCAAGCTACTAGAGGATGGGAAGCCACTGAGAGGTAAAAACAGACTAACAAAGAAACCTACAAGTCTATTATGGTGCTGCAATTAGAAGAAACCTCACAAGCTTGGACAGTATGAGGAAAGCAGTATGGGCCATTTGGTTTCATTACTTGTCGACAGACACTACACCTCAACATGGCCTCTGTTCTAATGAATGGTGCAAATTTTTGAAAAGTAAGGAAAGTGGGGAAGCATATACCCATAAAAATAACCTTCCTTATGAGGTTTCAATGGCCATTAAACCAACTTTTAGAGCACTGGCTTCACCAGAACTGCTAGAAAAATGTCTGCATGGGAAAACACAGAACCCAAATGAAAGTTTCAATGCTCTTATTTGGAAAAGATGTCCAAAGACTGTGTTTGTTTCCAATTTGGTGGTGAAGATTTCTGCTTTGGAAGCTGCAGCAGTGTTTAATGAAGGGAATGTGGCAAGACTTCACATCCTCAGCAAATTGGGCTTTACACCTGGAGTCTTCGCTGAGCAGATACTGCAGATCATCGATAAGCAAAGAATCGCGAAGGCGGAGAATTCAGTCCAGAGCATACAAAAAATTATTAGGCAAAGGAGCAGAGAATCTAAAAGAGCTGTAGAGCATGATGAGGAATAAATGGAATAATATGGATATGGGCAGTTTTAGCTAAGGTATGACAGATTTTTTTTTTTACATTTCATCCAAACTTTAAAATGATTTTTCTGCAACTTAAGGTTTTCTGCTTTCAGGAACACATATATCAGAAACTACTGGAAGGATTGCAATGAAATTTGACACACCTATTCTTTTACTTTGAAGCAATATTTAAGTGGAACAAAATAGTAATCGAGATATTATACACAGAAAATAATAGCATTAATTTACCAAAAGGTTACTGCAATTAATTGTACACCTGTTAGTGTAGGTTATTTTACCGTTAAAAAAATTTGCCTCGAAATTATGACAAAGTGTACCTTAAAATAATAATGCAATAAAAAATTCAAAATTATCTCACTGCATTAGATTGTTATTAAGAATTCTGATTTTTTTAAAAAAATCATAATAGATCTCTATACATAATTGTGCAAAATTTCTATGAGATTGAACAAAAAATGGCAAAGGTATGGATCTACAAAAATATCAGTGCAAGACTGCCACCGTCTCCCCTTCCTCAAATTACACATTAATAACAAATTTCAAGAAAACACATATAGCTATGTACGCTAAATGGAAAGCCTGGCTTGTGACATGATGGTTTCTGAAGGATGCGTGTGGAATCACATCTGATTACGACTCCAAAAGTACACAAGAAGATGGTCTGTTAACGACTCAAACTGGGTGTGTACTAAATATTGGAATAATGTAGCTGTGTGCATTCGTGAGTTTTCAATCATGTAAAATATTAAACACCTAATACCCGCTCTTTTGCAAATGGAAATACTTTTGAACCATAAAGCCATGTAACCTAAAGAAGACGTTATGACGCAAACATATTTTTTCAGGAGTAAAGTGAGCAAAAATTAGCACATAAAGTGTTTAAACATGTTTTTATAATAACAAAACTATAAAACGTTGTCTTGCATAAAGCGGAAGTTATCTTTAACAAGAGTGACTAATAAGAGCAGCGACATCTAAAATACGATTAAAAATAACATACGCCATACGAGCAGACATTTAAATACTAATAGGTCCAGTTTGACGACGATGAGACAGGTATGCGGCCATGGCCTTATAACAGGAACCATTCAGGCTTTTGTCTCAGTTTACGGAAACCAGGGAAACCTAAACCAAGATGACTGGGTGAAGATAGGAACTTATAGGTCTGGGCTTAATTTGAAACATTTGTATAAATTAAATTTTAATGCAGTCTAATGTCTTCATTCAACGCAAAACCTATGTCTTTCAGGTCGAAAACATGAATGATAATTCCATCACTGATACACACGCTGAAACTCCTGCAGTGTACTCCATAACAGTAGTTTCTGTTGGAAGTGAAGTTGAGCTATCCTCTCAAAGTCCCAGAAAAGAAAAATTAAGAACTAAAATAAAATTTCTGCTAGGAAAAATCTGATATTTACAAAATGAAGTAGCTTCATTGTCGTCTGAAGCTAAAGACCAGTGGCATTTCACAGCCTGCACACGAGAACAGTAATGAATTTAAAAGCTTATGTGATAAATTTTAACTAAAGATTCATCACAAGTTGCTTCATTAGCGTTTTATGTCACAAAATTTTTCATTTAGTCCGTTACATTACTCAGTTCGTACGAATGTTCATTTCGAACCGTAGAATCTAGTAATCAGCTATCTTTCCGTGTTTACTTAGTTTCAGTATAGCGTAGAACACAACGCTTGATTCCATACAAATCAAAGGAGCTGGCCCTGCTTTGTTGTTGTATTGGGCCTCCCGTGGCACACACTTTAAACCAACGGCGGAGCGTTGTGCTGATACATCCAGATAAACGATTTAACACTACACAAAATACATAGGACGACTACCTTCTTTTGAAACACAACGTTATAAAGAAAATGACTTTAATGGAAGAACAGAAATGAAAAATCAGGATTCATGTATCTACTACAAATGTAGGACAGAGCGTGTGTTTATCTGTAAGCATGTTCGTATAGTATCTCCTCCTAAACCCATGGATATACATTCTGACAGTATTTTCAACACAATTACTCTGGAGCATTGAAGGCTTATTCCTTCCTTGTGTTTCCGCTAAGGGGTAAAAGTTTACCTTGATGGGTTGCGGTGAAACGAAACAAGTAATTACTATATGAAGCAACGTGGAAATGGTAATTATTCCGATTCGCAGGGTTTTTCTCACTGTGGTGGTAAACATGTCTTTCACTTACTGATCTCTTCTAGATAAATCGCGTTTCACGTAGCGTCTTGTGCAAAACATCTTTGTACCCAGGGAAATTGATTTTTTTAATCATACAGAAAAAGTAATTGGCGTAAGTTTTTGATTTATGTAAAAGTCCCCCATTGTTTGTCGAGTTAACGATTTTGTACAGCTGTCTATGACGATGGTTCTCCTCCGAAAATCTTCAGCGCTCATTCTTTGTGATTCCAGTAAACCTTGTGGTTGATTCTCACGCTCAGCCGGCCGCAGTGGCCGAGCGGTTCTAGGCGCTTCAGTCTGCGAACCGCGCGACCGCTACGGTCGCAGGTTAGAATCCGGCCTCGGACATGGATGTGTGTGATGTCCTTAGGTTAGTTATGTTTAAGTAGTTCTACGTTCTAGGGGACTAATGGCCTCAGATGTTAAGTCCCATAGTGCTCAGAGCCATTTGAGCCATTTGAACCATTCTCGCGTTTCTCTAATGCGTCCTATTGCAGTAAGCCTTCTGATTGGGACTGACAATGTTAACCAACAGTTATTTTTGTTTGGATTCTTCAATACAAGCTGTTATTATACTAGTGACGAACGAACGCTGTTTACTCTGCAAATATCTCTTATTCGCGTTGCTAACGTATTTTTGAGTTGTAGTACGCTTATCAATCTTTCCTGAATAACTATACCACCAAAGATACTGACAGAGCGGACGCTTGTAAGTAAAAGGACACAAACATAATCGACGTAAATCAATGCATGCTCCACTACACTGCTAGAAATGAAGCGTACAATTGATTTTTGCCGCGCCTGTAGGGCAGCGGCAGGGTTCTTTCGCGAAAGACCGCGTCCCCTACAAAGGGGACATGTGATTACCGACAGACTGTATCTTTGTGTGTTCATACCACTTCAACGGAGAATCAATATTCACTTCTATAAATTTTGGCTTTATTACGCAGTCTGCAGGCGTAATATTCCAGAGGCAAAAGATTCAAATCTGCATCCAACATAGCCAAAAGCGAACACCCTACTACATGAGAATTGTTCCTGTACGAGCAGCTGACTTGCACACTTAGCAACAGATGTGATCACAGGGCGACACATCTGAAACTCAGTAATACGGGAAACATAATGGAAAAAATAAACAACATTTATTAAAACAGATTATACGGAATGAAATATTCAACTTTGAGTGTTGATCGATGCGAGCAGCTGTAGAAAGACTATCTAATGCAATGAAACAGATCTGAAGAAGTTCAGTCTGTACTGCTGTACGCGGGCCGCGCTGCAAAAGGTGGTCAATTATACTTTTGACACGTGGTGGCATTGATGTGACTGAAGAGCCTAATACTTTATGCCTGGGTACTTACTTTTTATAAATAGCCAAACCACGCACGGATGCACCGTAAACCGGGCGAGCCCGTGCCTCGTTATCTAGAGACTGCTGTATCTAATTTGTTTTTCAAGTGTGCGCTTAAAAGAAGATTTCTCATACACTGTTGTTGTGATCTCAGCCACTAAGATACAGAAAACAATATTTAGAATATTGGCGCAGAGTCACCAGGGAAGTGTGGCAATGTGATTACAGCTGGAGTTTTCCATCACTTTTCGGATGTGCATCTAGAAGACATTGCTCCTTCCTCTTCTTATATTTCGGCTGGAAACTTTCCAATCCCCGTCAAGGTGAGACGCAACTGACTTCTAAGAATGCCACACCTGCCTCCGCATGCAATACGGCGCCAAAAACACGCTACTCAGAGACCTACGGCGTATGCGTCACGGTTGACACAGTTGGCACAACACTGCCATTCACAGACAGGGCTTAAGCGTCACAGGTAACATGCTGTAACGCCTAGAGTAAACCAAAACCTCTACACGCACAGGGATTGTTAGACAGATGGTCTCAATGTTCAGGGGCTTGGCAGATGCCAGTGTGTCATGCTACCAAGATGCAAAACGGAAATTCTTGTGTGAGAGCTATGATGCGTATGGTTTCAACGAAGTGTGTAAATGGAGGTCACCGTCCACTTTGATTAGTTGGCAGTCGGTTTTACACTGCTTGCGTGACCGTAGAACGCCTGCACAGTGAGGCTGTGGAACTAAATATTATCATAATTCTTAGGATGGAATACGACGCTCAGCCTCTACAAATGTGTATAGCTGAAGTTGGATGCATTGCTGGAATATGATGCAACAGACCCCACAATGCATGTTGTTTGTCCTGTAAATCATTTATCACGCTGACTCGGAATTTGCACATCATAAGAGCAGCTAGTACTCCGTGGTCCGTAGGAGAGCGTCTTTCTTTGCCGGATGACGATAGAACGAAAAAAAAGCTTTTTGGTTCAATGTCCCCTCGGCGATAGGGTCGTTACGCCTAAGCTCGGATTATGAAGAGGAGGAAGAGGAGATAAGAGTTTGACGTCCCGTCGACAACGAGGACATTAGAGGCGAAGGATTAAGGAAGGATAGGAAGGAAATCGGCGGTGCCCTTCCAACGGAACCATCGCGGCATTTGCCTGGAGGGATTTGGGGATCACGGAAAATGTAAATTAGGGTGGCCGGACGCGGGTTTGAACCATAGTCCTTCCGGATGCGAGTGCAGTGTGCTAACCACTGCGCCACCTCGGTCTGTCGGATGATGAAGAATGCAGAAGGAAACTGCCCGTGTTTTTTGAAAGAAAGTTTCTTTAAGTGATTTAGGGAGCCGCGCGGGGTAGCCGTGGGGTCTGTGGCGTCTTGCCACGGTCCGCGCGGCTCCTCCCGTCGCAGGTCTGAGTCCTCCCTCGGACATGGATGTGTGTGTCGTCCTTAGAGTAGTTAGTTTAAATTAGGTTAAGTAGTGTGTAAGCTTAGGGACCGATGACCTCAGCAGTTTGGTCCCATAAGCCCTTACCACAAATTTCCAAATTTGATTTAGTGAAATGACGGAAAATCTAAAACTGTGCGACCCAAATTGGATTTAAATCTCTATCCTCCCAAATGCAAGTCCCGATGATCTAACCCCTACAGCGTCACTCTCATTGCGGAGGAAATAATATCACTTTCACTTTAAGGTTCTTCATGATTATGTGAATTGCTGAGGAAAAATTTCTCATATAAACAAGAAATACCTTTCCTCTTCTTCTTCCGCTGGTTCGTATGGCGGTTTGGCTCGTAATGCTTTTTCAATTGTAGTTTGCGCTTCTTTCTTTTCTTTTTTATTCATACTGTGTGTTTACAGTTAGTAAGGTCAAGACAAGAAGAAAAATTCATATAATGATATGTCCGGAAACCAGTGCCTATGGGCCAATCTGTCCTCTCATTCTCAGGACTGTTTGGTTGAAGCAGACACTATAGGCAGTGTCGCATGTGCTTACACGCATACTGACACATCCTTCATCCCTTCTTCGCAGTGAAGCACGCGCTTTTCCAAATACTCCTGGCTCGGCTGGGATTGCGTCACCTGTTTTAGCGACACGCTCTTGTCTGCATTTTGTAGATACGATGGGCATACACCAATGCCTTTAAATGTCCTCATAGGCGAACTCCGTCCGCAGCTCGTAGTCTTGCGGTAGCGTTCTAGCTTCCCGCGCGCGGGGTCCCGGGTTCGATTCCCGGCGGGGTTAGCTATTTTTCCCTGCCTCGAGATGACTGGGTGTTGTTGTGTCGTCTTTAACATAATCATTAATCCCCATTACGGTCGGAGGAAGGCTAGGACCATGCCTAGTCGGCGGTGCGGGTCTCCCGCGTCGTCCCCTACGCTCCTCTGAGGATGGGACCTCATCATCATCATCGGGTAGACACCAATGAATGCAGGTACGGTGAACTGGAAGACAATGCTACCGGACTACTTCGACCAATACGTTGCTAATGAAACGTTGCGGCAGGGCACAGCGACACGAGTGCGGTTCTAGGCGCTACAGTCTGGAGCCGAGCGACAGCTACGGTCACAGGTTCGAATCCTGCCTCGGGCATAGATGTGTGTGATATCCTTAGGTTAGTTAGGTTTAATTAGTTCTAAGTTCTAGGCGACTGATGACCTCAGAAGTTCAGTCGCATAGTGCTCAGGGCCATTTGAACCATTTGAGCCCACAGCGGCACGAACAAATGGGACGGTGCCCCATCCTGCATAAACCACAACCCTTTCTGTTTGGGTAACATTCTCTAATATCGGTCGTAATTCTTCGGGCAGAAATCAGTGATAAACAGCACCAGCTAATCTGTCTGGTAATCTGTATGACAATACGAATGTGTCACCGACATTTTCCTCCCGTACATTGACACTGGAGCGATCCTGATGCCTCACCTCTATGATTACATGGACATTTGTATCTGCCAATACGTACGTATTGTGGTAATATACTACACAATCTCTTAAGTCCTGCATCACCTGTAAATACATTGCGAGCTATGAAATGGTTCAAATGGCTCTGAGCACTATGGGACTTAACTTCTGAGGTCATCAGTCCCCTAGAACTTAGAACTACTTAAACCTAACTAACCTAAGGACACCACACACATCCATGTTCGAGGCAGGATTCGAAGCTGCGACCGTAGCGGTCGCGCGGTTCCAGGCTGAAGCGCCTATAACCGCTCGGCCACACCGGTCGGCACAGGTAGAGAGAAGGTAACTACAAAAATCATTGGTAACAGAAGAAATACTTCAGTTGATCGATGAAAGAGGGAAGTACAGAAAGGTTCAGGAAAATTCAGGAATACAAAAATACAAGTCAATTAGGAATGAAATAAAGAGGAAGTACAGAGTAGGTAAGACGAAAAGGCTACAATAAAAATGTGAAGAAATCCGAAAAGAAATGATTGTCGGAAGGAATGAATCAGCATAAAGAAAAGTCAAAACCCCCTATGCTGAAATTGAAAGCAAGGGTTGCAACATTAAAAGTGCAATGGGAATTCCACTACTGAATGCAGAGGAGACAGCAGATACGCAGGAAGAGTACATTTAAGGCCTCTAAGAGGGGAAGAATTATCTGATAACGTGATAGAAGAAGAAACAGAAGTCTATATAGAAGAGACAGGGGATACAGTATTAGAAGCAGAATTTAAAAGAGCGAATAATTCAGAAGAGATCGATAACACTCCATTATAATTTATAAAATCATAAGGGAAGTGGCAAGAAAACGAACATTCATTTTGGTGTCTAGAACGTATATGCCTGGCTATATACCATCAGACTTTTGGAAAAACATCATTAGAAGATACCAACAGTCAACAACTGCGAATATTATCGCACAGTCTGCTTAACAGTTCATGCATCCAAGTTGCTGACAAGAATAAAGTAGAGAAGAACGAAAAAGAAAAGTGAGGATATATTAGACGACGAACAGTTTGGCTGAAAGAAAGTTAGAGGCACCCAAGAGGTAGCTCTAATATTCCGACTGATAGTGGAAGCAAGAGAGAAGGAAAATCAAGATACGTTCAGAGGATTGCTCGATCTGGAAAAAGAGCACTACAGTGTAAAATGGTGAAAGATGTTCGAAATCCTGAGAAAAATAGAGGTAAGCGAAAGGGAAAGACGGGTAATATACAATATGTACAAGAGGGAACAATAAGACTGGAACGTCAAGAACGAAGTGCTCGGATAAAAAAATCTTGTAAGACAGGAATGTAGTCTTTCACCCAAACTGTTCAATCTATACATCAAAGAAGCAATGACAGAAGAAACAGAAATCTTCAGGAGTGGTACCAAAAACTCGTGGTGAAAGGATATCAATGAAGAGATACGTTGATGACTTTGCTATCCACAGTGAAAATGAAGAAGAATTACAGGATATGTTGAATGAAATTAACAGGCTAATGAGCGCAGAATATGGCTTGAGAGTAAATCTAAGAAACACTAAAATAATGAGAAGTAGCAGAAATGATAATAGCAAGACTGTTCACATCAGGATTGGTGATCACAAAGCAGCTGAAGTTGAGAAATCCTGCTACCTAGGCAGCAAAGTGACTCATGATGGACGAAGCAAAGAGGACATAAAAACATTCTAACATTGGCAAAAGGGTCTTCCTTGCCAATAGAAGTTTATTAATATCATAGGCTTTAATTTGAGGAAGAAATTTCTGTGAATATGTGTCTGGAGAACAGCACAGTATGATAGTGAAATATGGGCTGTGGGAAAATCGGAAAAGAAGAGAATCGAAACATTTGACATATGGTGGTACAGGAGAATATTGTAAATTAGGTGTCTGAGAGCATTAGAAATGAACAGGTTCTCCAGAGAATTGACAAGGAAAGGAATATATGAAAAGCACTGACAATAAGAAGGGGCAGGAAGGTAGGACATCTGTTAAATTCCATAGTACTCATAGTACTAGAGGGTGTTGTAAAGGGTAAAAACAATGACTGGAATACATCCAGCAAATAACTGAGGATGTAGGTTGCAAGTGCTACTCTGAGATGAAGAGTTGGCATGGGAGAGGAGTTCTTGACAGACCTCATCAAACAAGACAGAAGATTGGTGACTAAATAAAAAAAAATACTGATTCTCTCACTGTTTATAACATTCTAAAGTAATTTGCATCCTCTTTAAGGTTTTCATTAAATATTGTGACATTCTCATTGTGATAGTCATTAACTTCTTTATATTAGCTCTTTTTGTGGTCTCGTAAGCACAACACACAGCACCAGGCAGCACCACAGCCCACTTCAGATAAGACGTATAGCCCAATGGTTGCCGCACCAGGAAGTCGCAGCCAGAGAAGTGACATGCGCTGGCGCCACAGCAGAGCAGACAGTTCCAAAGTCAGCTCGACTACAAAGAAGACCGCATGCTATAGTGCGCGCAAAATACAGTGGCCGCTAGGTGCGCAGTCAGCTGGGGAAGCATGGGAAGAACGGCAGTGGTGGTGGGTGGGGGGGGGGGGAGTGGCTCAGAGTATTGTAGGGGAAATGCCGAGCACTGGTAGGGAAGTGCTGTTCTAATCTGAAGCCTATGCTTATACTGTTTGTAAATATTAAGTGGAGCCCCTCCAGATCCACACTTGCATGGTGATCATACAATAAGATCTATTGTAACCTCTGCTTTGGTCAGTATCTAAAAAGATTCGTTGTAGGCTGTTAACTGCTATGTGATCCTTGATTCTCAGCCCAATCACCGATTTACATGGTCTCATGAAGGGAGACAGTCGAAAAGAAGCGATTCTACAGAAGAGTGCACCAGAGGAAATCACGTTCCTCAGCTTGAAGAGCTGTAGGAAAGAAACCTAAGCGACAGCATAGGTTGGGAAGTAGAGCAGGTGGCAGAAATTCCACTCCTGCGACAGTTTTGGGGTTCAGGATCAGGACATTTGTTAGCACTGTTAATGTGCTTACAGGAAGCACAATGTTTCCATTAACCCCGCAAATAGAACATTTTTCGTTAGGGGCTTTAACAAAGAATCAGTTGGAAGCAGTGCTGAATGAAAGACTCACAGTGCAAAGGAGATACCACAAAATACATCCTTCGTTGTTAAAACGATAAAAATGCAGTGCACAACGTTATGTACAACAATGCTCAAAATGTAAGATAAAGACCATGCAGAATGCGATTATTCGTCGACTAGTCTTCCATTTATTCGCTGTCCTCAGAATGGAAAGGTCGAAATTCATCATCATCCTCGCTAATGTCCTCAGTATCGCTGGCATACAACTCAATAACCATTTATTCCACTTCATCCATCAATCTGATCTACATATGTTTCACAGCACCTTCCATATGTCTGCAAATTTTCACCCATTTTTGTTCAGTAATGGAAGAAAATTTTTCCTCACTAGCTTCCAATGTTCTCCAGCTCGAAAGTAACATACCCAGATCTTTACCAGTGCCCATACCATTTCTATAGCGTTTAGTGTGGGATAGCAAGTGGGCAAACCGAGAATGGAATGGCCATAATGTGCCAGAAGTTTACATGCAGTGGAAATCTTTGCAGGTTTGTTGCTTTCTATTAAGGCAAGCAACTCAATCTTTATATTTTCCTGGTTAAACTGAATGATGCGGGAATTCAGCCAATATGTCATCTCAGCTTTCTTGCTATGTAGAACATTGTGATCTAGAATTTTCAAGGACGACAACGGTATTTTTCGGCAACTTTGGTATCAGCTTATGTCCAAGCCACCTGCTAAAAAATATACACATTCGTTCAGTCAAAGTGTGACACTGTTTTACGTCTGTACTTCAGTCAGATAGTGAAAGATAAATCAGTTACCATGAAAAACTTTCAGCATTCATTTCTTAATGGTAATCTCCCGTTCTAGTTTCGGATTTGAAAGTTAAAAGTGCATTTGGCACAAAACCTAACTTTCCACCTACGACCAGAAACATTTCATAAATGCACTAATAAAAGCGACGTAATTTTCAGTCGCTGCTTGGTAGAACATGTTTAAATTTAAAAGAAATTCTCACTTTCTTCTCTAATACAGCATTTCTTCTTTTAACTTTAAACATGTTAACACTCTGCAGTCTATATAACTACAAGTCCTTGTCAGATATTTGTGTTATATGCGTGTACTATAATGAGACATCCTTTCGAAATTGGCGCCTTTACTTCCTTACTTGAGCCATCGGTCCACTCATTAGATGTAGTACACGAACTATGAATGTATGTTTTATCGACATATTTCATCGATCTACCTTTCTCACGGTACTTTTTTATTTTATTTAAATACTGTATACATTTAGGGCGTAGTTCTAAGCCTTTCACAAGCGCCTTTCGGATATCTATTGTTTTGCGCCATCTGGTAAATATTAGACATGTAACTACACAAAAACATGTAAGTAATACAAAGACATAAAAAACTGACATACCTGAAGCCTAACTTGTGGAATAGCTACCATAATGAAGAAATACTTCCCTTAAAAGAGGTGTTTTCTCTTATTATGTGAAAAAAGTTACTTTATTGTGGGACGCTGTTTGTTTGTAACATGGAGATTGTGTATTAGTCTCCACACAGCTTGTTCGTCAAAATCATCTACATGTAAAATTTTTGTCTATCTATACTTGTTTTTTCCTCGAGCAGAGAAATCCTCAGAACTACCGGCAACTACTTTTTTCCCTCTTTCATTATTCTTCTTATTTCCCGAAGAGAAACACCAGTAACAGCCTGAACTCTTTCTGCGATACTTTACAATAGGATTTTCATCCCCTCTTTTGCCTCTCCCGACATAAATTTAATTACATTGTACAGGCTATGCAGAACTCTTCCTGCACCTGCAATACTTAGAGACTGCGATGCCATGTTGCGTATAGCAGTGCGATCACTGGACGTGCACGGGACGGTAGGTGACAATGGACTGAGGCGGTCTCCCATTTCAAACGAGGGAAAGAACTCGCCCGACGCTTTGGACGAAAATGCGTCAGCATCTTGAGTGGACTACACTTGTGTACTTCACGCCGCATCGTCTGCTTGTAGCGAGTGCACACCAGCCCGTTTTCGGTGAACATTCTAGTGGGACAAGAACTGTTTACTATGCAGAGTTCGTTTCTGTAATAGTAGTAGGATCTCTTCCCTGAGCCGATTTGTAAAAACTGAGTCCTCGTCAATAAATGTGTATATTCTTGTCACTAATCATTATCAGTGTTCTCCTCGTTCTCCTCAACAAATGGTTCAAATGGCTCTGAGCACAATGGGACTTAACATCTGAGGTCATCAGTCCCCTAGAACTTAGAACTACTGAAACCTAACTAACCTAAGGACATCACACACATCCATGCCCGAGGCAGGATTCGAACCTGCGACCGTAGCGGTCACGCGGTTCCAGACTGAAGCGCCTAGAACCGCACGGCCACACCGCCCGGCTCGTTCTCCTCTCATAGTGTTTTCCTTTATAAATAGATGAGGTGGTGACGAGTGAAATCACCTTCCCTGGTTGTATCAAAAATACGATATTACATTTATAACGCCTATTTTGGACTGTTTATTTTGTCAACATTAAAATGCCGCGTAGGTAAATAAATATTGTTAAAAGTCTTTCTCTCTCTCTTTTCTTTTCTAGGCACCTTATCGTTCACAACTCCCTGCTCCCTATCATTTCATTTCAGTTTTATTTTTCGAGTTTCACACATTCCATGATCCACTATCAAACAATATTGTGCTGCAAGTGTCCATTATCAACAATTTCTTCCTCAAACTGAAGCATGTGCTTGATAGTAGTAGACTTCTTTTGACTAGGAATGCCCTCTTTGCCTGTGTGAGTCCTTCTTGATTCGTCCGTCACGTTTTATTTCGTTTCCAACATACCAGGATTCCTTAACTTCGCCTACTTCCTGGTCACCATTTCTGACGAGTTTACCGCTAATCTCATTACTGCTACTCTTCATTATTTTCGTCTATCTTTGGTTTACTCTCAATACATAATCTGTTCTCACTAGAAAGTCCATTTCATTCAGCACGTGTTGTAATTATTCTTCACTTTCACTGAGAATAGCAGTGTCATCAATGAATCTTATCATTGATATCCTTCCACATTGAATTTTAATTCCATTCTTGAACCTTTCTTTTATTTCCGTCATTGCTTATCCATGTGCAGATTGAACGTACGTGCGAAAGACTGTATCCCTGTTTATGCCCATTTCATTTTGAGCACTTCGCTCATGGTCTTCCATCTCACTTGTTTCTGGGCATATTGTGTATTACTCGTCCTTCCCTACAGCTTATTCCTATTTTTATCAGAATATTCAACAGCATGCATTCTGGAACGCTTTTTCCAGGTCGACAAGTGCTGTGAAGGTGTCTCGATTTTTTCAAAGTCTTGCTTCCATTATCAATAGCAACATCGTAAATGTATCTTATATTTTGAATGCGTAGCTTGCCTTGCGGTTGTCTGTTGGGTCCTAAAATGAAAGTGACTCGATGTCCGACTATGTTTCGGTGACCCATCTGACCGTCATTATCAACAGAAACGCTGCAGCTGCTTCCGCTAAATCCCGCTGAAAACCGGTGCCACGGCTGGAGACTGTCTTCCATATAGTTACCGGTACTGTATACACCACATACGCCGCCCACCAATGTACTGCCCCACAGTACTGAGTTCGTGTCGCCACCCGTAGTAGAACAACAGCGCTTTCAATGTACTGCACTCAAAGGCTATCCTCAAACACTCGGACCGGCGCACCGAAGGACTTAGAGTTCTGATGGAAGATAGTATACACTGAAGTGATAAAAATCATGGGCGAGCGATATGAACATGTACAGATGGCGGTAGTATCGCAGGCACAAGGTATAAAACGGCAGTGCATTGGCGGAGCTGTCATTTGTACTCAGGTGATTCACGTGAAACAGTTTCCGACTTGATTATGGCCGCAATACAGCAACTAACAGACTTTGAATGCGGAATGGTAGTTTGAACTAGAGGCATGGGACATTCCATTTCGGAAATCGGTAGGGAATTCAATATTCTCATATACACAGTGCCAAAAATGTGACGAAAATACACTACTGGCCATTAAAATTGCTACACCAAGAAGAAATGCAAATGATAAACGGGTATTCATTGGACAAATATATTATACTAGAACTGACATGTGATTACATTTTCCCGCAATTTGGGTGCATAGATCCTGAGAAATCAGTACCCAGAACAACCACTTCTGGCCGTAATAAAGGCCTTGATACGCCTGGGCATTCAGTCAAACAGAGCTTGGGTGGCGTGTACAGGTACAGCTGCCCATGCAGCTTCAAACACGATGCCACAGTTCATCAAGAGTAGTGACTGTCGTATTGTGACGAGCTGTTGCTCGGCTACCATTGACCAGACGTTTTCAGTTGGTGAGAGATCTGGAGAATGTGCTGGCCGGGGCAGCAGTCGAACATTTTCTGTATCCAGGAAGGCCTGTACAGGACCTGCAACATGCAGTCGTGCATTATCTTGCTGAAATGTAGGGTTTCGCAGGGTTCGAATGGAGGGTACAGCCACGGATCGTAACACATCTGAAATGTAACGTCCACTGTTCAAAGTGCCGTCAATGCGAACAAGAGGTGACCGAGACGTGTAACCCATGGCACGCCATACCATCACGCCGGGTGATAGACCAGTATGACGATGACGTATACACGCTTCCAATGTGCGTTCACCGCGATGTCGCCAAACACGAATGCGACCATCGTGATGCTGAAAACAGAACCTGGATTCATCCGAAAAAATGACGTTTTGCCATTCGTGCACCCAGGTTCGCCGTTGAATACACCATCGCAGGAGCTCCTGTCTGTGATGCAGCGTCAAGGGTAACCGCAGCCATGCTCTCCGAGCTGACAGTCCATTGTGCTGCAAACGTCGTCGAACTGTTCGTGCAGATGGTTGTTCTCTTGCAAACGTCGCAATCTGTTGACTCAGGTATCGAGACGTAGCTGCACGATCCGTTACAGGATAAGATGCCTGTCATCTCGACTGCTAATGACACGAGGCCGTTGGGATCCAGCACGGCGTTCCGTATTACCCTCCTGAACCCACCGATTCCATATTCTGCTAACAGTCATTGGATGTCGACCAACGCGAGCAGCAATGTCGCGATACGATAAACCGCAATCGCGATAGGCTCCAATCCGATCTTTATCAAAGTCGGAAACGTGATGGTACGCGTTTATCCTCTTTGCACGAGGCATCACAATTTGGTTTCATCAGGGAACGCCGGTCAACTGCTGTTTGTGTATGAAAAATCGATTGGAAACTTTCCTCATGTCAGCACATTGTAGGTGTCGCCACCGGCGCCAAACTTGTGTGAATGCTCTGAAAAGCTAATCATTTGCATATCACAGCATCTTCTTCCAGTCGGTTAAATTTCGCGTCTGTAGCACATCATCTTCGTCGTGTAGCTACTTTAATGGCCAGGTGTGTGCAAAATTTCAGGCATTTCTGTTCACCACAGGCAATGCAAGGACCGATGGCCTACAGTTAACAAACGAGAGCAGCGGCGCTTGTATACGTAGAGTCATCAATGCTGGCAGGGAAGCAACAATGCGTGAAATTACTTCCGAAATCAACGTGGGACGTGCGACAATCGTATCCTTTAGGACAGTGTAGCGAAATGTGGCGTTAATGGGCTATGGCGGCAGAAGATCGAAATGAGTGCTTTTGCTAACAACACGACATAGCTTGCAGGGCATCTGCCAGGTTCGTGACCATATCAGTTGGACCCTAGACGACTGGAAAACCATGGTGTTGAAGAATGAGTTCAGATTTTAGATGGTAGATTTCGAATGTGGCGCAGACTCCACGAAGCCATGGAGCCAAGTTATCGACAAGGCACTGTGCAAGCTAGTGGTACTTCCATAATGATGCGTTGACAAGGAATGGACTGGGTCCTCTGGTCCAACTGAACCGATCATCGACTGAAAATGGCTATGTTCGGCTAGTTGGCGACTGTTTGCAGCCATTCATGGACTTCATGTTCCCGAACAATGATGGAATTTTTAAGCATGACAATGCGCCCAGCGAGCGAGCCGTAATTGTTTGCGGTTCGTTTGAAGAAAATTCTGGACAATTGGAGAAAATGATTTGGCCACCCATATCGCCCGACATGAGTGCCATCGAATATCAACGGGGCATAACCGAGAGGTCAACCGAGAAAAAAAGGCGCAGAGGTTAGCACACTGGACCTGCGTTCAGGAGGACGCCGGTTCAAACCCGGGTCCGATCGTCCAGATTTGGGTTATCTGTGATTTCCCTAAATCGCTTCAAGCAAAATGTCAGGATGGTTCTTTTGAAAGGGCACGACCGATTTCCTTTCCCACCCTTCCCTAACCGGCGTTTGTGCTCTTCTCTAACGATATCGTTGTCGATGGGATGTTAAACACTAATCTCCTCCCCCTCCTCCTCCTCCTCCTCCTCATAAAGAATCAGTTCGTGGATAACATCCTGCACCGGTAAAACTTTCGCAGCTATAGACGGCAATAGAGGCAGTATGGTTGAGTATTTCTGCAGGGGACTTCCAACGAGTTGTTGAGTCCACGCCGAATCGAGTTGCTTCACTACACCGGAGATCCGACACAATATTAGGAGGTATCCCATGCCTATCGTCATCTGAGTGTAACGCTATGTCCTGCTAAGAGAAAAACTTTCGTTTTTATTAATCAAGTTCTATGCCAACCTAACTTCAGTCGCCTCCATATGAACACTGTCCTAAAATCGGACATACTGGCAACTATCAGGGTCTTCCCAAATTTCATCCCGTGTCCCTTCTTTAAACATTATTTCGCTACAGCGGATTTTTCAGGTTGTTGTAGCCTCGTGTGACAGCAATGTTCCATGCACATGTCCTGCACATTCTGAGTCGATTGGCCTATGTAAGCCTTCGCACACTGACACGGAATTTCTATATGCTATGCTTACCAGGTCCCAAATCAACGAGTAGTGCTCTAATCTTGGCATGTGGAACGCTCACACTTTTAATGTTAAATCTGCTTAAAATTCTTTCAGTCTTAAATGATATCCTCCCCCCCCCCCCCCCCCCCCCCGATATCGACACCACTGATGTTAGCCAGGTCTCGTTGCAATCCTCAATGACATATTAGAGGCACCCCTGAGAGACAACACTTCTCCTCTTAGGAAAGCAGCGCCGTCGCACCGGAGGTGAATTTGTGGTATCGACAGCAATGACGCCACGGTGTAGGTGTAAGTTATTAAGTTGGCACTACGACAGACACCTACGACAGCACCCTCTAGCCGGTGCTGTGTAAGTCTACGAGCACTGCTATAGATTTCTGCCCATTTGATGAAGAGCAGACGGCCGGGACACTTCGCTTCAGCTTGAGACTGTGCTCATCTGTACAAAGTTATGAAACCATGTATTAACTTTCTTTTTTTTTTGCACCAGTAAACCACTTTTACTTTCTTGCAGTACCGACGTGTATTACCTTTTCCTGCTCCTGCTCCTACCAACACTCCGCCTTCCACGCGGGATACAAAAAAAGTGTGGAGCACAGAAGCACTCTCCCCCAGTTTGTAACCTCATTTGAAAGGGTAAACGTCATAGTGTATGACCAACTAGTCGAGAAATTTTCTGATGATCTTGTACTTTAGTAAATATTGAACGTGGTATCTCAAGAGAAGAGTTGGACCATGAGTGTAAGGATGTTATGTGGTGTCGTCCGAATAGTGAGGTACTAAAGCAAATTTGGTGCATCGCAACGCAAACACAAGAAAAGAATAGTCGCTGGAAGCAGTATCGACGCATGAGCGTCCCCGGCAAAGCCCCGCCCACCAGCGTTCCGATACGCCACCGCACTCGCTCTTCTACTTACGGCCAAACACGGAATTGCTTAGCCCACTCATCATTCATCGATCATCGATTAAGATGACAATATCACCTTATAATAGGTCAACTGTGTAATCAGTGTCTGAAGCAGAATTATAAGTTATGTCAGTTGTAAATCATGTGAAGGGAGTCGTAACTTCCCCACTACTTGTTTCTGTGTGAAATTTATCCCAAATTTGCCTCCCATTCTACAAAGAGTCTACAAACTACCAAAATTATGTACCCACAAACTTTCATCCAACTGAAACTCTTATTCTTACCTTTGACCAAACAGAACCTAATTTGAACTGAACTGTAACTTGTCTCGATACAACTTGTCTTTATATTACATGCGCTGCTGAAGTTAAACAATTATCTGGCCCTAATCAAAATTTCCACTTACCTCGTGTCTTGGCAACACTGATGCAGATTTCCCGAAAGCACATCAGCATACCGTAAGCAGTCAATGGCTAAGCTAGATTTCTATTTTTAAAAATAATTTCCAAACAATATTTACACTGTTGCATAACATATGTTGCAATATGGTAATGCGTAATGACAGACCTCCTTTAAAGAGTGGAATGGGGAGACTAACAACCCCAATGAAATCACATCCAAGACAACAATTTTAGAATGAAGTAGGTATTGAAAAAGACAGAGTAAAACTCCGCGTTGTCGTCACACATAACTTTGCATTGAAGGCTACTGAGAGCCCCTGCTGTACCGACAGGACAGGACAGATAGTTTAATTTGTGGAAAGAGCTCTAAATGAGTGGCTGTCAGTTGCACTCGAACATACTACTTTATTGATCTGACAAACATTACATGAGTAAAGAAAACATTAAAAACAGAGCAAGCCAAACATTAATTTTAGAACATAATTCATGGCTAAATGCGGCATTCAATCTCACGACTCAATAGAAAAACAACTTTAATTTAAAACCGGCTGAAGGCCAATCACTTAAGACTCAAAAACAAGAATTTGAATTTAAAAGGCACAAAGCCTCGTCTTAAAACATTTCTCTAAATTAGACTGAAGGCCCAAACAATCTCACGCCCTAAGGACAAAACAACTTATTTAAAATAGGCTAGAAGCCATACATAAAAAACAACAAGGACAAATAAGAAAAGGCAGCACATCAAACGGCGCTCAGAAGTTTCCGAGGGTCGGCCTGGAATTCAAACACTAACGCTCACTTGGGTGAGACAGGCAGCTAGCCCAACAATTCTCAATCCGACGGCAGCCCGACCGCAGCGGACCGCAACGGACCAAGCGACAGGATAATTTCCGCCCCACCCGACCGGCACACAACAGGGAGTTCAATGGAGCAATGCAGAAGGTATCGGCGCACAAAACGAATTACACATTCAGCTGTCAAACTACATGCCGTGCTGGACAGCCACAACACAACGAGGAAAATACACTGCCTGAATTTACGTCAACGGCCAGGGCAGGTAACCGGAACGTTAACGTCCACAAGGCAGAAGGTTCCGCTGGTGCACTTCAATTAAAAAATAATCAAGTTAAGTTAAACTCCACAGGAGGACGGCTAGAATTTCACCAACTTGAAACACACGTTGTTGCTCGAGGGATTTCCCAACAGCCCACAATGAAATCAAACGACACAATGTGAACAGTTGGTCTGGCTGGTAGCTCAACTTCGGTGTCCGGGGTCTCCTGAGCCACGGACCTCGTAGTAATGGGAACAGCCCCTGGCACTCCGACCGCAGGTGGACGCCGCCAGCGGCCCCTGCCACACAGGCGCCACGGAGACTTCCTCGCTACTCCGTGCCAACCGACCGCACACACCACAGCCGGGAACTATAAGCGCGAGGCCAAAGGTAGTACAAGGGTGTGATTATTGATACACGCTGCTCCTGTGACTCGTGTAGAGAGAGGGTAACAGTATAATCGCGATAACCGCGGGAGACAAACCACAGAAAGCAATCAAGGTTTAATGCAAATCATAACACGAGCTAGCCACGGCTCAACTACTATGCTTAAGAAAGTGAACAACGATTTAAAAAGGGTATAATGTTAACAGAGAATTTCTATAAAACCAGACAGCTTACTCATTTGATGTGTTAACGCCTGACTCAGAGAAGTGGGGTGGTGATCTTTATCTCAGCTCTGAGCAAGTGAACTAAGTTAACTAGCTTACAATAATCACTCCGGCAAACTAGCTGCGCAGTGCTGGTCTTACCTCAGACTTCTTCCTTCTTTCTTCATCTAACCGATAAAAATCACAAGTCAGCAAAGCCTTACTGAATACGTCCATCACCAACCACACTTCAACAAAGAATGTATCAGACTGCGCAACGGTAAAGACCGCGACGCAACCAGACCAAAGATTGTATAATAGTAACCAAACTTGCTCTCTCTCTGACGGGCACTTCGATAACTAACAAAAATCAAAATGAGATGCTGGCCTTATAACGTGATGCGTTAATGCTCACAGACAGACGTAAATACTTATGACATTTCTGTGGACACTGATTGTACAAAGTAATTCTTCTTCTCTATGTTGTAACAAAATGAACTAATATTTTACGTACCACTCGGTCTCCTCCCAGAGCAAAAAAATAAAAAAAAACCTGTTGCACCGGTGTGAGTATTTTCTTCCGGTTATGAGCACTTTGATCACTCCAGGAACAAAAGCACCATCATGGCTCTGAGAAGAAGTAGTAGGAAGTTAGAAGCTTCAGTTCTGATTTGCGCCCGTTTTCAAAACGACTTGGCTCCACTGCATGCAAACGTTGGTAACAGGGGACCACCTGCTATTAAAAAGTGACTCTATATACTAAGAACAACACTACATTCTTCTATGTTTAAATTTCGTGGGCAAGCTGACGTTACAAAACCATCTATACAAATTCTTCTGAGCGAAACATCTGTGGCTTGCTTCTCGTAAGTCGATCGCAATTTCGTTAGTAAACGTTGGCTGTAGTTCTGGCACAAATACTTCTCGAAATGTACGAAATGCTGCCTATACCTGACGGTCTTCATCCATAGCTTTCAGAACATCAGATGAGAAAAGCGCGAGTTGAGATTCGCATAAGCGATGTTTTCAGAATTCATGCTAGTTGGCGTTCTTTTTGAAATACACTGCTGGCCATCAAAATTGCCAGATGACGTGCTACAGACGCGAAATTTAACAGACAGGAAGAAGATGCTGTGATACGCAAATGATTAGCTTTTCAGGGCATTCACACAAGGTTGGCGCAGGTGGCGACACCTACAACGTGCTGACATGAGGAAAGTTTCCAACCGATTTCTCATACACAAACAGCAGTTGACCGGCGTTGCCTGGTGAAACGTTGTTGTGATGCCTCGTGTACGGAGGAGAAATGCGTACCATCACGTTTCCGACTTTGATAAAGGTCGGATTGTAGCCTATCGCGATTGCAGTTTATCGTATCGCGACAATGCTGCTCGCGTTGGTCCAGATCCAACGACTGTTAGCAGACTATGGAATCGGTGGGTTCAGGAGGGTAATACGGAACGCCATGCTGGATCCCAACGGCCTCGTATCACTAGCAGTCGAGATGACAGGCATCTTATCCACATGGCTGTAACGGATCGTGCACCCGCGGCTCGATCCCTGAGTCAACAGATGTGGACGTTTGAAAGACAACAACCATCTGCACGAACAGTTCGACCACGTTTGCAGCAACATGGACTATCTATCACCTCGGAGACCATAGCTGCGATTACCCTTGACGCTGCATTTCAGACAGGAGCGCCTGCCATGGTGTACTCAACGACGAACCTGGGTGCACGAATGGCAAAACGTCTTTTTTTCGGATGAATCCAGGTTCTGTTTACAGCATCATGATGGTCACATCCGTGTTTGGCGACATCGCGGTGTACGCATATTGGAAGCGTGTATTTGTCATCGCCATACTGGTGTATCATGGGGTGCCATTGGTTACACGTCTCAGTCGCCGCTTGTTCGCATTGACGGCACTTTGAACAGTGGACGCTACATTTCAGATGTGTTACGACCCGTGGCTCTACCCTTCATTCGATCCCTGCGAAACCCTACATTTCAGCAGGATAATGCACGACTGGATGTTGCAGGTCCTGTACGGCCTTTTCTGAATACAGAAAATGTTTGACTGCTGCCCTGACCAGCACATTCTCCAGATCTCTCACCAATTGAAAACGTCTGGTCAATGGTGGCCGAGCAACTGGCTCGTCACAATACGCCAGTCACTACTCTTGATCAACTGCGGTATCGTGTTGAAGCTCCATGTGCAGCTGTACCTGTACACGCCATCCAAGCTCTGTTTGACTCAATGCCCAGGCGTATCAAGGCGATTATTACGGCCAGAGGTGGTTGTTCTGGGCACTGATTTCTCAGGATCTATGCACCGAAATTTCGTGAAAATGTAATCAAATGTCAGTTCTAGTATAATATATTTGTCCAATGAGTACCCGTTTATCATCTGCATTTCTTCTTGGTGTAGCAATTTTAATGGACAGTAGTGTACATTACTTTTGAGCTCAAAATGTATTCTAATGTTGTAAAATGTGTTTTAACATGGTAAAACATATTGATTCCGAAGAAACTGGACGGTAGTTTGTGAATCACTTCTGCTGTCAAGCGTAGGGATGGGAGGATAGAGAAAAAGGTGTGAACAAGAGGAAGGGGCGGGACAATGACAGAGAGAGAGAGAGGGAGAGAGAGAGAGAGAGAGAGATTAAGCTCCAATCAAGCGTTCATTACACTTTATCATCTGTTGGCTAAACAGGTGAACATCGATCATAAATTATGCCAGTCCGATGAGCATTTGCTAGCAGATAAACGCGATCGCAACCTTTATCTGCTGTGTTTCCGAATTTGTATTAAATATTAGGCAACGTGAGTAACTGAGTCATTATGATCTCTATAACGTAACAAAGCGAACGTCAAGAATGGCGAAGGGCGCTCCTGTGTTGTGTCGTGTGCCTCCGAGTCCTGTCAAAGCCTTGCGATTGGATGCCACTTGGGTGGTCAGCGTGTCAGTTGCAAATCATACTTCAATGGGCAGCTTCTCGTTTGGCCGCACAATGCTGACACATCTTGTTCCAGATCTTTCCACCACGGAAAAATCGGACTCTGGAATCTGGGTTATTAAGGTCAATAGCCAGAAACGCTAGCAACTAGGGCATTTTTTTAATGTAATCTTTCGGTGAAATAAAGTAAAATGAATTACAAACGTTTATGCACTACCATCACAGCCTTCAAATTACTCGTATTACACAAAGCAAGAAATTGAGTTAAAATAATTAACGAAGAATAGAAGAGAGGAATCAATAGTGTACATTTGTATGCACAAAGATATATTTTTTTAAGAAACAATATAAACTGATTTTGATTTCTTCTTGCAAAGAATTTGCTCTGTTCTAATTGATGTATGAGATACCAAACGGATTGTTCTTTTTCGTAAAATAGGAATTTCGAGTGCAATACGAGAAACTGACAGCAAGATATTTACTTTAATGATACGGACGATTTCTTCAAATTTGCTGTAGATGAAATTTATTTTCCAAATTTGTGTGAATTGAACTGTTTACATAACACGATAAGACGCGAATTGCAAAAATATAATTTTCTTCAATTTTATTGGGAGACAATCCATTTTTATCCAAACCATGCTTTGTTTCTGTATAGTATTTATAAAGGCTCAAAACATTTTTAATTCAATCCATTTTCCTTATTATTTTACATTACTTTATCAGCTGTAGTTTTTATTTCTTATCCGTCTCCATCATCACAAACAGATAATTGCGCACTGTCTGCCCATACCTGTTTCTTAGATGAGATTAGAGGCACCAGTGTCGTAATGACTAAAAATCGATAGACTCTTGTATGTCTAAGCCCTCGATTGTGGTGAGAAGTGACTTGATTTGACCGACAGGACAGGTAAAAGTACTGTCTTTAGCGACAGGGAAAAATTTCCATTATGGCCCCAAGACATGATCGACATTTTTTTTGTATTTATGGCTGTTCTCCTAATGATAGGTTTTTCTCACACACCTGAAAATAGTCAACCTTTACTTGCGTGGATATCTGTCTGCGGTATTCCCTTCAGCTCTACACATTTCGCATAAACCTGAAACGTTTTACGTTTCTTCACACAAGTTCGGTAGACTTCGGCAAAGACGTCTAGCCAAATGACTCTAACATTTGTGGCTGCAATCTTCGCCTGAGCATTTGGCTGTGAGGTGAAAACAGGTACACTTTTTATGCTTCACTCCGCGCACAGAATGAAAGAACTAGCCTTGTGTGTTTTTCTTTTATTAGGTGAAAGAAAAGAACCCCACACGCGCGGTACCACATGCGAGATCTTTTTACCTGATAACCACAAATACCAGCCCAAGTCCGAAGCCTTTAGAAGGAAAGTGGAAGACGTAATGACATAGAAACCTCAGGCGGGCAATTTTCTAGATTGCAAGGCAACGCCCACATTCCTGAGGGCATGTCTTTAGAGGCCAAACCTAGCACCCTTATGTCACCTTGGAAACCAATTTCCCTGCCACTCGACGTCCACTGCCTACAAAAAATGCCTTGATCTAGTTTCACTGCTTTTCAACCTCGTGTTTCTCATGCAGCCTCAAGAGTCAACGTAAAAATCCACCCCTTGCAACCTGTCTTCCCCGAATAGAGAGTTTCTAGAAAAGTAGGTTCCATAGGTTATTCCCCATAGTATCTGAAGTGCGATGAAAATTGTTTCTATTCTTTGTTTTTAGGAGACGGTAGCGATAGTATAGGTTTTGTATTTTTGTTGCTATATACATTCTAAAGTTACCATTTATCAAAATTTACGAACCCCGCACGTTTATTAACATGGCGCATTTAGCATTTCTGCACACATAATAGTATTAAATTGTAATTTCGCTTAAGAGTTAGAAAATTTCAATTGTGTAATGTTCAGTCAGAGACGTTCAGCTTCAGAAATTCTTCCAGAACTTTTGGCGAAAACGGTAACAAAAGTTTTTGGAGAGGATTAAAGAGAATTGTTATGTCGTGCCGCACATATTAGAGGGAAGTGTGTTTCTGCAAAAGCAGTTTCACACAGTGTTTTAGCGGTACATGGCGTGGAGTGTTTCGCTAAATACAAAAATACACTTTGTGAAAGCTTCCGTCTACGCGGATCTTCTGCAGACACTTTTGGGTTACTGCATTGCAGCTAAAGCGAGAAACAAATTGTTAGCGAACCGAGGACTGGTCGCCAACTAATTTCATCTTCAGTAGCAGATACGATGCTGAATGTTGTTACAGGTCCGCCCCAATTGGTCCAGGAAACGCTTCGTCTTTCACTTGCTTTATAAAATGGACCTGATTTACTTTGTAAAGTAAGTTATTTGAATCTGTGTATGCTGAAAGCTTATCCTTGTCATTAGGGTGTAGAGGTAGTCACAAGGTTTTAAACATTCAACCAAATTGGGATGTGAAAGCCGAACGGCTAAAACCGATGCTGGTTTTCTCGGTATTTGTTTGTTCTTTGTTATAACTGTTTTTTTTATTTTTTACTAATAACCTGATAAAAACCTGAAAAATTAATTATCCATAGCACCAGGGCAAAAATTTTTGATTTCTAAATAAACCCTTTAAAAAACGAGTAATTTTTATTCGTAAAATTTCCGTCGTTTTTAAAAATTGCGTTATTTTTTTTAAAAAAAGGAAGATAATGCCGAGAGTAACGAAGAACAGACGCGTCGCATAAGAATTGGTACAGCACTGCTGAGATAATAATGATCCTGATGGTTGATACACGTGTACATGCAGTGTGTGAGACTTGCCTTATGTGGTCTATATGGTAGTATCAAGGTGTCGTCGGCCAACATTAGTTGTATCACAGAGTGGCACCATCTCTAGTCTGGAAGCATTTTACGAAGTGCTGTACCAGTGAAGTACAATGCTCCATTCCCTTTAAAAGTTTAAGAACGGAAGAAGCCACAACAGATTTGCGACATCATGCAAGAACAAAGCTTAAAATTTGATAGTTCTGCTCTGTTGCCTGTGTCTATGTAACATACTTTTATTGACTTGTGGCCCTTGAAAACAGACACGAAAAATAGTTTTTCAACCTCGATTTGCTCCCTTTAACCTTAACTACTCCGTATACCCAAATGGTGGTACGATCTTCGATTACAAAATGATGTTTTGAGCAGAGTTTCAAAAAGTTAGTACCAGTAGGACAATACCGTTGATTGTTTGTGGTATTCAGTCACTCATCACTGTTTTTGAAAAGCAGCAAACTGTGGACGGACTAGGTTTTCTTTTATTTTCCTATTTAATTTAGTATCTTGAAACTGAGGGAGCCAAAATTTTTCAATATTGTTCGATTTCTACGTGTGTTACGAGAAATAACAGGAACAAAAACGAAAATCGATCATTTCAGAAACCGGTTATTTTGAGCGGTTTTAACACTCAGGTAAAATTGGCGTTGAAAAATAAAAAAAAAGATACAAACAACCGAAAGCCGCCTGTCCCAGCCATAATCGCCGTCTCAAAATCACCTACTCCTTACGACACTTCTGCCGTATAATAAATAAATTTACGTATTTTGGTATTCTGCCTAGTGTTGCAATGTTAACGGGCAGCAATCTACTTTGTTTCTGTTCTACAAAATTAAAGTTTCATGGCTGTTTCGGGATAACTTCAAGTCTTGCCAACCCTTGTCGAGTGCCCTCACCTACGTGAATATGCCATATGTAACATACACTTAAGCTCTGGCTATTATACCTGTCTCACAACAATTCCTGCCTCCTACAAATCCGTTACGGCTGATGCACTTATTTTTATCATACTGTATTCTGCAGTACAGAAGAATCAAATATGTACTGACAATACTCAAATTTACACTTTATCAGCTGCTCTATTTTTGGAACACTGCCTGCAGTTGTGTCCATTGACGATCACGGATCTGGGTCTTCATGGAAAGCGTAGGAGGATTTCTACACCTACACCTACATCAAATGGTTCAAATGGCTCTGAGCATTATGGGACTTAACATCTGACGTCATCAGTCCCCTAGAACGTAGAACTACTTAAACCTAACCAACGTAAGGACATC
This sequence comes from Schistocerca piceifrons, assembly GCF_021461385.2. Classification (NCBI taxonomy): domain Eukaryota; kingdom Metazoa; phylum Arthropoda; class Insecta; order Orthoptera; family Acrididae; genus Schistocerca; species Schistocerca piceifrons. The sequence goes on along the minus strand of NC_060143.1, from coordinate 392,025,691 downwards.
ACACATCCATGACCGAGGCAGGATTTGAACCTGCGACCGAAGCAGGCACGCGGTTCCAGACTGAAGCGCCTAGAACCGATCGGCCACAGCGACTGGCTACACCTACATCACTATTCACCATTTCAAGCTGAAGTATTTACGGTAGGATACACAGAACCACGTACGGACTATTTACCGACCGTTCTAGTCTCAAATAGCACATGGAAAAAAATGAACACCTAAATCTTTCCGTGTGAGCTCTGATTTATTTTATTTTGTTACGATGGTCATTTTTCCCTAGGTGGAACAAAATATTTTTCCATTCGGAGGAGAGACTTGGGGACAGAAATTTCGTGACAACATCTCGGCTCAACGAAAATCACCTTTGTTTTAAAGATTGCTGCCTCAGCTCAAATGGCATTCACTTCCCTGTTTCGCGGTAATACAAAACCAACAGTCCTTCTAACTTTTTCGACGTCCTCCGTCAATTCCATCAGATATAAATCTATATCACAGAGTAATTTGCCAGAATACGAGAGCTATTCGGAAACTAAGATCCGATAGATTGCGAAATGGAAACGACAGAGAAAATCCGATGAAGCTTTGTACAGATGTGTTGTGCAGTACCTGTAGTACGACTGTCGATCGCGTCACGTCGCTATTCTCAATTCTGAGCACACAATGAGCACATAAAGATTCGTGGAACAATACTGAGTCCCACCAAGCATGGGTGATCGCTGAGAGGTTTTGCCTGATTTCATGCAGCCTCACATAACGTACCTATCATATATTTCCTTTCTCCATTCTAATTCTCGGCCGCACACTATAGGGGCAATGAGGACGCACCTGCAGCGTTTTTGATGGGAAATGTATGAACACCCACCATATATCCCGGACTTGGCTTCCTGTGATGTACACCTCAGTTCACATGAATCGCTGGCTATGAAGACAACATTTTGTCACAGACAACGAACTGCAGACCAGCGCAGAGAAATGGCGGAAAGCACTGGCGGCTGCCCTCTATGACGAGGGTACTGGAAAGTTTGTACAACGATATGACAAATGCCTAAGTCGGAGCGGTGACTATGTAGAGAAGTAGTTGGAAGGTGAAGCAAATTTTTGCAAATAAAACATTTTTAATTTTCACTGTGGTTTCCATTTCGCGACCAATCGGACCTCACTTTTCCGAATAAATTCTTCATTTGTGTGGCTTTTCCGAATAGTTCTCGTAGGACAAACAAGTGCATTTGTTGCTCTTCTAAGTGTTACGTCAGTAAAATCCAGCGTTCGATGCACCTTCCCCAAAACATTTTCTATGTGCTGTATCAAAGTTAAGACGTTTATAATTGTAATTCCTAAGTATTTAATTAAATCTACTACCTTTAAATTTGTGTTATTCTCGTATAACCGAAATTTGGCGTCCGCCCCCGGTAGCTGAACATGGAGCACAATTTGTAACGATCCAGGGTGCATTACAGCAAAACTATACGATATTGTCAGACCAGAAAGTGCAGAGCCACCGATAAATATACGAAAAAATAAGTTTTAAGCTAAAACACATTAGGGAGTATTATCTTGAACTAAGTTATCTCAGCAAAAAGCTTTTAAACTCCAAAAACGTTACAGCAAAGGCAATTTTAGCTGAAAGACGGAAACATGGAAGGAAAAATAACATAGAAACTAAATACGGTGGAATAGCATGGAATGTGGTCTGGAAAAAAAACAGTAGTGATGTTCTTTCGTCTGACGTGAGGTAGTCAGTAACATCATCAGCAGTAATGAGCGTCTCTTTGCCATCGGTTTAACTGACACTAACCTCTGCAACAAATACAACCTCGTTGATAGCACGCCTCATTGTTACACATGTGGAGATCGGATAACCAACTGGAGGTGGACCAGGGAGAAAATTGTTCAAATGACAAGAACTTCAGCAAAAAATGTACCGAGTAACATTTTCTTCAGACCAGAAGAAAATTATTACCCTCAGGCAAAAAATAACGCAGTGATCTGGTTAATGGGCAAATATACAAGTTACATTTTTAACAATATTGGGAGCGATGAACAAATTGAATACAAGATGTAAATGGAAAATGAATTCGAGAAAACACTTAAGTATCAGAATCACAATAAGAAATATGGTAACACGCTCCGAATTGTCTTCAACAGAATGGGTATAGGTTAGGAACTGGATTCCTCGTAGAGAGGGGATGTGTTGGGTCACGTTCTCGACCCTAACCTCATCTGCAAGTCACACATGAAAAATAAATCAGTAGTACAGCAGATACAAGAATATGACTGCAAATATCTGGTGTCTGACGTAAAGGAAGATCTCGAATTCCCTAAGGATGCCCTTATAGGGCTGGAATTGACAAACATAACAAGGCAGTGAAGGACTTTGCAATGTCGCTGTTCGGGACTTCTCTTCTGTCCACGTAATTTACCCTGGAAGGAACACGCATAAAGGATTTAGTGAATGATTAATTTGGGTCTGGGAAATGATGATGAGGAACCTCAGGCTACAGAAGAAGAAAATGTGCATGCTGAACTGCCACCAAGGTGACAGTGAAGGTGCTAAATGTGTGCTACTGCTAAAGACTGAATATGATTCGTCATTCTTTGAATGCCGTAATTTATGACTGCAATAATCTGTCACCTTATTTATGTCATTTCAATGTAGCCATTTTTGTTATTGATTTTGTGGAATAAAAAGAAAGTGGTCAGTGCTACAGAATGTCAATCCTAAGGGCCCGGGTTCGATTCCCCGCTGAGTGGGAGATTTTTTTTCCGCTCAGGGACTGGGTGTTGTGTTGCCCTCATCACCATCATTTCATCCCCATCGTTGCGCAAGTCGCCGAAGTGGCGTCAAATCGAAAGACTTCCACCCAGCGAACGGTCTACCGCACGGGAGACCCTAGTCATACGACATTTACATTTTACCGAAATTTGGCGAAATTTTTTAGTAATCTTTACTACTTAATGCCGATTACCACTTTTTGCTCCATGCAGATACCTAGTCTAAACCATTATGCAATTAATTTTGATCTTCCCATGAGTTTAGTAGACCGTAAACGATAATATCATCCACAAACAATTTATGGAGCTGCTCAGATAGTCCCCTAAATCGTTTATACTAATTAAAAACATCAAATAGCCCACTCGTATAACAGTTTCTTTGGGAGCCCCACGTACTTATTCAATGTACTTAGATAAATTTTCAAAATTACTATAGCCTTTCTGGCAGGACATCGGGAATCGAGTCTCACAACTGAGAACCACTGGCACGCAATATGATTAGAATCCACTTGTGGGGAACAATATCCTCTAGAATAGTATCTTCTGGAAACCCAGAAACATGAATTCATCTTGTGTTCCCCTTTCGATAGCGCTCATTACTTTGTGCAAATAAAGAGCCAGTTGTGTTTCGCAAGAACGATGTTTTCTGAACCCGTGTTGCTTATGTGTCAGCCAATCGTTTTTATCGAGGTATTTCGTAATGTTGGAAAACAGTATAGGTCATCCGACTTCAGATCTATGTCAGCGATACGGGCCTATAATTCAGCGGTTTACTTCTATTTTATTTATTATGTACTGGTGTGACGTGTGCAACTTTCCAGTCTTTAGGTACTGATCTCCCGTCTAGAGACCGGCTATATATAACTGTTATAAATGGAGATATTATACCAGCACATCCCGAAAGGAACATAGCTGGCATACTATCTTGAGCGTGAGACTTGACAAAAGAGTTTCCTTTCAAAGGCCACTAACTAGGAAAAATTGCCGTGAGCTCGAGGCAATCATTACACCGACTCACCAGGTTGAAGATACCAGTTTGGTGAAACAATGTTTTCCATGACGGAACAAGTCCGTAACAGCCTGCTGCACATCCTCATCCGACAGAAATCGTTGACTTTTCAAGGCGTTTTTTAAGGGTCCGAAGGCGTGAAAATCATATGGGGAAAATAAGGGCTATAGGACGGATGCTCGACAAACTAGAGTTGGCGTAATGGATGAGGCTGGCCTCCAGACCGACCGGCGTCTTGTGTGGAATCGCGACCAGCACGGAACTTAGTGCACCATTCCACAATTCTGGTTTTCAACAGACGTGGTGCCTCATACGCAATATTCATTCTCTGATGGACGTCTAACAGTGTTTGTCCATCTGTAGCCAAGTATAGAATAACAGCAGGTTGATCCTGTTTGGACGCGTTTAGTAATAACGACACCATAGTTCACTTTTCTGCATTTACCGTGGGCACGTCGGAAAGATGTGGATGTCATACTAATTCCTTCGCTACATACCGGTGCTTATATACCCGCATTGGAGTCACGTACTGATATATGAGCACTGAAGTCACGCTAAGTTGCATATATGTTGCAGAAACGCCCTCAAATGGAAACTTTCTGATCGCCCCTGTAATGTAAGTTGATCCGCTACATCAAGGGTATCTGCTTGCAGATTATTGAGATTGGCAGCTCTTCTTCATCGGAATTCTGGAATATTTACTGAGTCTTCGCTGGTGAAAGAATTTTGGGAAACTATTTAGTAACCCTGCTTCATTGATGTCATCGGTAACATTACCATGGTCATCAGGCAGTGTAGGGAGTGTTGTGTCTTGCTGATGGTGTACTTCACATACTAAAAGAATATCATTGTATTCTCCGCCATATTTTCAGACTGAGTTTCGTTGTTGTTGAACCTAAAAAGTGGGTAAAATAAAACTGACCCGTCTAATATTTCATGCACCTTAATATAGGCAACGCAATCTACATCACGATGCCCCAGTTATGGATGACGTAATTAGGATTGCCTAATTAACGTGCGCGAAATATTTACTCGGTCATTGTCTTTTTGACCAACTTACACTTTTGACCATTAAATTTGCTACACCAAGAAGAAATGCAGATGATAAGCGGGTATTCATTGGACAAATATATTATACAAGAACTGACATTTGATTACATTTTCACGAAATTTCGGTGCATAGATCCTGAGAAATCAGTACTCAGAGCAACCACCTCTGGCCGTAATAACGGCCTTGATACGCCTGGGCATTGAGTCAAACAGAGCTTGGATGGCGTGTACAGGTACAGCTGCCCATGCAGCATCAACACGATACCACAGCTCATCAAGAGTAGAGACTGGCGTATTGTGATGAGCCAGTTGCTCGGCTACCATTGACCAGACGTTTTCAATTGGTGAGAGATCTGGGGAATGTGTTGGCCAGGGCAGCAGTTGAACATTTTCTGTATCCAGATAGGCCCGTACAGGAACTGCAACATGCGGTCGTGCATTATTCGCTGAAATGTAGGGTTTCGCAGGGATCGCAGGTTAGAGCCACGGGTCGTAACACATCTGAAATGTAACGTCCACTGTTGAAAGTGCCGTCAATGCGTACAACAGGTGACCGAGATGGCACCCTATACCATCACGCCGAGTGATACGCCAGTATGATGATGACGAATACACGCTACCAAAGTGCGTTCACCGCGATGTCGCCAAACACGGATGCGACCATCATGATGCTGTAAACAGAACCTGCTTCGTCGTTGAGTACACCATCGCAGGCGCTCCTGTCTGTGATGCAGCGTCAAGGGTAACAGCAGCCATGGTCTCCAAGCTGATAGTCCATACTGCTGCAAACGTCGTCGATCTGTTCGTGCAGATGGTTGTTGTCTTTCAAACGTCCACATCTGTTGACTCAGGGATCGAGACGTGGCTGCACGATCCGTTACAGCCATGCGGATAAGATGCCTGTCATCTCGGCTGCTAGTGATACGAGGCCGTTGGAATCCAGCACGGCGTTCCGTATTACCCTCCTGAACCCACCGATTCCATATTCTGCTGACAGTCATTGGATCTCGACCAATGCAAGCAGCAATGTCGCGATACCATAATCCGCAATCGCGATAGGCTACAATCCGACCTTTATCAAAGTCGGAAACGTGATGGTACGCATTTCTCCTCCTTACACGAGGCATCACAGCAACGTTTCACCAGGCAACGCCGGTCAACTGCTGTCTGTGTATGAGAAATCGGTTGGAAACTTTCCTCATGTCAGCACGTTGTAGGAGTCGCCACCGGTGCCAACCTTGTGTGAATGCTCTGAAAAGCTAATCATTTGCATATCACAGCATCTTCTTCCTGTCGGTCAAGTTTCGCGTCTGTAGCACGTCATCTTCGTGGTGTAGCAATTTTAGTGGCCAGTAGCGCCCACTCGGCGCTAATAGGATGCCCACGGGATGTAGCGTTCTCGGAATGCTATACAACAATTTCAGAGAAATAACATTAGTAGTTTTATTTCCAGATAGCAAACTCACAATACTTAACTTTCTTTACAGCAAATGTCGCTAGCGGGAGGCGACATGAAAAAAACTACAGTTCTTGGTGTATACAGAGTCCAAGGAAATACTTGATACTGACAGCATAGCACTAATCACTTTGCAGACTCGGGCCGATCAAGTTGAAATGGCTCTGAGCACTATGGGACTTAACATCTGAGGTCATCAGTCCCCTAGAACGTTGAACTACTTGAACCTAACTAACCTAAGGACATCACACACATCTATGCCCGAGGCAGGATTCGAACCTGCGACCGTAGCGGTCGCGCCTAGAACCGCTCGGCCACCACGGCCGGCTGCCGATCAAGTGCGGACGAGGCTGGCAGGAGTTGCGTTTATATGCAATTGTTGTAGGGGCGCGCCTGGTGCAGCGCGGTCCGATTCGGCGCACCATTGGCCGCCGTTTCTTCACTGCCTTCTCTGGTCTTTCGTTTCGCATCTTCGTTCCGGCGTTTGTGGTTACGCCAGAACATTCTTCAGCAGTGTCCAAACCTGTTTTTTGAACTGTAGCACATATGTTCCGTCCCTTATTAATTTCCTTGGTATAAAACCGTCAACTGCCGTCAATTTAGTTGCTTTCAATTTTAGCCACATTTAATCGACGCTTACATACTTAGTATGGAAGGAATGGGGGCTCTTTGGAAGGCACCACGCGTATTTTTACTTTTTGCTTTTTGTTTATGTTTTTTAATAGATATTTGTTACAGTCTCTTTTCTACCTCGTACGAGTCGCAAATATTAATAAAATCCCTTGATATCTAGTGAAAGAATTTCCCGGATCAATAAAGTCAGATAAATGTACTAGTTCCACTGGCTGCGAAGAGGTCGTTTTGCGGAAGATGTAAGTCTGCCGGCAGGAAACGTCGCCCTGACTGGAACGGTCTATGAAAGTCGTCCTTCGCACTCTGTCGGATCGTGACACAGCAGTTAAACTAGAGAGAAGGCAACCATTTATCCATAGTCGAGGAAGAACAACTGCAGGCTGCAGAATGAATTTTTCACTCTGCAACGGAGTGTGCGTTGGTATGAAATTTCCTTACAGATTGAAACTATGCGCCGGACCGGCAGTCCAAATCGGGACCTTTGCCTTTCGCGGAAAAGTGACCTACCGACTGAGCCACCCAAGCACGAGCCGCGAAAGGCAAAGGTCCTGAGTTCGGGTCTCGATCTGGCACAAAGTTTAATAACCGCAAGTTGTCTGAAATACTGGGATAAGATAATTACACGCGCAGTTTGCTGCTTGCAAGTTTCGTTGTTTTGTTTCCCATAGCTGTGTAGTATTTCCAGTCACAAGAAGAATGTACTTAGGACCTGAGCTACGGGAAGGTTCGCCTCCCTCACCCCCCTTTTCACCTTCCTTACTTCCGCGGTGAGTTCTCACGACAAATAGCTCTGAGTATACTACCTACTACACATTGCCCGTTACATATTTTCGCATTCTTCAGACTGATCCGGTCGTATGTTTGGAACTTCAGGATTCTGGTTTGCAAAGAGTTTCTTTTCCTTTTGTTTTTAGTGTTCGATGCCTCAGTCGGTAAGAATGAAACCCTTATAAATTCGCTTTGTTGTCTGTTTGTCTGACTGTTAAGAACGCTTTTTCTCTGGAACTGGTGAACGTACCAAGATGAAATTTATGTCGCAAACTAAGGGCTGCGGTCCCGTGGCGTTGTAAAAATCTGAGCTTCTAAATCAACGCAATCAAATGATACGATCATTAACGTCACATGTTTTGATACCCGCAAAAGACCTTATCAATCATAATTTGGAAATTTGTCGTAAGAACTATGATACCAAACTGTTGAGCACATCGGTCCCTAGGCTTACGCACAACTTAATCTAACTTAAGAAAACTTACCCTAAGGACAACACACACACACATGCCCGAGGGAGGACTCGAAGCCGGCCGGAGTGGCAGAGCGGTTATAGGCGCTTCAGTCTGGAACCGCGCTGCTGCTACGGTCGCAGGTTCGAATCTTGCCTCGGGCATGGATTTGTATGATGTCCATAGGTTAGTTCGGTTTAAGTAGTTCTAAGTTCTAGGGGACTGATGACCTCAGAAGTTAAGTCCTATAGTGCTCAGAGCCAGCCATTCGAACCATCTGAGGTTTGGAACCTCCGACGGGGCCGGGGGGGGGGGGGGGGGGGGGGGGGAGCTGCGCGAACATCTATCATAAAATAATGCTAATTAGAGAAACTACATTAAAGAAGAAGACCAACTACATATCGACAAACTATATGGGAAAAGCATCACATAAAATAAACGCCGTACTAAAAAATAAAAACCTGAAATTAGACTTCAGAACGACAAATAACGTTAGCACAAAACTACGTGCAGGAAAAGCCATACTCGCGAAACGCTAATTCTGGCGTCTAAAAAATTAACTGCAATAACTGCACAAAATTTTATATAGGATAAACGGGAAGAAGTTTTATCGATAGATACAGAGAACACACGAGAGAAGTAAATAACAACCAACCCACCTTCTTTACACGCTCAAAAATGAAAAATACGAAATTCACAATACTGAAAATGCAAATCCTGCACAAAATCCCAAAAGGTCCAGTCATGAATATGTTGGAGGAATCTGGAATATACATATACACCAAGAATTATCCCTAGGATATAGTAAATGAACAAACTGCTTTCAGGCACAAGCAGTTTAAAAAAAAAAAGTATTGAAATTTTATATAGGGATAACTTGATTATCCAACCAAAACACCAGAGATTACAAACACATCGATAACAGTTCAGCAGATACACGATCCACAACAACACAAATATTTTTGAGTAGACAGCTAGCTGTCACCCTTGAATTTCTACGACTGCCAGATAGTTAAAAAAAAGTATTATAATATACGCGCAACTGCAAGTTATCGAATAGCTTTAAAACGTTGCTGGAAACAATACTATAGCCAACAACTACGGAGGAATAATGGTTTGTTGTATGTTAACCGGGGACCTAGAAACGACGGAGAGGCTCCGTCCCCGCCGCCGCCGCAGTGGTCCACAACCCCTCGACGACTATCGCAGTTCACTTCACCCCTCCGCCGCCCCACACCGAACCCAGGATTACTGTGTGGTTCGTTAGCGAGATGGGTATGAAATAATAGGTAAATAATGAAAATGTCCATGCGACCGCCTTATGTACAAAAGAGATCACGTGAAATGAGATACTCTAATCCTACAGGGCTTCGAAAAAATTTGGAAACACTGCGAGATATGCTTGCTTGAACATAGATGCAGATGGTAGAAAATTATGCGGGTTGCGCTGCTGTATTTAACTACGAACGGCACCTGTGTAGTGTTACAAGTGTCAGTCGTGGTTGAAACAATGCTCCGTGCAGTGTACACATTATGCTGAAGCTAAATGATTTCGAACGTGGGTAAATTGTTGCTTTTCGTATGGTGGGTGCTTCCGTAACGAAGGTAGCCGAAGTGTTTGTTTCAAGAGGCATCGTAATGAAGATTTAAAACGCGTACAGAAAAAGCGGAGAAACATCATCTGCTAAGTTATAACTCGGACAAAAGTGTGTTGAGAGATCGTGACGTACGGTTATTGAAGAGGATTGTGATGAAAAATAAAAGAACTACAGTTGCAAAAGTCACTGGATAACTGAATGTTGCACTCGCGAACCCTGTCAGCACCAAGTTGGGAATTCGAGGGCGAGTTGGAATTCCAAAACTACTCATCAATTGTGAAAATGCCCCACACAGGAGAATGTGATCCTGAAGCCATAAAACCTGAACTTTGGAGCAATGGAAGAAAGTCATTTGGTCGGATGAGTCTCGCTGCATACTGTTTCCAACTTCTGGATGAATTTACGTCCCAAGAGCGAAACATCGCTTGGGTTCGGTGATGATTTGGGCAACCGCATCGTGGTATTCCACGAACCCCGTGGTCACTCTGCAAAGTCGCATTACTGCTAAGAATTATGAACCATTTCGACTAATCAGGTCCATCCCATGGTGTAATATTTGTTCCGCAATAGCGATGCTGTGTTCCAAGACAGCAGGGCCCCTGTTCACACAGCTCATATCGTCCAGGACTGGTTTTGTGAACAGGAGGATGAATGGTCGTATCTCGCCGGGTTGCCACATTCACCAGATCTCAATCTTATTCAGCCCCTGTGGTCTACTTTGGAGAGAAGTGTGCTTGATCGCTACGAACCTCCATTACTGTTATTTGAACTTGCCACTATTTTTCAGGAAGACTGCTATAAGATTCCCTTAAAACCATACTGGTACATTCCGAAACGGCACTTTATTAGGCATGGTAATGTTTTGCCTTTTCGGCGTTTCCATATTTTAGTCCATCCCCTGTGAGTAGTGTGCTGACTACAGAGTTTAATTCTATCATATGTAGCTAGTAATTTAAGACATTTTGGGTATAGAAGGAATTGGAGAAAACGTTGCTGAATATGTACATGTTAAGCACAGTACTGTATATAAGTGCTATGTTTACCGTCGCAATTTCAGAAACAATAGTGAAACGCTTGTGCTTCACTACTTTATGTTTTAAAAGGTGCACACAGATGAATATGGACTCAGAATAAAGAGCTTTTACAAGTAACAGGACAGGAAAGAACACTATGGAAAAATCATACGGAAATGAGGGGTAGGTAAGTGGAAATCATACAAGAACAGTTAATTTAGGACTGAAAGTAACTATAAAACGAAAAAAAACTCTTTGTCTGATATAAGAAAAGCAGCGTATGCAGAGTGTTTTACAGTCTTTGCATCAAACGGGTAGGGGGTGATGATGTGTCGACAGAAGTGCCGACACAGTGTGATTTGAGGGGACCGCAATGCACGCTATAAACACACGAAGGATGGCGTGAGGTCTGAAACAGGATACGTAATGAATGCTATAAAGAAAAGTACGTAGCTTTTGGAATACTTAACTTTAATCCATCCTTGTTGTATACATCGTTCTTGATGAGACATGCTTTATACGATAAGTATCAATTGCTATGTAAGGCTAATGGCGCCTTGCTAGGTCGTAGCCTTGGACTTAGCTGAAGGCTATTCTAACTATCTGCTCGGCAAAGGAGCGAGGCTTCGCCAGTGTAGTCGCTAGCAAAGTCGTCCGTACAACTGGGGCGAGTGCTAGTCCGTCTCTCGAGACCTGCCTTGTGGTGGCGCTCGGTCTGCGATCACTGACAGTGGCGACACGCGGGTCCGACATGTACTAATGGACCGCGGCCGATTTAAAACTACCACCTAGCAAGTGTGGTGTCTGGCGGTGACACCACAGGTGATAGATTACGTCATGCGGGACCAGTCGTTTGCGTATCAAATGTTCCTTGACGCTCCCAGCAACACTAGGTATCTTTATTACTGAGCATGCCCCTGAGACGCGGCACTCTGAGGTATACGTATGCAACGTGTGTTGCCTATAAACCAGTCATCTGCACCGCATGAAGAGGGTTTGGACCGAGCAAAATTAAACTTCCTGATTCGCTTCTAAAAGTCTCAACTCTTCCACTCGATTTTAATGTTTTGTTGTTGGAAATCACTTCTTCAATGTACTGGGGTGGAGCACACGATGCATACCCCAGAGTGCTAACGCCTGTCACCTCTCACGGGCATAATTGATGCTGTAGCATTGCTGTGGAGTGTCACTCAACAGTTTGTGTCTAACAAAAGTTATTCCCCATGATGTTACCTATCACGGCTAGAAGTCTGATGCAAAGACTTTGAAACACCCTACACATACTAGGCAATCCACAATCCACTATGGAATGCTTATTGGAGGCTATTTTGCACGAATTTCGCGTTATTCTGTCATATTCTATTCGCATTGGGCGAAGAAGAAATGACCGCTGACATATCTCTGTAAGTATCCAAATATAACTTCTCTTTTTCTCATGGTTTCTGTTCAAATGGTTCAAATGGCTCTGAGCATTATGGGACTTAACTTCTAAGGTCATCAGTCTCCTAGAACTTAGAACTACTTAAACCTAACTAACCTAAGAACATTACACACATCCATGCCCGAGGCAGGATTCAAACCTGCGACCGTAGCGGTCGCGCTGTTCCAGACTGTAGCGCCTATAACCGCTCGGCCACCCAGGCCGGCCCATGATTTCTGTGTAAGTTATACGATTGTAATAGGAGAAACGCCACACACTCTTTCTCTAATTCCGGTTCTCTCAATTTACCCACCAGCGTACAGTGAGAATAACATTGCCCTTCATCCAGACATCCTCATTTGAGTTTTCCCAACATCTCTGTTTCACTTTTGTGTGAAATATACCGATATAGCAGCACACCTATGAATTCAATCAATGTCTCGTGTCATTTCTTCAAGTACTTTATAAGGACGCCAAACGCCGGAATAAGACTCTTGAATTGCTCGCACTATCGTGTTGTTGGCAGTTTCCTTTATACAGGCTTAGCGCTTACCCAGACCCTTCCAACAGATGTATGTCTTCCATTCACCTTTCCAAATAGTGGTTGTACGTGACCAGTCCCTATCATTTTGCTTCTAAGTATTACCCCAAAACCTTTACACCATATGACGATTCAAACGATTGCCCCTGATCTTAAATCAGATAGTACCTGTCTTTTCCCATTGTTATTGGTTTTATCTTGCATGTATCCATATTTAAAGAAAGCTTCCATTTACGTCATCAAGTGCCAATTTTATCCGTCTTCTTACATTCACTTATGAACATCCAACGACGATACTTTCCTGTAGACATCGGTTATCTACGAAGACTGAATCTATTTGTTGACCTTCATCTCCTGTTTGCAAGATATCGTGTGTGAATAAAGGTGCGTTTACAGCCTGTGTACCATGAGCTTAGTCACCGTGCGCATATATTTGCCCCACACGCAAGTAGGAGCAAACTTGTAGGCACATGCCTCTTTCTGAACATGTGTGCACGAGTGATCCCATTCCCATGTAAGCGTTCACAACGATTGCGCGTGCGACTGCGTGAAGGAGGGGGGGAAAGATACTTTTCCGATTTTTTACGCTGCAAAACACTTTGAAAGGTATGTGAAGCAACGCCAAATCGTTTTTTAACTTATTTTTTCATCAAAAGCTATACTTTTCATTTCACGTGATTTATTAGTTGTGTAATGTTTCTCAATCTATTTTGCAGTAAGTAATCGATTTAAAACTCTCATTTTTTTCACGCGTGGTAGTGTGGCAACCATTTTCCTTTACAATTTTAGTATCGAGAAAGTGAGGTAGCCTGTAGCTTACCATCTGCTACATTTTAGACCACACATTACTGCGAGTGAAATGTAGCTAAAAGTATAAAAAAAATTGAAATGACAGTGACACTGGCATAGTATCGAACCCTCATACGATTTTAATCATCCATTTTCAGAAAACTCCAAATATATACGAACTTTTCCCTTGGCGAAAACTGATTTCACTCCACAGTCATCTGCTATGGTCTTGCAGTAGCCAACACATTATGTTATAAAAGTGAAGCAATTAATTCTTGTCCATATCTTAAAATTAAATGGAATGTACGTTTTATACATGAAACTAGGAAGAGAATAAATTAATATTAGATAAGAATTTGCTGTGGACTGACTATAATAAAACCGGTGAAATTGTATTAAACTGATTTCTAGTTGTAGATGAAAAACGACAGACTCAAACATAGAAGTACATTTATAGATGTTACTACAGCTAAAGTTATTAATACACAAGATGTTGAAATGTTCCTGTTCGACATTTTTGGTTTCGTATTTCTAGGCGAGTGCAGTACCGCAAGCTGTAAATAATTAACTTATCTCCACTTTCAAAGGACTGTGCACAGCTCTTACCATTAATATTTCTTTTAGAAAAAACACATGATGAAATGAAGTCCAAGTGGACCTTTGTTTTAATGGACTTTTCCTTCGATAACCTTACTTCAGGAATCTTTAAATTCTTCTCTCTATCTCTAACGTGTTTACATTTTGAGTTTCGTATTTTAACTGAAAGAATAACGGTCTGAACGAGCGTAGCATTAAACACTGCACGCCAAGTAAACGAGTTACTATCGATGCAGGTGGACTGTTGTACCCTCATGCAATTCAAACCAGTTTAAACCGTGAGAAGTTCGTGTCATTGCTTTTGATATGTGTTTCTCTTTTTTCACACTGTTTGGCTGATCCATACCTTTAAAGGAAGTTTTCAACTTGACAACTGACATAAAAGGTTGTAGACACACAGGTGCAGCTACCAAGTGTACACTGCGAGTCATTGTACAGAAAAATGACTAGTGTTTTACTAGCATGGCTTCGACAGTACCGTTATTCATCGAGTTTCAAGGCACAGAACAAATAAGACGTTATGGACTCTTCCCACGAATATTGGCCAACGTTTATGAACTTTGTTACCGTACAGGAATAATTAACAAATTTTTCAGAAAGGTTATTCATATTACGTAACGGACCATGGATTTCAGTATCCACGCAGAACAATCAAGAAAAATTTCAAAAGAGAACGAATTTTTGTAGGAGTATAAGCAGAAGAAAACTGTGTATGACGAAGTAAGATGAATTAGTTCACAATCACTGTTTTGTTGCAAAACTTTACGCAGAACTTACTGCATCCTATTCATTGACAAAAGCTGTCGTATTTCAAGTTTTATAAATATTTGCTTTTGAAGAAGAAGAGCGTTTATTGCACTCCTGAGAGTCCTCAGGAAGTAACAAGTGCCATCGTCATGGATGGCGTCTTGTTGTCTCTTCAACGAAGCTATTTCCTACTTATTGAGCCGCCAAAATTCTTTGTCTTTTTTTTCTTTTCCTTAATGATGCAGTCCTTGGTACATTGACTAAAGCTAATAACGTCCTCCTAGAATAATCTTCATCTTGTGACACAGACAGATTGAAAAGCGAAAATTTTTGGAGAAAATCCGATTTTACTCATTGGTTCTGTTTCCACTGGCAAGGAACTACACATAGGTCTAGCTTTAATATTTATTTCAAGGAATTCATGTGGTGACGCACAGATCAAGCGGAATTTCGTAACTGTGGACTTTTCCCTGGATTAGCTAACTTCACTCTGTCAAGTTCTTTTTAAGCTCTTCTCTGTAACTATCTCTAAAGTGTTTCCATTTCGATTTCACTATTTCAACCGAAATAGTAATTAAAGGATGTAAGAGAATGTGGCTCTTACGTTCTCCATTGCTACAAGACTACGAAAATAGATGGACTAAGTAAATATATATTTTACTACCAAATCTGAGAGAAAAATTGTTTGTCATTACATTACTTGTAATTTTTTGCTGCCAATTGTGAAATGTAAAGGAACTTTTTCTTTCTTTAGCAAACAAAAACAAATTACTTCTGCAGAGACATTTTGATTAAAATAGACAGGAGACGTAATATTAAGTACAGCAACCACTCATTTTGCTATGAATTTTTATTTAATCTTATATGAATTCCGGGCTTTCACCCATCTTCAGTTAGCGTAATGCGTATTTGGGTCCTCAGTTAGTACATGCTTACAAAATAGACAGCAAGTTTGATGCCTTTCTTCTCCGCTTTTGTTATTCTAATTCTGGACAGTCGGCAACATGGCGGATATTTGGCTGTTTCTGTGCAAAATAGGATTAAAAATGTGTTTGTGGCACATCCATAAGGGTTAGAATCTGAATAGGAACAAGCAGAGTAGAAAGACAGCTGCATCAGCCGATTTGCTATCTGTGTTATAACTATGTACAGACTGAAATCTCGAATATGTGTTTCGCTAACTGAAGATGGCTGAAAGCCCGAAATGCATATTAGCTTAAATCAGAATCCATAAGAAAGTGGTTGATTGCGGCAGTTGTTAAAATAAAATAATACACCCAAAGCCACCGAGCTCAACAGCCAGTAAAATGTATAAATTATTATATACAGGAAACGTCTGATACACGTACTGCAGGAAATGAAGCGTATCCTCATCTGCTCTCGTCGGAAATATTAAACATTCTGAAACGTCGCCCGCGGGGCACGTCCTGGCAGCTAATCTGAACACTGCCTAAAGGCAGGCTGGCATAACACTTACTATACAGGGTGTTACAAAAAGGTACGGCCAAACTTTCAGGAAACATTCCTCACACACAAAGAAAGAAAATATGTTATGCGGACATGTGTCCGGAAACGCTTACTTTCCATGTTAGAGCTCATTTTATTACTTCTCTCCAAATCACATTAATCATGGAATGAAAACACACAGCAACAGAACGTACCAGCGTGACTTCAAACACTTTGTTATAGGAAATGTTCAAAATGTCCTCCGTTAGCGAGGATACATGCATCCAACCTCCGTCGCATGGAATCCCTGATGCGCTGATGCAGCCTTGGAGAATGGCGTATTGTATCACAGCCGTCCACAATACGAGCACGAAGAGTCTCTACATTTGGTATCGGGGTTGCGTAGACAAGAGCATTCAAATGCACCCATAAATGAAAGTCAAGAGGGTTGAGGTCAGGAGAGCGTGGAGGCCATGGAATTGGTCCGAATCTACCAATCCATCGGTCACCGAATCTGTTGCAGAGAAGCGTACGAACACTTCGACTGAAATGTGCAGGAGCTCCATCGTGCACGAACCACAAGTTGTGTCGTACTTGTAAAGGCACATGTTCTAGCAGCACAGGTAGAGTATCCCGTATGAAATCATGATAACGTGCTCCATTGAGCGTAGGTGGACGAAACTAAAATGAGCTCTAACATGGAAATTAAGCGTTTCCGGACACATGTCCACATAACATCTTTTCTTTATTTGTGTGTGAGGAATTTTTTCTGAAAGTTTGGCCGTACCTTTTTGTAACACCCTGTATAAGGCTTACTGTGCGCAACAAAATGCTTGCTAAGTTCTTACTATTTACAACGAACAGCTGAAGAATATTCCTGTGTACGTATTTTAATTTATATCACAAAACGTGTAAAACTTTGTACTGAAAAAAGTAACAATCATTAAATCATCATGTTTGTTTATACTATGAATGCCAATTTCTACTTCACGCGGAAGTTAGCAGAGTGTGGCATTAGAGAGAGTCCGAAACATTTGGGCATTTGACTGTTGCAGTGATGAATTCGATTCTCTGGCTGAGCCGTATGCAAAGGGAGTCGAAATTTTTGAAGCACAGAGGTAAGCAGTTTCTGCAGTATTTGGATCTGCAACGTAAAAGGACTGGCTAGTAGCTAATGAAGAAATACGAGTACCAGACTCTATTTACAAACCAAAAAGGGAGCCCTTTACTGCCAGATTTCATTATTCTTTTACGTGCCCTCGTCGAACGAAAGTGGCTCGTAAAACAAACAGGACAGCTTCGTCACATCAAGGGCCCCAGAATCATTCCTCTTCTTCAACATGTTTTTATCGGAAGTACAGACTTTTCATTTTGTTCTGGTTTACCTTTGTTGTTTCCCGGTTGTTCTTGTGTGTGAGGAACTGTAGACAGTTAATTAGCTTCACTTTGTCTTTTTAATCCGCGGAAATAACCAACCAGAGAAAAGGAAACACTCGATAATACAGTTCAATTTCTATCTGTGCCGAAGGAAAGGCGAACTTGAATACGGGCGAAAAACTGATTCTTAACGAAAGTCGAGTCGTATTAATGTGACCACCGCCTACGTTCGACTTCAACATGCAATAGCCACTTACAAAGGGCAGATGGCAGCACTAGCGACTGGAAGAAAGCGCAGGTCGTTCCCATTTTCAAGAAGGGTCATAAATCAGATGCGAATAATTATAGGCCTATTTCGCTTACGTCAATCTGTTGTAGAATAATGGAACATGTTTTGTGTTCTCGTATTATGACGTTCTTAGATAATACAAATCTCCTTCATCATAACCAACATGGATTCCGCAAACAGAGATCATGTGAAACTCAGCTCGCCCTATTTGCCCAAGAAATTCACAGTGCCATAGACGCTGGCGAGCAGATTGATGCCGTATTCCTGGACTTCAGGAAGGCATTTGATACGGTTCCGCACTTACGTTTAGTGAAAAAAATACGAGCTTACGGAATATCGGACCAGGTTTGTGATTGGATTCAGGATTTCCTAGAAGAAAGAACACAACATGTCATTCTTAACGGTTCAAAATCTGCAGATGTAGAGGTAATTTCGGGAGTACCGCAGGGAAGCGTGATAGGACCTTTATTGTTTACAATATACATAAATGACTTAGTTGACAACATCGGTAGCTCCGTGAGGCTATTTGCAGATGACACGGTTGTCTACAAGAAAGTAGCAACATCAGAAGACTCGTACGTACTCCAGGAGGACCTGCAGAGGATTAATGCATGGTGCGACAGCTGGCAGCTTTCCCTAAACGTAGATAAATGTAATATAATGCGCATACATAGGGGCAGAAATCCATTCCAGTACGATTATGCCATAGGTGGTAAATCATTGGAAGCGGTAACGACCGTAAAATACTTAGGAGTTACTATCCGGAGCGATCTGAAGTGGAATGATCACATAAAACAAATAGTGGGAAAAGCAGGCGCCAGGTTGAGATTCATAGGAAGAATTCTAAGAAAATGTGACTCATCGACGAAAGAAGTAGCTTACAAAACGCTTGTTCGTCCGATTCTTGAGTATTGCTCATCAGTATGGGACCCTTACCAGGTTGGATTAATAGAAGAGATAGACATGATCCAGCGAAAAGCAGCGCGATTCGTCATGGGGACATTTAGTCAGCGCGAGAGCGTTACGGAGATGCTGAACAAGCTCCAGTGGCGGACACTTCAAGAAAGGCGTTACGCAATACGGAGAGGTTTATTATCGAAATTACGAGAGAGCACATTCCGGGAAGAGATGGGCAACATATTACTACCGCCCACATATATCTCGCGTAATGATCACAACGAAAAGATCCGAGAAATTAGAGCAAATACGGAGACTTACAAGCAGTCGTTCTTCCCACGCACAATTCGTGAATGGAACAGGGAAGGGGGGATCAGATAGTGGTACAATAAGTACCCTCCGCCACACACCGTAAGGTGGCTCGCGGAGTATAGATGTAGATGTAGATGTAGTTGTAACAGTGCAGTAGTTGTCGTAATGCAGAAGCGGCGGGACTTATCTGACGCCCAAAAGGGTATGATCATTGGCTTCCGGCAAATGGGTGAAAGCATTTCCGAACAGATAAGTTTGTAAACTGTTCGCGTGCCGCCCAGGTTAAAGTCCACAGTGCATGGCAACATGGGGCACAGATGAAATTGGTGAACGACGGCTGCGGACATGTGTGCGGGCGAATATATCTACAACTCTTGAGCAACTGACGGTCCGAATGAAGCATGGGGCTACCAACAATGTCTGCTCAATGATCGTTCAGCGAACGTTGCTGCGACTGCAACTCTGCAGCAGGCGCCTGGTGCGTGTGCGCATGCTGACCGCTGTTCATCAGCGACGAACGCAACTGAACGTCCACTGACTGGTGACAGGTGGCCTTGTCATATGTGACACGTTTTATGCTCCATTGGACAGATGACCGTTGGCGTGAACAATGTGAAAAGTCTGAATGCACCCTGCAACAATCGGGGGATATGTACCGGACGGCGTGAGCGTTATGGTCTGGGGAATGTTCCCTAGGTTCCCTAGGTGATTTGGTTACTCTCGAAGGCATAATAAATCAACACAAATATGCATCTATTCTTGGGAACCATGTGCACCCCTACACATAATTTGTTTCTCCTCGCAACGATGACATCTACCAAAAGGACTATGCAGTGCATCACACAGCTCGCAGTGTGCGCCCGTGGTTCGAAGAGCAATAGGATGAGTTTACAGTTCTCTCTGGCTACCGTTCTTCCCAAACTTAACCGCAATTCATGATATTCACCCCTTGTATCCTCAAAAGAGAAACCTACCGCAACTCTCCAAGGCACTGAAGTCGTCAGGGCTCCACATCCCTCTCAGTGCCTTCCACAACGTTTTCTTACAAAACGTGGTTATTCAGCCTTTTCACACATGGTCACGTTAGTATGACTGGACAGTGTATGAGAGCGATGTAATAATACAGAGGACCAAAAGGACTCAGTCTGCACTGAGCTACTGGAGAGGAACACTCTACTGGATCGTCCTGCGGGTGCCAACAGGAGCACGATTGTTGCACACCTGTCTCTCAACCTGGGGTAGGGAAACCCTGCACCTGTTTTCGCGCTCCACTTTTTTTCCTGTGCACTGGTTTACTTTGGTTAACTGTATGTTGCGAACAAGTGAGGTTAATTATTATTATTATTATGCTGGAACTGGTTTCTTATTAAATGAGTAGTTTTGTTATGCAACTCAATAGAATGCACAACATACCCATCTCTACTACCACTATCGTAAAAATGTTCTGAAATTATTTCTGTTATCAAAAATAATGAAGTTACCGTATGCAATGCTTAAAGAACTTACCATGCAGTGGATTTTTCCTCAACTTTAATTATTAATCAGTGCCACGGCTAACACTAGAGCATGAGACTATCATTATTAACCAGAAAATGATTTTTCTATAACTTTTACCAGTCCAGAAGTTTTGCCTAGCAAGATGTCCTTTTGAAACATGAAAGTATTTCAACTTTGACACTGTTAAAGTTTACCATATTAGAAGCCCGCGTCCGCCTGCGACACGTAACGTAAAATCTGCTGCTTTGTACTCCGATCTCGAACTGCTGTAAGAATGAAGTTTAAATTAACTCTTTACCTGGTCCCTTATTACGGGATGATTGCCCTTATTATTAGATTTGAATCTGCCGCTGCGGCGGCTCTCTCCGCCGTGTCGCAGCTTTGCACCACGAACACTACTTAAAAAGCTGAAAACGTCTTAAATAAACGGGTAAAATACCAGGCAAGCTTTCTAATAATACCATACGAGTTCTCATTAAACAACTATATTTAAAACTAGAATAATAACAAGTTCACACACCTTTCTTTATAATTAGTGCCTAATGGCGTCCTGCTTACAATCTTGACAAATGAAAGCTACCTATGCGTTAAACATAGCGTCACAGGTTCCTCCTCTCTACGTGACTCCAAGAAGACGACAATGACATTATTATTCTTACACTCCTATTTATACAATGGTTGATTGTCATGAAATCTCTGAGTTTTTCGTTACTAATTCTTTTCTGTAGCGGTTTCAGGACTCTCCGACACATATATTATTCCACAAATCCATTACTTAATCCTTTACAAACGCAAACTATAACATAATTGTTCAAATGGCTCTGAGCACTATGAGACTTAACAGCTATGGTCATCAATCTAACATAATTGTCTCTATTCTATTATTACTCAGAGTCCACAGACGTAATGTGCCTATATATATAAATAAAATTGTGATTTCATAGTTATAAAGCATGTTTTACCAGGAAACGTTATACTGCGTACAGTGGCTTGCACGCACCAAGTCAAAGCCTTCCTTCACTTCGTACCGTTGCATGCGCCTTCTTGCCTATTCATGCTACGGCCGCATGTGCCTAATGCGCACAGGAAGTTGCAGAGGTACAAACTTACCTTATACCAAGCTGTGCTCCAAACGGGTGGTTTGGCTCTGAGCACTATGGGACTTAACAGCTGTGGTCATCAGTCCCCTAGAACTTAGAACTACTTAAACCTAACTAACCTAAGGACATCACACACATCCATGCCCGAGGCAGGATTCGAACCTGCGACCGTAGCAGTCACGCGGTTCCGGACTGCGCGCCTAGAACCGCGAGACCACCGCAACGGGTGGTTTGATGCGCCCGCCACGAATTATTCTCCTGAGTTATCCTCTTCATCTCACAGTAGCACTTGCACTCCAATCCTCAATGACTTTTTGGATGTATTCACATCTGTGTCTTCCACTACATTTGTTACCTTTACAGGTCACACTAGTATCGTAGAGGTTACTCCCTGGTCTCGTGAAACATGTCCTATTATCCTGTACTTTCTTCTCGTTAGTGTTTCCCGTATGTGTCTTTGTCCGCCGACTCTTCGGAGAACCACCTCAGTCTTTATCTTATCAGTCCACCTAACTTTCAGCATTCTTCTTTAGCACCACATCTTATACGCTTCGATTCCCCCCTGCTCCGGTTTTCCCAAAGTGCCTAATTCACTACCAAGCTTCAAAGGAACATTCTCAGAAATTTCTTCCTCAAAGTAAGGTCTATGTTTGATATCAGTAGTCTTCTCCCGGCCAGCAATGCCCCTTTTCCTGTCTTTCTCGCTTCGTCCATCATTGGTTATTTTGTGAGACCTGAGTTTCTCCCGGCATATAAAAGTTTCAAACAACTTACAGGAATTCAGCCAGGTAATGTTCATAGCGACCGCCGATATTTCGGCTGGAGTACACCCCGCCATTTTCTAAGCACAAACTCCAACGGACTGTCGATGTACAGGCAAATTTAAAACCTTGGTTCTTGTTGTAATTCAGGTAAGATAATACACACACACACACACACACACACATACACACACACACACACACACTGAACACTAGTGCCACCAAAGATGATCAAAGTCAGAGGTAGCCATACTGAAAGACTACGAACATGCAAGTGATTTAACATTGACTCTGTCCCTCTGTTTTTTGACAAAGGAGAGAGCAGGATTCCAAGCAGAGTTTAAGCAAAAAACTCCATCCCTGGTTACAAGGTTGCTCGCTGATTTAATCTCAACAGCCTTCTTAATAACGACGTAAGAAACCAGCTGAGTTCCTGATATGATGTTCACACCGACCAACTTGTGGACTTAACAGAGAAGCAAGATGTTTGGTTACATGATATGCCGGAGCGCCGATATTGCTCACTACAGGACGGAAAGGAAAGCCTTCCTTGTGCACCTTCGGAAGGTCATATAACCTATGGGGGAACAGCACTATAGGTGTTAACACTGTTGATAGTGTCCTGCGAGAAACAACTTTTCTTCAAGAGACTGTTGGTCTTTCTCTCAACATTTTTCGTGGCCTCAGCATCGATTCTGCTATTCCCACTACAGAACTTTTCTTTTATTTCCGTCATTGCTTCTTCGAGGTATACACTGAACTGTAGGGCCGAAAGCCTGCATCCTGTCTCACATCCTTTTAAATTCGAGCACTTTGTACTTGGTCTTCCTGTTTTATTGTTCCCTTTTGGTTCTTCTACATATTACCCGTCTTTCCCTGTAGCTTATCCCTATTTTCTCAGGATTCCGAATATAATCGACCATTTTAAATTTTCGGACCCTTTCTGTAGATCGAATAAGCCTATGAGTGTGTCTTCGGTTTTGCTTTGATTATCAACCACCACATGAGAACTGTCTCTCTGGTGTCTTTGCCTTTTCTGAAGCCAAACTGACCGACATCTAACAGATCCTCAATTTGCTTTTCAGTTCTTCTGTAGATGATTCTTGTCAGCAGCTTGGATGCATGAGCTGTTAAGCTGAGTGTCCGACAGTTTTCGCAGGAACCGGCCTTTTCTGAGCCAGTTCTCAGGATAATCATTTTCTTTTCGATTTCTTCGTATTTTTCCTGCCGCCATTTTGCCTTGTCCTCCCTGCACTTGCCACTTATTTCATTCTTAAGTGATTTATACTGTTGTATTACTGTCTTTTCCTGAACATTTCTGTATTTCTTTCGTTCGTCGATCAACTGAAGTATTTCATCTGTTGCCCAAGGTTTTTTCGCAGTTACCTTCCATGTACCAGTGTCTGTCTGTCCAGCGTCTGTGATTTTCCTTCTTATAGATGTCCACTGCTCTTCAGCTGAACTACTCTGGTGTTTCTTATCGCAGTATCCACATCTTTAGCGAACTCCAAACGCCTCGTCGTCTTTCCACGATACATCAGTATTCCACTTCCTTCCACACTGATTCTCTCTGACTAGTCTCTTAAACTTCAATCCACTCTTCATCATAACTCAGTTGTGATTTGAGTCTATATCCGCTCGCCGGCCGCTGTGGCCGAGCGGTTCTAGGCGCTTCAGTCTGGAACCGCGCGACGGCTACGGTCGCAGGTTCGAATCCTGCCTCGGGCGTGGATGTGTGTGATGTCCTTAGGTTAGTTAGGTTTAAGTAGTTCTAAGTTCTAGGGAGCTGATGACCTCAGACGTTAAGTCCCATAGTGCTCAGAGCCATATATCCGCTCCTGGCACGCATTGGAACTCAGTACCTGATTTCGGCATTTCTGTCTGACCCTGATTTAATCCATCTGGTACCTTCCCGTGTCTCCGGGTCTTTTCCAAGTATATCCTTCCTCCTCTTGCAGCCAATCAGTCATAAAATCCATATCATATAAAATGTTAAACTGATACATTTGTACATATTCGCCCTTATAAATAGATAACGATATTACTACAAGATATCAATACAACGAAGCTGGCATGAAACCGGTATAACCTGATGCTAATTTAATCAGTTTGGCAGTGAGTGAGCAAATACAGTAGTGCAGCAGCCGTTACAGGCGGCAGAGCGTTTATTCGGCACGGATATTAGTCTATTCTCAGGTAAGTTAAGCTGAATGCGGGTAGTAGTCCTTCAAAAAGGTCACTGATGACTATTTCGCCATCCATGGGCTGTGATTTGGCCCCCTAACGACACGGCGGTCCAGAGAACGATACAAACAAGGAAAGAAAGAGGAAACCAGTTTGGCCGACCGGCGAGCCAATAGCGCCTATTGGCCTACGTGAGCCATTTGTCGCTGTTGCAATGGGTTTACGAGCTTCACGCGACCGCAGCAGCAATACGCTGACGACCAACCACAGTTTACAACCCCACGTAGACATTAAACACCGGATACACGGATCATAGAAGTACAGGACGTGTCAATCAAACATTGCGGAACGCTTTCACCATCACAAGCACAAAATTACTGTTCGCGATAGTAATAATAGTTTTATTTATTGCTTTATTCACGCTGACCATCTTACATCCGACTAGGAAAACACATATCAAAAACTATTGGGTTGGTGCATGAGCTCGTAGCATTTTTGCATAAGTTTAATAAACACAACAGGCGCACGTAACAGAGACTTAAGTCCTCGACCTTTTCCAAATGGTTCAAATGGCTCTAAGCACTATGGTACTTAACATCTGAGGTCATTAGTTCCCTGGACTTAGAATTGCACTACTGACCATTAAAATTGCTGCACCACGAAGATGACGTGCTACAGACGCGAAATTTAACCGACAGGAAGAAGATGCTGTGATATGCAAATGATTAGCTTTTCAGAGTATTCACACAAGGTTGGCACCGGTGGCGACACCTACAACGTGCCGACATGAGGAAAGTTTCCAACCGATTTCTCATACACTAACAGCAGTTGACCAGCGTTGCCTGGTGAAACGCTTCGTGTGAGGAGGAGAAATGCGTACCGTCACGTTTCCGACTTTGATGAAAGTCGGATTGTAGCTTATCGCAATTGCGGTTTATCGTATCGCGACATTGCTGCTCGCGTTGGTCGAGATCCAATGACCGTTAGCAGAATATAGAATTGGTGGGTTCAGGAGGGTAATACGGAAAGCCGTGCTGGATCCCAAAGGCCTCGTATCACTAGCAGTCTTGATGACAGGCATCTTATCCGCACGGCTGTAACGGGTCGTGCAGCCACGTCTTGATCCCTGAATCAACAGATGGGGACGTCTCCAAGACAACAACCATCTGCACGAACAGTTCGACGACGTTTGCAGCAGCATGGACTATCAGCTCGGAGACCATGGCTGCGGTTACCCTCGACGCTGCATCACAGACAGGAGCGCCTGCGATGGTGTACTCAACGACGAGCCTGGGTGCGCGAATGGCAAAACGTCATTTTTTCGGATGAATCCAGGTTTTGTTTACAACATCGTGATGGTCGCATCCGTGTTTGGCGACATCGCGATGAAAGCACATTGGAAGCGTGTATTCGTCATCGTCATACTGGCGTATCACCTGGGGTGATGGTATGGGGTGCCGTTGGTTACACATCTCGGTCACCTCTTGTTCGCATTGACGGCACTTTGAACAGTGGACGTTACATTTCAGATGTGTTTCGACCCGTGGCTCTAGCGAAACATTACATTTCAGCAGGATAATGCACGACCGCATGTTCAGGGCCTGTACCGCCCTTTCTGGATACAGAAATTGTTCGACTGCTGCCCTGGCCAGCACATTATCCACATCTCTCACCAACTGAAAACGTCCGATCAATGGTGGCCGAGCAACTGGCTCGTCACAATACGCCTGTCACTACTCTTGATGCACTGTGGTATCGTGTTGAAGCTGCATGGGCAGCTGTACCTGTACACGCCATCCAAGCTCTGTTTGACTCAATGCACAGGCGTATCAAGGCCGTTATTAAGGCCTGAGTTGGTTGTTTTCGGTACTGATTTCTCAGGATCTATGCACCCAAATTGCGTGAAAATGTAATCACATGTCAGTTCTGGTATAATATATTTGTCCAATGAATACCCGTTTATAATCTGCATTTCTTCTTGGTGTAGCAATTTTAATGGCCAGTAGTGTACTGAAGCCTAACGAACCTAAGGAAATCACAGAGATCCATGCCCGACGCAGGAGTCGAACCTGCGATCGTAGCAGCAGCGCGGTTCCGGACTGAAGCGCTCGAACATTTATGTTAGCAGAAAGACGCCATTTCTCATCGCAAGTAACGATGCAGGAGAGGGATGATCGGTGTTTCCAGAATGAGATTTTCACTCTACAGTGGAACGTGCGCTGATATGAAACTTCCTGGCAGATTAAAACTGTGTGCCGTACCGAGACTCGAACTCTGGACGTTTGCCTTTCGCGGGCATGTGCTCTCCCGCAGTTTCCCGCGGAAGGCAAACGTCCCGAGTTCGAATCTCAGTCCGGCACACAGTTTTAATCTGCCAGGAAGTTTCAACGATCGGTGTCGTTCACGAGTCAACTGATTACCAGCAAGCAGAGATGCACATATGACCACCCGCAGATTTTTGTGATTTTGGGTTAGAGCATGCGGCACCCATACGCCCGATTTTTGAACCTTCCCCATTGCATGCAAAAGTCACACGATAGTGTAATGATAATTGTTCATCACATTTGCCCGTTTTCGTGCACAATAACGTGGATCATTGTGGATAAATGCTTCTAAACGATCTTCATCAAACTCCGGCGGTCTTCATGACCGTGGAAGTCACTTATGTCAAAACGATCCCCCTTAAAACGAGGAAACCATTTTTTTCCGTGCTCTGTCCAGTGGCACTAACCCTATACACAGCGCATTTGTTTTTGGTTGCCTCTGCTGCTGTCACCTCTCTATTGAACTCAGAGAGAAGAATATGTCAGTAATGGTTCGATTTCTCCACTTAGAACTCCATTTTCTACCGTACGCAGCTCAACTCACTATCTCCAAATGACAGAACGACAATACGTAAATTCAAATAGTATCAGTGAAGTACAAATAAAAAATTGCAATCGATAAATAAACCAAAAGCGACCGGAATGCCAACATGTGGAACGAAAACCCTACGAACTTATGCACAAACCTAATATTAGAAAATATTTACAATTTTCAGATACCAATAAGTATAACAATACCATTAATTAGTTTATTACTTTGGATACCGTATTTAAAACATCAGAAACACTAAGGATAATGACAGTGGAAAACACAGTAACTGTTGAGAAAGAGCGTACCTTTTCAATATATGACTCTGTAGACAAGAAGGAGGGAAAAAGGGTGGGGAGGAGAGCGATTCACTAGAGCGAGCCGTGCACAAGCATGTAAAAGACAGAGCTATTGTTATAATATGTGGAACATTAACCACCGTTTAAATTTGGTTATTGCAAATTTTAATGGTCTCGAAGGTAGTACGTCACGATAGCAAGTTGTACTCGGTTACAGTTGGCCAACGACCATATTAAGATCATACTTACACTGTTACTGAGACCTGAAACGTCAGATAAAATCATACCTTCAATGCACATGGCACCTGAGACATCAGGACATCACTATCAAGCACCAATTACAGTGAAAGTATGACCTGAAGATGGCTTTTGCTATTGGACTGGACTGCTATCAAGAGTATTAAAATTTGTAATAAATAAAACAGATCACTGTTTCGTCTCTATCTGACGACGTCAGGATATGAAAGTTTTTAGCTTGGAAACGTAATTTCTCTGCCACTGTGGTTGGGAACTCCTGTTCACGTTTTTCCGTGTTTGCGAATAAAATTAAAAAGCTTAAACTCCACCTTCTGGAAAATACAGTATACGTCTGTTTTCTGTCTACTCGAATATGTATCGATATCTATGTGTCACCCTCAGAGGGTCTAGACTTATTTCTGTAAAAATATTACATAAATTTCAGGGTTATTTTTCTATTTTATGCCTAAATCTATCACAAGTGTTTTTTTCCATTTTTTTTGTATGTTCACCTGCAACTACATTAATTATGACATTCGATTTGTACAGGTCTTACTGCATTTATGCCTTTTATAATTTGACAGCACGTCGTCTGCAGAGTAGTCTGAAGAAGAAAGTTACTAGCTTTGGAGTATTTTTTCGAGAGTGTTAATGGTTTTTGTCCTGTACTCACGTTTTTCGTTCTGTTGTACACCTTTGTTTTGTCCCGTCTTTTGGTTTGTAATTACGTACACTATTTTCAAGCCTTCTGCCCTTCGCTCTCACTTGGTATCACATGTTTCAATACACAAAATTACGTCACCAAATCGATCGAGAGAAGCTAGCTTATAGTCGCCACTCACCTGTTCATCGTTGTATTTTGGGTTAGTGCGGCGCTAATTTCGAATGTGTGGTGCAAGAGAGGAGGAAGGGGATGTTAAGAATCATGTATTTTTGTTTTGGATAATAACTGAAGGGGTTTCATATATATTATGTTTTCTTTGAAGAAGTGTCTTTGTTTAGCATAAATTGGAAGAAGAAATCAATCGTACGTTGCAGAAGGTGGAGTTTTTCAGGCCGTTTGAGGAAGATCGTTCCGAAGTCGAGTTCCTGATACAGAAAATGTTTCTGAGAAGAGGGCTGTAGTATATAGTGTAAGCAACAAGAAACTTTCCACTCTTCAGTAAAACTAGCACACTGATTAAAGCAGAGCAGAAAACATACAGCTTAAAATAATCAGACCGACGTGGTAAGCCATTTACATATAATAGAACAGTTGATATAATATTTAATACAGGCATATGATCCTTCCTCTCGCCATGTCACCCCCCCCCCCCCCCCATACTCCTCCCCTTCAGTCACCTCCCATAAAACCAAATCTCTGCTGACGTTTATAATACCGCGTGGATGATATTGGAACGGCCAATTCAGCGACTGGGGCTCGTCACATCAAGCAGTCAGTTTTGACAGCTACTGTTAATTATGTTTAATAAGTAAAGGAGAACGTTAATCGATAGAAAAGGGCGTCTCGCGCATGACCTGAAACGTGACACGTTGAACTGCCAAGGCGCGTCAATGCAGTAAAACAGTCAACGACCTGTTACGCTGCGGCTTACATGCATTTCCTTTTGCAATGCGTGAAGCAAACTAATCTGCATGCACCGAGTCTAGCGTAATAACCGCACATCCGCTGCTCAGATAGCAAACGGAAGTCTTACGTAAAACGATCAGGCCAGCACTCTGCGTGGAATGGAGCCAAGAGACAACGATACTATTGCTCGTTACAATAAATACAGGAACTTGTAATTAGTTCCTGACCGACAAACATGTAGACTCAGAAGGAATCTCTTAGAGTGCGAGGTCGCATAAGGCCAATAATGTTTACGGCATTTGACGCCACGTATATTGTCTACCATGCAAACATAATATTCAGTACTAGGTGCTAATGGCAACAAAGGGGGTGGAAGGGGGGGGGGGGTGACTGGAGCTCTCCAGTGGTAAGCACTGCATGGGGTTACGTAGCGTAGTTGAACTGCTTAGTCGACGTGTAACTGACAACAGTGCCACAGTGAGAAGGTGTCGATACAAAGCAGAGCAATGGCAACGATAAACAAAGCAAGCATTGCATTATACCCACAAGAACAGTTGCCGAAATAGACAATGCGTCAGAGAGGAACCGAAGAAATTTCGCAGAGTGAGAAAGAAGTGGTAGAAGACCCGCCAGGGTAGCCGCGAGAGCTAACGCGCTGCTTCCTGGACTCTGGTAGGCGCGCCGGCCCCGGATCGAATCCGCCCGGCGGATTAACGACGAGGGCCGAGGTGCCGGCCAGCCTGGATGTGGTTTTTAGGCGGTTTTCCACATCCCACTATGTGAATACCGGGCTGGTGCCCATGTTCCGCCTCAGTTACACGGCTCCCAGACATCTGGACACTGTCGCAATATTCCATGGATTACACTCGACGCAGAAGTTGGGGTACACTAATTCCGTCGTGGGGGGTAGGGGGTGACAGCAGAAGGGCACCCGACCACCCCCTTAAACATTAACATGCCAAATCCGATTAACGATGGCTGACCCTGCGTAACTGCAGGACAAGGCTCAAGCGATAGTTAGAATAGATAGATAGAAAGAAGTGGTAGATGAAATATTAGCGTTCCTGAAAGGTAAATCACTAGAATGTGTGATGTCGTGTACCCTTGACTCTGTGGAAAAGGTTCAAAAAATGGCTCTGAGCACTATGGGACTTAACATCGGATGTCATCAGTCCCCTAGAACTTAGAACTACTTAAACCTAACTAAGGTAAGGACATCACACACATCCATTCCTGAGGCAGGATTCGAACCTGCGACCGTAGCGGTCGCGCGGTTCCAGACTGAAGCGCCTAGAACCGCTCGGCGACTCCGGCCGGTGCGGATAAGGTTCATGAGGAGTATAATAATGACGATAAGTGCTTAACAAGTGAAAGTGACACTGAAACAGATGTCGAGCCATGTAGTTCATCATCTGTGTCGGAAAGGGAGCCACAAATACCGCCTCCAGTGAAACGTAGTGAAGGAGAATCATTGTGCAAGGAGCGGGTAATAAACATAATTACGTACGTGGAATATCATCCGCAACATAGTTAAAAAAACAGTTATGAACAGATTTCGAATACGTCCACAGCAATATGACCGTGCAGTGCATAAGAATAACTACGGATATGCAACGGAGGAGAAGGCACACTTGTTACAAAAGTCGGTAGTTTCAAAGTTGCTCGATGCGGTTTACAGGATGTGCATGATAGTGAAATGCACATCAAATTGCTGGCGACTTAGATTGCAGTGGTTTCAAGGGAAGCGATGGTTGGTTGCATATCTTCAAACAGTGCTACAGAATTGATAGACGTAAAATAACAAGACTTCAAAAAATGTGTCAGACTGACGATCCACAGAAAACTGTGGAATCAGCTAGAAAATTTGTAGATGAGATAAACAAACTTATCCCAACTTTCAGTAAGGAATTCGTTTCAAATTCCGGGTACATGAAGAGGAAACGCATATAAAAGGAACACTAAAAATTAGAGGTACCGAGAGTGTTGTATCAAGATCAACTAACATAAGTGCCTTCATGCATTCGTATACAATTGCGCTGACTGTTAACCCTGATGGTAAAATATCTGAAAAGTTATTTATTGTGCTACGAGAAGTTGGCGGTGCTCTGTCCCCTACGATTCTTTCTCGTGTGTGTGATCTTGCATCAGCAAAAGGTAACATTTACGTCCCAGTAAACAACAGTGCGAAAATTTTGAAAAGTGTGTGACATTGCAGTTCATAGTTCATACGAGCTGGAATCACTGGACAAATTCAGCCTCTGGATGTTTCTCTTTTCCGTGCCTAAAAAGCATATTATTTTACTTTCTGCAGCTACGCTTTAAGGGATATCCCGTTTCACGGTAAGCTGCACGACAGACTGGTTCGCATTCGGTTGCATGTCATTACATTTCATCAGTTCTCATCACCCCGTTGTCCGCCCCGGTAGCTGAGTGGTCAGCGTGACAGACTGTCAATCCTCAGGGCCCGGGTTCGATTCCCGGCTGGGTCGGAGGTTTTCTCCGCACAGGGACTGGGTGTTGTGTTTTCCTAATCATCATCATTTCAGCCCCATCGACTCGCAGGTCGCCGAAGTGGCGTCAAATCGAAAGACCTGCACCAGGCGAACGGTCTACCCGACGGGAGGCCCTAGCCACACGACATTTCCATTTCCATCACCCCGTTACACCAAAATGATGATAAATGCATTCTTAAATAGTGGACACCTTTCTGAACGTCCAGCACGGTCAGTAACTGCGACGCATTTCGCCTTCGAGTTTGATGTGCTAATCTTTGTGATCACTGTGGGACGCCATTATTCTTTCGGTGTTCATTGCGCTAGTTAACGGTTTGTTTTGAACATTTCTTGAATTTAGACGATGGGCATTTTGTGAAGTGTAATACATACATACCATAGAAGGTATTTTGCCTCTTCACCTCCTGTACACTCATTTTCTGTCTCCCTTCCGATGCACATGGCGAGTCATTAGCACTTAATATTTTTCTTGTCATAACTGTTAGCATAACACTTTGAAATGTGCCTTACTAAAGATCGAAACTCAGATTTCGCACTCAGTGGGTTCCTTGGCAGAATATGCCAACATTTTTCATCCCTGTCCATTAATGCCATGAAACTATCATAATTCTAATGGCATACTTACCGGCAAGCAAGATGTATGAGACAGAAAAGTACCCTCAAACTTCAAGGAGAACACAATAATTCCAGTTCCCAAGAAAGTAGGCGCTGGCAGTTGTGAATATTTCCGAACTTTCAGTTTATAAGTCATGGTTGCAAAATGCCAACACGAATTCTTCTTTACAGAAGACTGGAGCAAACGGGTAGAAACCAACATCAGGGAAGGTCATTTTGGATTGCGCAGAAATTTAGGAATATGCAACGCAATACTGACTTTACGACTTATCTTGGGAGGTAAGTTAAGGGAAGGCAAACCTACGTTTATATTACTTGTAGACTTAGAGAAAAGTTTTTGCAATGCTGACTGAAATACTCTCTTTGAAATTCTGAAGATGCAGCGATAAAATGCAGGCAGTGGAAGTCTGTATACAACTTGCACAGTAACCAGAAGGCAGTTATGAGCTATAACAGTCAGGGAGCGTGAAAGGGAAGGAGTGTTGAGAAGGGAGTGAGACAGGATTCTACCCTATCCCGATGTTATTCAATCTGTCGCTTGAGCAAGCAGTAAAGGAAACCAAAGAAAATTTAGGAGTAGGAATTAAAGTTCAGGGAGAAAAAATAAAATGTCTGAGTTTTACTGATGACGCTGTAATTCTCTCAGAGACAGCAAAGGCCGTGAAAGAACAGTTGAAAGGAATGGACAATCTCTTGAAAGAACGGTATAAGATAAATACCAAGAAAAGCAAAACAAGGATAATGGAATGTAGGCGAATTAATTCTGGTGACGCTGAGCGAATTAGATTAGGAAACGAGACACTAAATGTAGCAGATGAGTTTCGTTGTTTGGGAACCAAAATAACTGATGGTGGAGGAAGAAGAGAGGATATAAAATGTAGACTGGCAATGGCAAGAACAGCGTTTCTGAAGAAGAAAAATTTGTTAACATCGAATATAGGTTTAAGTGTCAGGAACTCTGTTCTGAAGGTATTTGTATGGAGTGAAGACGTGTATGTAAGTGAAACAGGGACGATAAACAGATAGTACAAGAAGAGAATACACATTTTCGAAATGTGTTGCTGTACAATGCTAAAGATTAGATCGTGTAAGTAATGAGCTGGTACTGAATAGAATTGGGAAGAAAAGAAATTTGTGGTACAACCTGACAAAAAGAAAGGGTCCGTTCATAGGACACATTCTGAAACACCAAAGTACCAACAGATTAGTATTAGAGGGAAGTGTATGGGGTAAAAATCGTAGAGGGAGACCAAGAGATGAATGCAGTAAGGACTTTCAAAATGATGTACGTTGCAGTAGTTACTCAGAGATGCATATGCTTGCACAGGATAGACTGGCATGGAGAGCTGCGTCGGACTAAAGACCACAACAACAACATAAGTTTTGCACACCTGGACTAATTTTTACAGTAGTCAAACAATCATTGGCGCAGGCAAGGCGGACAAGAGATTGTTTACTGCCTGAGTGGAATGTGTCATCCGCGAAGAGACAAGAAGCAACCGACAGGCTCCAGCTGTTTACATCACTAGCAGTACTACATGTAGTCATTAAGAATAATTATTATTGCCAGAGCCCAGCCAACAGTTCAGAGTCATATTCTGGGCAGCACCGTGACCTTCCGCTAAGCCGGCAGGCGTCATACATTGCGTGCTCAGAGCCGCAGCCGTGTCAAGTGCGGTGTCAGCACTGTGCCCTGTGTCAGAGCTCTACTGTGCAAGCACCTCGCCTAAACGCATCTCCAGCCGTTACCTCGCCGGCCGCTCCAGCGCTGGATATTATACGAAGAAGAAAATGCGCTTGACCGACTGCACTAGCAGGATTCAATAACTGAAGACTTGTGTTTCTTGTGATGTGTGTCCACGACCACTCCTGAATTGGTGGAATCCAAGGTGTATAAATTAGTAAGGAAGTATTGTATCCTCACACAGACTCGCCTCTGCTCTTGTCCGTACCCACATCTTCAACAGCGAAACCCAGCCCACGGCCAACCAAGTAACTGTCATATTACACTTCCTTTCAGATTAAAACTTCGTGCCCAACCGAGACTCGAATTCGGGACCTTTGCCTTTCGCGGGCAAGTGCTCTAACTGAGCTGCCCAATCATGACTCACGATCCGCCCTCACAGCTTCATTTCTGCCAGTACCTCGTCTCCTACCTTCCACACTTCACAGAAGCACTTCTTTGCAGAAGAACTGGCATGAATGAAGCTGTGAGGGGGGATCGTAAGTCGTGCTATGATAGCTCAGATGGCAGAACACTTGCCCGCGAAAGGCAAAGGTCCCGAGTTGAGTCTCGGTCCGGCACACAGTTTTAATCTGCCAGTAAGTTTCATATAAGTGCACGCTCGGCTGCAGAGTGAAAATATCATTCTGGAAACTGTTGTATTACAATTCTGTTTCTTTTGTAATTTCCACAGTTTGAACAAGTTATCGGAGTACAGCAAAAAAAAAAAAAAAAAAAAAAAAAATCGTACTGAGACAGACACGAACCAAACATTGTCGCCAGCCAGCTGTCTACACCGGCGTGACGAAAGTCATGGGATACGTCCTAATATCATGTCGGACCTCCTTTTGCCCAGTGTAGTGCAAAACTTGACGCGGCATGGACTCAACAAGTCGTTGGAAATCCCCTGCAGAAGTACTGAACCTTGCCGCCTCTATAGCTGTCCGTGATTGTGAAAGTGTTGCCGGTGCATAATTTTGTGCGCGAACTGACCTCTACATTATGTCCAATAAATGTTCGATGGGATTCATGTCGGGCGATCTGGATGGCCAAATCATTTGCTCGAAGTGTCCCGAATGTTCTTCAAACCAGTCGCGAAAAGTTACGGGCCGGTAACATGGTACATCGTCATTCATAAAAATACCATCGTTGTTTGCTAGAAATGGTCTAAAAGGAGCCAAACACAACCATTTCCAGTCAATGATCAGTTCAATTGGAGCGGAGGATCCAATCAGTTCCATGTAAACACACCATTATGAAGTCACCACCAGCTGCATACTGCCTTGTTGACGACTTGGGCTCTTGGGCTCCTTGAGGTCTGCACCACATTCGAAACCTACCCTCAGTCCTTGTCATCTGAAATCGGGACTCATCTGACCAGGCCACGGGTTTCCAATCGTCTATAGTCCAACCGACATTGTCACGAGCAGGTGATGTCGTGTTGTTAGCAAAGGCACTCGCATCGCTCGTCAGCTGTCACAGCCAATTAACGCCAGATTTCACAGCACTGTCTTAACGGATACGTTCGTCGTACTTTCTACATTGAATTCTGAGGTTATTTCACGGACTGTTGCTCGTCTGGCAGCACTGACAACTCTACGCAACCACTACTGCTCTCGGTCGTTAAGTGAAGGCCAGCGGCCACTGCCTTGTCCATGGTGAGAGTTAATGCCTAAAATTTGGTATTCTCGGCACACTCTTGACACTGTGAATCTCAGAATATTGGATTCCCTAACGATTTCCGAAGTGGAATGCGTATAGCTCCGTCTACCGTTCGGCATTAAACGTCTGTTAATTCCGATCGTGCGGCCATAATCACGTCGGACTCCTTTTCAAATCAATCAGCTGAGTACAAATGCCAATGGACTGACCTTTTATACCTTGTGTACGCGATACTACCGCCATCTATCCATATGCACATCGCTATCCCGTGACTTCTGTCACTAGACCACCAACTACGCCACTGAGCTACGATGCATTATGCTACAGCCACCGACTTCTGCCTTTACTGGGTGTACAGTGACGAATGATGCGAAGCAGTTTTCCCGCGTATTTTTAGCGAGGTCGTCCTTATGCTACGTCAAAAAGGTGTTAATCCTTCTACTACACCCACAACTGCTCATTACTTTTATGAGCAGATCGGTACATCCCGTAATGAGTTTGGCTCCTGGGTAACATAGCGAGTAATTCAAATATCAGCAACAGCCATTTTTTGCGCTGTGGAGGTTACATTACTGGTTTTCAATTATTTGTGCTTCGTGCGTCAATGCGTCCCCTGGTTAGCCTTCATTTGCTTCAAAAGCGAGTCATGATTACCACACACTCAGCTTCCTGATCGTGTGGTAACAGTCCTCTGAACAAGGTAGCAAGGAAAGAGTTGTGCAAGACGCAGAAGTTAATGTAATTTCCTTGTTGTCAATCTTGTGACAGATTTGATGCGAACGGCGACGACTTTCTCCCCTATGACAACTCTGCATCTCAGAATAATTCACAATCATTTGTTTTTTCTATCTTCGTATCCCTTCATCTCCTATCATCTTGTCCCTTCTTCTAGTCAATGTTTTCGAAATATTCATTTCCTCGTCGACTGCACAGAGAATTTAACCTATTATCAGTCCACCTAACTTTTTGCATGTTTTTCTTCCACCTCTTCTTTTCCTGTTTTCTTTAAATCCGTTTCATTTACACTGATAATCGCCAAGGTTAAGCGGTGGAATTAATCCCGCACGGCACACTGAACAGGTCTGAAAACTGTTGCAGAAACAGCGAAAAATTATGCGAAATTTAAAGTCACCAAGATTGGCACTGATTTACAGAAGCTCGAAATTTAGTGCATACTTCATTACGAGACGCTTTTAATAGTTTCTACAATGATACTCTGTCTCGATATCTGGCAGAAAACCCAAAGAGGTTCTGCTCATGTATAAACTACACCAGCAGCAAGACGCTGTTAATACTTTCACTGCCTGATAACAATGGTGATCTCACTGATGACAGTGCCGCTAAATCAGAGTTATTAAACACCGTTTTCCGAAACACCT
This sequence comes from Schistocerca piceifrons, assembly GCF_021461385.2. Taxonomy (NCBI): domain Eukaryota; kingdom Metazoa; phylum Arthropoda; class Insecta; order Orthoptera; family Acrididae; genus Schistocerca; species Schistocerca piceifrons. The sequence goes on along the minus strand of NC_060143.1, from coordinate 391,988,132 downwards.
TCACCAAAGAAGATCAAGGAAATATTCCAAAATCGAATCTAGGAGAAGTACCAACAGGAATAACTTAGAAGTTGATATCGTCGATGTAGCAAAGCAGCTTATATCACTCAATGAAGTCAAAGGCTCCAGTCCAGACGGTATACGTCATATTCCTTTCGGTGTTTCCTAATACAGAGTCCAGGCCTTGGTAAAAATTTTAATGGATTACTTCAGCTTCTATCCATATCGAAAATAGCTACACACTTAGAAATTATACACAATAGCTCGCTCGTCGAAAGATCCGTACCTATAGACTGGAAAGTTGCCCAAGTCACACGTACACCCAAGTAAGAAAACAGAAATAATACGCTGAATTACAGACCGATATCACTAACGTCATACTGTAGTAGTATTTTCGAACATGTATGGTGTATACATTATGAATTACCTCGAAGAAAACGATTTCTTGACAAATAGCCAACACGGATTCAGCATATATAGTTCTTACGAAACACAACTAGCTGTTTAGTCTCACGAAGTAATGAGTGCTATCAACAGCGGACGTCAAATTAATTCCATATTTTTAGATTTCCAGAACGCTTTTGATACAGTTCCTCTCAAGCGACTTCAAACTGCATGCCTATACAGTTGCGCCTCAGTTGCGACTGGATTCGTGAGTTCCCCTCAGAAAGGTCACAGTTCGTAGTAATTGACGGAAAGTCAGCGAGTAAAGCAGAAATGGTATCTTGCATTCCCCAAGGAAGTACTCGTATTATAGGCCCTCTGCCGTTCCTCATCCACATAAACTATTTAGTAGAAAATCTGAGTAGTCCTCTTAGAATGTTGTCATTTACCGTCTTATAAAGTCATCAGATGATCAAAACCAACTCCACAATGATTTAGAAAAAATATATATACATATATGGTGCGAAAAGTGGCAGCTGACACTGAATAACGAAAAGTTTGAAGTCATCCACATGAGACTAAAAGAAATCAGCTAAATTTCGGTTACACAACGAATCAAAAAAATCTAAATGCTGTAAATTCTTCTAACAATTACGGATTACAGTTATGAGTAACTTAAATTGGAACGATCACACAGATAATGTTGTGGGGGAAGCAAACCAAAGACTGATTTATTGGCAGAACACTTACACTGAAGAGCCAAAGAAAGTTATACACCTGCTAATATCGTGTAGGGCCCCCGCGAACACGCAGAAGTGCTGCAAACACGACGTGGCAGGGATTCGATTAATGTCAGAGATAGTGCTGGAGGGAATTGAAACCATGAATCCTACGGCGCTGTTCACAAATCCGTAAGAATACGAGAGGGTAGAGATCTCTTCCGAACAGCACGTTGCAAGGCATCCCAGATATGCTCAATAATGGGAGTTTGGTGGCCAGCGGATGTGTTTAAACTCAGAAGAGTGTTCCTGGAGCCATTCTGTATATATTCTGGACGTGTGGGGGGTCACTTTGTCCTGACGGAATTGACCAAGTCCGTCGGAATGCACAATGGACATGGATGGATGCAGGTTACCAGACAGGATGCTTAAGTACGTGTCACCTGTCAGAGTCGTATCTAGAGGTATCAGGGGTCCCATATCTCTCCAACTGCACACGCCCCACATCATTACAGAGCCTCCACAAGCTTGAACAGTCCTCTGCTGACATGCAGGGTCCATGGGTTCATGAAGTTGTCTCCATACCCGTACACGTCCATCCGCTTGATACAATTTGAAACGAGACTCGTCCGACCAGACAACATGTTTCCAGTCATCAATAGTCCAACTTCAGTGTTGACGGGCCCAAGCGAGGCGTAAGGCTTTGTTTCGTACAGTCATCAAGGGTACATGAGTGGGCCTTTAGGTCCGAAAGCCCATATCGATGACGTTTCGTTGCATGGTTGGTACGCTGGCATTTGTTGATGACCTAGCACTGAAATCTGTAGCATTTTGTGGAAGTGTTGCACTTCTGCCACGTTGAACGATTCTCTTCAGCCGTCGTTGGTTTCGTTCTTGCAGGACATTTTTCCGGCCGCAGTGATGTCCGAGGATTGATGTTTTACCGGTATTTCGTGAAATGGTTGTACGGGAAAATCCTCACTTCATCGCTAACTCGGAGATGCTGCACTGATTGCTCGTGCGCCGACTATAGCATGTCGTTTAATCTCACTTAAATCTTGATAACCTGCCATTGTAGCAGCAGTAACCGGTCTAACAACTGCGGGCGGGCGAAGTGGCCGAGCGGTTCTAGGCGCTTCAGTATGGAAACGAGTGACTGCTACGGTCGCAGGTTCGAATCCTGCCTCGGGCATCGATGTGTGTGATGTCCTTAGGTTAGTTAGGTTTAAGTAGTTCTAAGTTCTAGGGGACTGATGACCTCCGATGTTAAGTTCCATAGTGCCCAGAGCCATTTGAACCATTTCTAACAACTGCGTCAGACACTTGGTGTCTTACATAGGCGCTGCCGACAGCAGCACCGTATTCTGTCTGTTTACATACCTCTGTATTTGAATACGTATGCCTGTACCAGTTTCTTTGGCGCTTCAGTGTAGAACATGCAACATATCTACTAGAGACTACCAACACTACGCTCGTCCACCCTCTTCGGAAGTATTGCTGCGCAGTGTGAGATCTGCATCAGACGGGAGAGAGAGGGGCCACCGAAAAACTTCGACGAAGGGTAGCTCGTTTTGTATTATCGCGAAATAGGGGAGAGGGTGCCATGAATAGAATACTCGTATTGGGGTGGCAATCACTAAAACAAAGGCGTTTTTTGTTGCAGCAAGATCTTCTCGTGAAATATCAATCACCAACTATCTCCACTGACTGCGCAGATATTCTGTTGGCGCCCTCGTACGCAGGTGGAAATGATCATTATGATAAAATAAGGGAAATCTGAGCTCGCACAGAAAGACCTAAGTCCTCACATTTCACGCACGCTTCTCGGCAGTGGAGCGATAGAAAAATAGGTTGAAGGTGGTTCGATGAATCCTCTGCCCGGCAATTGATTGTGAATTGCAGAGGAATCATGTAGCTGTAGATTAAGACCTTTGTCTGATACCAGAAGACTTTTTTTGCGAATAATATTCTCCTGGGGCGCGCGGAGTGGCCGCGCGGTTTGAGGCGCCATGTCACTGACTGCGTGGCCCCTCCCGCCGGAGGTTCGAGTCCTCCCTCGGGCATGAGTGTGTGTGTTGTTCTTAGCATATCTTAGTTTAAGTAGTGTGTAAGCCTAGGGACCGGTGACCTCTGCAGTTTGGTCCCTTAAGACCCCACACACATTTGAACATTTCTATTCTCCTGACATTTCCTAGCCTGCTTGCTTCTTCCGCCATGCGTTATTTCACTTCCGATGTACCATAATTAATTTACTTCATCTACTACGTGATTCCATTTTTTTGTTAGTACTTAAAGTCTTCATCTTCATTTGGTTTACTCCCAGCCCATTTTCTGTGCCAAACAGATCATTCTATTCAGCAAGGCTGTAATGATTCCTCACTTTTGCATAGGTCACTTGTAACATCAGTTATTATTATCACTGATATTCTTCCATCTGGATTTTAATTCTGCTATCGAAAATTTCCTTTATATCTCTAATTCAGAAATGGAGATTTCGTTTCAAAATGTCCTGTTTTTATGTTGCAGCGTGGCACCGAGAAGTTGAAGTTATCATTTTTTATACGCAAATTTCAGATGTCATTATACTAGGGTTATTCCGATTTCTAATAAAACATAAAGCATTACAGATTTTTTCTTCAAAAACCAGTTTTTATTTAATTCCTTACATGTTTCTCTATTCTTCTACATAATTTCCATATTTGATTAAACGTTTTTCGTAACGTTCTGCAAGAGTTTGTATCGTTAAGTCAGAGACGTTTGCCACCTGTTAAGATAGCCAGTCTTTAACTGCTTTTTTCGGCTCGTTATCTGTTGCCATCGTGAAATTCCTTTGTGTAGCGGGTCTTCACGAATATTTTCGTCCACGGTTTTCACCAAATCTGCTGAGATCATTGATGGTCGGCCTGATCGTTGTTCATTATGGATAATCTCCCATCCGTCTTTGAAATCTCTCACCCGCTTACGCACTTGCTGTCACTCGTCACATTGGAGCCATACACCTCACTTATAGTTCGATGAATTTCCCCTGCTGCAACGTTCCTTGCTTCACAGTCGGCGCGCTACTCACCTGTTTGGAACATTTTGAACTGGGACTGTAAGCAGTACATTACGGTAATACCCAAGGAAATGGCGTCGTTTAACGAGCAAGACATACCAGGAATCGGTGCGCAAGAGCGTTTCAATATTCGCCCGTCATTCTATTAGCTACGGTGATTCGGACCTTACTTTCCGAATAACCCTCGTACATTTACCTTCACTTTTGAAGTAAGGATTTCTTAAATAACAGTTATGCGTGCGATTCCGTCACATCCAGGAAACAAGCTATTAGGCCTAGTAAATTTTCATTTACGTTTTCTATTTACAATTAAAATTAAAAACTCAGAGTAATTATTTGTTATTACAGAATTAATTTTGATAACCTCAAATTATTGTAATGATCGTCCACAGCGGTAAGCATTGCAGCCTCTAGGTCGTGGTGTCCCGTAGTCGATTCCCGTCCGGTTCGGAGATTTTCTTCGCTCAGCGACAGGGTGTTCACATCGTCCTAATCATTTCATCTTCATCAAAAAGATGTGCAAGTTGCCAAAACAGCGTCAAGTAGACAACCCCAGGTGAGGTCTTCCGGCAAATAACGACATTTCATTGAAATGAATATACAAACTAAAACGTGCTGTAAAAACACATTTGCTTTATTCATAATAACCATTGCATTCGATTTGTTACTGCTCTTTTCTGCCTCATAGGGTGCAGTGAGTTTTGCATGATTGTGCGGCTATATACATCAGGAAGTGTTTCCTACTTAATTTTATCAAGAAAAAACTATAAGTGGTCTCTAAAATCCTGTTCGTAAATTGTAACAGTAACGGTAGAATAACACCTAGTGTGGCTTTAAATTCAATTAACAACTGTTCGGTGTCGTTTGCATGAAGAACGCATTACAAACACTGTAGTGAGGCAGAAAGGAGCACCAGGCCATTGTGTTAAACATATTAACACCCTCTGATGTATGTAGACATCATGCATCATGCTCGCTGAGAAAAACATGTCTGGTAATCACTTTTTTGTGTGCTCTGTTGCATCAACGACTCTGTTGTGTATGGCGTCTGAATTTCCGCGTTCTTCGGCACAGCTGCAAGCCTCTAATCTTTTCCTCGTCAGTGTAATTGTTCTCAACCTTTACAATGGCAGTGCCTTGGAGGAAATGTCATCGTCCGTCCTTCGGTGGAGCGGCACTGTGGCAAATGGTTAAGTAAGGCCCCAACTCGTCTGCTTGCGAGAGACAAACACAGGTAACATCTGGTAGTTGCAAGGAACAAAACTCTACCGCTCCTCAAACAAAGCCTATGTCTATACAGTGTGGTACTTACATATTTTGTGCTCCTGCACTTAAGAAAATCTATTTTAAAATTTTATCCAACATTTTCTGACTGACTTTGTTGTATGTTTATGTATACCAAATATTTCCCAAGAAAAAGAGTTCAGCGTCCTTCATTAAAGTGAGAACGAACCTCTAGGATACAACTGTATCTTTTGAAAGTGGCTATGCAAAATGAAACTCCACACATGTAACATTTGGATTTGGTTTATCTACGACAGAGCACCGTTCGACTTTCTGGGCCTCGTATGACACTATCGAACACAAACGGTTAGTAAGCGATGAACTGATCCAACAGCATAGTCTCCCATTCGACGTGATCTTAATCCTTTAGAAATGGTTGTATTTCAAGTCCTTCGATGAAATACACGTGTTACAGAATCGTATGTGCCATGGGTGTGACCAAATGCAAGGGTATCCAGTTGTGTTGTTACGAGTTCGTGAATCTATGTGGAGGCCGGCTGGAGAGTATGTAACAGTGAGTGGTAACTACATTTAGCGCCTCCCCGATATCGTGGGAGAGAATAACAAATATCTTAACAAGTAAGAATTTTTAAATAAAACAGTCTATTTATTAACGAGATGACCGGTTTCACCGTTCAGTGTTTATCGTCGCTACACAGTGAACCACTCCTCGTCATTCTCCTCAGCCATCATCATGGAGCTTTAATGGCCTGATGATGGTAGTACCATAATCGAAAGTGGTCACTAATAAATAAACTTCAGAAATTTACATGCGATCCTACACTTTATTTAAAATCATTGATTTCAATTTTTTGATCTCTGTTTCCCGGGAACGATGTTCCAAAAGATCTCAACAAGTGTTTGTTTCCAGGCAGTCGTGTGACTATGTGGCCTTTGGCTATCGTTGCTTTCATCTGTGACTTCGCGTGATCCAGGTCGGTCACGTCACTTGCCTCAACTCCTTATACATGACGTGATCATTGTGTCATCAAAAACACGCCCCCTTTCCGATAACGTCATCAAGATGGCAGACGGTGGGAAATTAAAAAATTTCCGAGAAATTTGAAATTTCGTGGGAAATTTAAATATTAAAACAGGTGCGAAATTTAAATGTTAAAGATGGTGTGGGCGTAAATTTGCGACATAGCGGTGGGCACTAAATTTATAAAAGTTAAAGATGGCAAATATTTTTCAACCAATCGCAGCGCGGTGTTTTTGCATTATGTTTCATTATTCTACAGTAGCTTCTTCGGGTGCCATGTTCAGAAAGAAAGTATCACCAATACGACAGTATTTCCAAACTGTTTCGCCTTAATCTTGCAAATCTGTGCTATTCACCAAGCACGCAGCCACACACACACACACACACACACACACACACACACACACACACACACACACACTTTTATACCAAAACTATATTATCTTGCCAGTAAATTTCATCTCACATCAGCAGCATCAGTAAATTTCATCTTTGTTTTCATATTCTACTAATGTTTACATCAAAGTACTATATTACCTGATCATCAATACTTTCATGTCTCTCTTTTTACATCAAGTACTGTACTGACTGAAATCATTACGAAACTTCATCCCTATTTTTCTAACATATTACAGAAGAAGTGCAAAAAGAAAATAAATTCAAACAAAAATACTGTAAATTTAATATTTATAATAAAAAAATTACAATAAAATTATAAACAGCCGACCAGTTGCAATGGATAAAGAAATTCTTTACGTAGGTTTCGACAAATATAAATTTGTCTTCTTCAGAAGGTAACAATATAGATTAATACCTTTGTAAAATTGCTACCTTCTGAAGAAGACAAATTTATATTTGTCGAAACCTAGGTAAACAATTTCTTTATCCATTGCAAATGGTCGGCTGTTTATAATTTTATTACGTGAAACCGTTGCTGTTGTGCAGCTATGTTTAAAACAAAAAATACGTTGGAGAGAAAGTTACATGCACGCTCGGTACACATTTACGTACAACAATGGATATTAGGAGTTTAATTGTACATTTACATTTAGTATTTTTTACATTTTTCACACATTTTCTGTACTTTATTATGTTTTTTCGCACTACAAAGATACTCAACTACCGTTGCTGTAACACAACCATTTTCTTATACTGAAACACAATCACTCCTGTGCAATAAGTAAGTTCATACTTATCACACACACTAGGAAAGCAACGAAGTATTCAGAACCTGTAAAGTACTACTTCTTGAGCGATTTTATGCTTCGTCCGAAAGTCAATATGTTTTGCAACATCACACTTCAAATACTCGAAAAGCAGGACAATTTTTGGCTTGTAAAACGCATAGTTGTTGAGCTGAGATTTGCTGATTGCTAATGTACTCGTATGTCATACTTTGCCATTTCCATATTCAAATGCACTGGTCTCCATCACCTGTGTGTGACACATACTAGATCACATTTATTGTTTTTTTACATTTTCAAACGTACATTAAATTCATTGTTAACTTAGTCTTAAAGGACAATATAGAGTTCAACAATTTTACCATTCAACATTAAACTGTTCAATCGATCAGTTGTTCAACCATTCACCTATTCTACAATTTTACTGTTTCGCCATTTCCCAGGAACTGTGGGTCTACAGTTCATCTTTTTCTCAAAAGCTCTACTCACTTTGATTTTATATATCTAATGTCTTCGAGGCAAGCACAAGAAATATTTTTCCAAAATATTTTCCGTCAAAACACACGCTTCTTGAACTGTGTCTGTATTTAATGCTGTTGCATCAAAAACTAATGCCTTAAACCAGGACTGAAAACACCATTCAGCGTAAATCTTGTAGCCAACTTTTTTCCTTTTAAGGCGATGAATTATATTTTGTTCAGCGATCGTAAGCTCTATATTCGACTTGCGAATAAAATTACGAGTATTTAATTAGTGAGAGACGAGTGTTTGATGTGTAAATAACATTGTTTACTCTTATAGACAAGTGAATCTGAAGCTGTGAGTTGTATCAGCGTTAGTACACATGTGTGTTTTACAACGTGGCAAGTGCGTCAGATTATGCCAGGCTAAGGGAGTCAAATGCATTGAATGTCAGCAAGACAAGACTTGTCTGAACAAACAAAATTCTCATCAGCGACTTCAACCAAGAAACAAACTATTCACATATGCAAGTGTTGCTTTTATGGTGTCAACGTTCGATACCACTCTTGTTAAGGGTTGCAGTTATCGACCGCGGTCCGTACTAGTATCGCTGGACCCGCGAATAGCTCTCTGTTTATTATTGTATTCATCCTGACTATGAAGACTCCTGTACCACCAGTTAAGTACAATATATTATTTTTTTTACCAACGACTTTTAATTATTCTAGTCGTTGTAGACACAGACTATGCAGCCAGCTCCTTAACGACTTCACTGACAAACCTGCTGTATGAGTAAAGAGATTTGTATGTTTCTATTTAGCATTGGCCACCAGCCATTCAACATTGGCGACGTTTCGTTCGTCGTCATCATAACAGCTTTATGTATTTTTGGACCAACACTTGTGAGTATGAAAAAACATTCAGATAGTTCGGATACGTTTGAGCACACTGTAAATTACTTTGAAATACTGCAATTTATACAATGTACATAAGTTTTTGGAGAGAGAGAGGGAGAGAAAAGAGGGTGTGTGTGTGTGTGTGTGTGTGTGTGTGTGTGTGTGTGTGTGTGTGTGTTTAAACAATTAATGTACAGAAGCTTAGGTCACTTATTTTGGAAATACTGTAGTACTGATAATACTTCTATGCTGCCAGTTCAAATGGATGGTTCAAATGGCTCTGAGCACTATGGGACTTAACTGCTGTCGCGCGGTTCCAGATTGTAGCGCCTAGAACCGCTCGGCCACTCCGACCGGCTAGTTCAGTTGGAGAACCTTACGTAATTTTTTAGTGTGCAAATACTGTAGTATAGTTAAATACAATGCAAATAAATGTAGCGAACTGTCGCTGGCTGTAAAATTGTTCCTACCATCACCAAACTACACTGTGATTACTTTTGAATACATTATGGGAGTAGCAGTGGTCAATGAGTTACAATTATTTACTATTAAAAACAGTCTTGATCACGATTTATTTATTAAGGTGACCGGTTTCGACCACTACTGTGGTCATCTTCGGACCATTGGGTAGGAACCTCTTTTTGCTGGAGAAAGAGGTTCCTACTAAATGGTCTGAAGATGACCACAGTAGTGGTCGAAACCGGTCACCTTAATAAATAAATCGTGGTCAATACTGTTTTAATAGTACATTGTGATTGACTGAAAAATGTTTCACACTAGCACTATTATCTTTTTTGAATTTACTGATCTCCGCCATCTTTAAGTTTCCCACCATCTTGCATTTATAATTTTCCTCCAGTTTTCAAATTTCGTGCCACCCTCCAGCTTGACGATGTCATCGAAAATTCGTGTGACTTGTGTAGCTACAATAATGACATCATAGATAAGAACGCGCGGCTTCTGACCATGGGTAGGTCGCTGACCTAGGTTACGTGATGCCACAAATGTAAACAAAGTTAGTCAAAGGCCCCGTAGCCATATTACTCCGGAAAAACGAAGTCAGTCAGAGTTCCCACAGGAATGTTACTCTGGATGTTTTTTTGAATGCTGGAATGACCTGCTGACAGATCCAACGTGGAGCACAATACGTACTGCGAACTAGTAAAAATTTCGAATATTGTATAGTGCGTAATTTATCAGTGGCTGTGCAAAACTGGAATGTTTACAGTTAATGTCATAAGTTTGTGTTTTTCCAAGCCGAGAGAGAGGCAAATGTTAAATGTATCCATGCTTTTGTATGACCATGAAAGACTTCCTATCTTCGATAGGTAGACGACTATGTCAAGAGGAAAATGTTCTATGGTTATACAGAGCAGGTGTAGGAAATCTGAAAAACTCGTAGTACGTTCTTCCTGGAGTCGTTTTTTTTTTTTAAAAAAAAACTTTCTTCAAACTTTTCTGCAGTAAAAAGAGTCCCCTTCTGTAGTCTCTCGTTTACTTGCTGCACCTAAAGATGATTCTAGAGCCCAGTCTGAACCGCCTCCGCTCCCCCCCCCCCCCCCCCCCCCCCATAAAACTCTGGTCAGTTTGCTTCGCCCAGACAATATGCACCTTCCCTGTTAGTGTAGTCCGATGCCACAGACAGTGGACGTTCCATTAGATGCACGTTGACTGAACTTTCGTTCAGAGTGCCGATGCACTCGGTAGGACGCGGCCCAGCAACTGCGACCGACCCGCCGTTGCTACTTGTAACTCGTGCGTGATAAACTCACACCCAGTACGACGGCATCCATGTTTGGTGGCACAGAAACTGTAACTGAACTAAGCTCATCCGGAGAAACATCCGGCACCACCATACAGGAGCAAGCTGCTTGAAAATGAACAAAATCCTTATTACTTCCCGAGAGAGCAGAATGTGTGTGGTTTCACACATGACTCTTGGCTGTGTTCAAAATGACTACTGTCAGGAATTGTAATTATGTACCTCTGTACTCCTCCCCCCCCCCCCCCCTGAACCGTGGACCTTGCCGTTGGTGGGAAGGCTTGTTAGCCATACTGTAGGTGGAACTGGAATAGTGGGGTATCTGTTGAGATGTCAGAAAAACGTGTGGTTCCTGAAGAAGGGCAGCAGCTTTTTCAGTAGTTGCAGGGACAAAAGTCTGGTTGACTGACTGAACTGGCCTTGTAACATCAAGCAAAATGGCCTTGTTGTGCTCATACTGCAAACAGCTGAAAGCAGGGGGAAACTACAGCTGTAGGTTTTCCTGAGGGCATGCAGCTTTACTCTATGGTTAAATGATGATAGCGTCCTCTTGGGTAAAATATTACAGAGGTAAAATATTTTCTCATTTGGATCTCCATTCAGAAACTACTCAGGAGAACAACGTTATCAGGAGAAACAAAACTGGGGTTTACGGATCGGAGCATTCAGTGTCAGATCCCTTAATTGGGCAGGTAGGTTAGGAAATTTAAAAAGGGAAATGGATAGGTTAACGTTAGATATAGTGAGAATTAATAAGTTCAGTTGCAGAGCAAACTGCACTTCTGGTTAGGCAAATACAGGGTTATAAATACGAAATCAGATAGGGGTAATGTAGGAATCACTGTAGACTGTATAGAACCGGTACCAGGCAATCACATCACCTCCAGCGCTAATGTACTCGTATGGCAGGGAAGTAATGTATATGTGCCAATCGGTTGCGTTACGACCCGAACCGGGGGCGCGTTGTTATCAGAAGGTAGAGCGAAGACAGGGGGTGAGTGATCCTTTAGAGGGCATTACTGAAACGTCATTTGTAGGCGAGAGTTTTTCAATCCTCTGTCCTCTTTTCAGCGCTGCCTGGCAGCGCCTATGCTGAGTCATCACTGCATGGAAGCACGAGGTGGCACGTCCTTGCCAAGCAAGGAACTTGACGAGAACAGGTGCTGGCATTGGCTGTGGTCAGCGCTGCGGCCCCCTCGGAGGAGAATGGGGCGGCCACGCGCCACCGTAAGCCTAGCGTAGCTGTGTACGTCCGTCCTCAGTGCTCTCGTTGACGGAAGCTGGACTAGGGCTAGCTCCAAGAAATCTGCACGCCCCTGTTGTCGGGCCGGCGGGTGGACGAAAGACCCAGTAGCAACTCAAAGGAGAGGCCTGAGTGGCGGTACTTGTACTGCTTCAGTAGTGGCGATCCAGGCGCCCAGCGCCTAAGTCGAACAGCTTGCAGAAGGGCAGATCGGCTCTTCATCCGCAGACGACTGGCCTGCCCTCACCACTCTCAGTCAGTCACCGTTGTGACCGGCACGACTGCGGAGTGCAATTCAGAAGTCACCTCCATGGCCAGACGGCTGTAGGTTTCCAGGATTTGGCGGCAGCTTGCTGCCACTTATTGATTTCATCAGATCACCCTCCAACGTAATAGATCTCGTCTTCCATCGATATCTGTAATACAGATCGAATGGCCTAACTCTGAGAATGAGCTTGAGGAGGGCGGAGGCTTTACTGCAAGCGATGACGTGATACTACCTCCCTCACTGCCCCCCCCCCCACCCAAACACACACTGGAGAGCGAATGTGTACTCGTTTTCTGATCCTTTCAGCGCTCTCAGCTGCTCTAGTGTTCAGGGTTCCAGAGCATTCCTTTATGCAATGTTTTCGTCCTGAAAGGTATTCTTTTGACACCGCTAATCGAAGTTACTGCATTTAGCTTCGTTACGGTAGAGAGTTCTGTTTTCCCCACATTGATGTTAAAGTGCTGAATCAGTTGTTCTTGGCTTCCTTCTACCATGGTCTCATCAAATGAGCTACGAGCTTATTTGTACTTTGGGCCTTCCGTGTTGACATTCAGCTACGACATCAATCCGTAGCCGGCAGATGCGCCCCACTTAGCGACGTCTCCATCTGTTTGTAAACTAATTTTATTCCTGTTCTTACTGTTCTGCTGTGCAACAATTGTATGGAGTCAATGTAGTCAGATCGATCGACGTGGAGACGTGATAGAATGGCAGGAAGGAGCTATCGATTGTGGACTTGGCCAAGGCAATACTATGAACAAAACTACCAAATTTGGGTATGTATCAACGAGGACTGTCCAACGTGTCTGCCAATGAATTGCTGTCCCACTCACAGCCACTAAACACGTAGTGAGAGCAGTGGTCGTAAAAATATTCTAACCGAGAATAACCGACAGTCACCTGAGACAAGTGCCATGCATTGTCAATGACAATTGTTTCATACTCACCATGAATTACTTCCGTCAATATACGTAGGACGATTCCAGCCAGCATCTCAGTGAAAACAAAGACGGGACCTTCAAGAGACCAAAAAACACAGAAACTAGACAGGACGTCACTGGGTTCTAGGCGCTACAGTCTGGAACCACGCGACCGCCACGGTCGCAGGTTCGAATCCTCCCTCGAGCATGGATGTGTGTGATGTTAGGTTAGTTAGGTTTAAGTAGTTCTAAGTTCTAGGGGAATGATGACCTCAGAAGTTAACTCCCCAGTGCTCAGAGCCATTTGAACCAGGTCGTCACTAGAGATGTGTAGTGTTGTCCAACGTGTTGCTATTTTGCCTCTTTTCTGTTGTGTACCAAGCAAGAGGTGCGAACAAATACTGAAAGAGGGCGCCACCACACAATCACAACCATTCGCAAGGCACCTCAGGTCCGCGCAGCACCATCCAAATGGCGCTGACAAATCTAGACCTCTTCTTTCTTCTGTGCCACTTCCTTTAGCAGGTCGTATACTTTCTCCAATAGTGTCACACTGTGAACCACAGACTACACCGCTTCAATCTTGTACTGGCAGGGATGCAAATCCTTCAACCAACAGGCACAAAAACACAGTGTACTGAGTACACTCAGCCAGATTTTCATCAGCAGCCTGATAGTGCAGTACAGGACATGCATCTTCTCGGTAAGGTACTGTGAGGTAGGGTTAGCAACATTTGATCACGGTTTTCAAGGGAGGTGACCAACATCTGACCATGATTACAAAGGAGGTTTAAGTGAGATTTACACGCAATAAATTTCATCTGTATAACAAATCTCATTTTCTTGGAATGTGCACTATCAAACAAGTGGTTCAATAATCATAGTGATAAAGGGCCACCATTATGGAACCATTGCAGAGAAACATTTTTCCCCTAATGTAGATGTTTGGGCTGAATTAAGGGTAGAATTCACTTACTACACTCACGACATTTTCAGACGATGCAAGGCATCTCATGCACTGACGGCCCACCGAGGTTTCGCCGGCACAGTGTTGCGGACGCAGTTCAGGGTGGAGACGGTTCTGTGATGTTGTTTACCATGACTTGGCCATACTGGTTTTTATGTTACTGTGGGCATGAACCAGAAGTTTCATTTCAACATTGTCGGTGACCAAGGCTTCCTGTTCCTTCTATTCTTCTTGATGAGCATGCTATGGACACTCCTGTCGTCCAAGGTAACTACAACCGTGTTCAAAAGGCTGCACGAATGAGTAACTCACGTACCCTACCGCATCTCAACTGACACGCTAAATCACCCGACCTTATATCCACAGGAAATATCTGGGATCTTTGGAACGCCGCGTAAGATGTAGCAGTTAACTAGCCGACACTTTGGTAGCTCTATAGGAGCTGATTATCAAAGAGTTGCTTCTGCTGGATATTGCAACCTTAATAAATTAGTGGATGCTCTTCATCATCGAACTGTGGCCGTTACTGAGGCTGCAGATGTTGATGCACGCCATGTCTCCTCGGGGGAAGGCTAATTTTTTGTCCGGTGTGCTTATCAAGCTAGATATGTAATCATGTCTTAGAAAATACTCTCGTGGGAAACGATATCGTCGATTACACAAAGGCGCCTAATACTATCCATAAAAGTAAAACTGAAAATTTCAGTTATATGGTCCTGTGACATTAATAAAACCACCTGAATAACCACCTTTCGCACCGCGGACGTGTGGGGAAGGAGTCAATGGGGTTCTCGAATGATCAATGACGATTCCAGTGACGTGGTCAAATGCACTATATTTCTCAGTTGAGGATCCATGGTTCCTACAGCCCGATCGAAGTGATCCCACAGATTGCCAAATGGGTTTTAATGTGTGTAGTTTGTTGGCCAGAGGACTAAGCCAAACTCGTCCCGGTGCTTTTCGACATATACACGTACACTAAAAGCTGTGTGACACGTTGCACTGTCCTGCCGGTAGACGTCATTGTGCCAAGGAAAAAACAAACTGCACTTAGGAGTGGGCATGTTTCCCAAGAATAGATGTATACTTGTTGATCCCTTGTGCCTTCCAGGATGACGAGAACCCTAGGGAAAACAAGACCTTAACGCTCCCTCTTCCAGCCTGGACCCTTTGCTTTCAGATGTTTCACGCTGGGCACTCCAAAGACCAGCTGTCTGATGGAGTATAAAACATGACTCATCTAAATAGTTCATAAATTTTGACAACATAGTCCACAGAGAGCAGCGACCTGATTCTATATTTAAAAAAGACCAGTCGGTATCGCAAAAATATTTCTTTATTAACCGGTTTCGTCTTATCTACAAGCCATCTTCAGAATTTTTGCCCCCCTAAGGCTGGTGCTGGCGGCTCCTCAGATTTTTCGTGATACGACGATCATACCACCTGTCGCTCCTCAGTGAACGTCTAGTTGAGGTAACGGCGGGCAAATTCCAGCCCTTATTGCCGATGAACAGCAGTCAGCATGTGTGCATCAATCACGTTCCTGCTGCGGAGGCCCATATGCAGCAACTTTCCCTGAACGGTCGTTGAGGACATAGTGTTGATGACACCTTGCTTCAAAAATGGTTCAAATGGCTCTGAGCACTATGGGACTTAACTTCTAAGGTCATCAGTCACCTAGAACTTAGAACTAATTAAACCTAACTAAGGACATCACACACATCCATGCCCGAGGCAGGATTCGAGCCTCCGTCCGTAGCGGTCGCGCGGTTCCAGACTGTAGCGCCTATAACCGCTCGGCCACCCCGGCTGGCACCTTTCTTCAACTGGGCGGTCCGTTCCTTAACAGTTGGATGTCTATTCGCCTGCACACATCTCCGCAGCCGTCGTTTACCGCTTTCATCTATGGTCTGTGGCCGGCCAGGGGTGGCCGAGCGGTTCTAGGCGCTACAGTCTGGAACCGCGCGACCGCTATGGTCGCAGATTCCAATCCTGCCTCGGGGATGGATGTGTGTGTTGTCCTTAGGTTAGTTAGGTTTAAGTAGTTCTAAGTTCTAGGGGACTGATGACCACAGCAGTTAAGTCCCATAGTGCTCAGAGCCATTTGAACCATTTTTTATGGTCTGTGACGCACCACATTTGCCTCAGCGTCAGTTTTGGATAGTGCCGTTTTAGCATGACCACGGCGGAGCTCGAACACTTTACAAACTTACCCATTTCATAAATGCTTCCACCTTTGGTACGAAAGCGAATGATCAAGCACTCTGGACGTCGAATAAATCGCTCCGCTTCCGCATTACGACAATCACTGCACTGTTTCCCGCATCCCTCTGGTACACTTTATATACCCTCCACTCTTAGTGCTGCCACCTGCCTTCTGTGAGTGATTATTGCACGTTGACGACGAACATAAGCGGTGGTCACATTAATGAGACTGCACCATGTATAAAGCTTACCCTTTTTTGCCTTTATGTGATCACGCCCAGAGGACTGCGACAGCAGCAAGGCTCCTATCCTCCGAGGCTTCCTCGTAGCCTCTTTACCGTTACCAAGTTACCCGGAACCTTAAGTACCAGGGCTTTGAGTTTGAAGTAAGCTTCCCTTAGATGAATTTATTTCCGACAGCTGTCGAGGTTCGTCTGCCCTTTCCATAAAATGTTAAAGGCTGTGGGAAGATAGTGTCTGTGAGACATACTTCGTCTGGTTCATCGATTTACAGAGATCCTACCAGTAGCTACGCTACCACTGCACGTGTCATACTGTAGCTGTCTTTGTTATTTCGGCGAAAGACTCTGAAATGAAAGAAGTAACTGAATTTTGCCTGTCGCCGTCTCCCCTACTATTGGATTAGAAGGACCTTACCTGATGATCCGCTACTCTGCAGACCGTCATGGCGTCGGATTCATTTTCTCGTACACCAGAGATTTCGACTGGTGACCAAAATTAATTATTTAATCAAGAGAACAGGGGGATACTACAGACCAGTAAGAGACACCTAAAATAAAAGTCGGTGTATTCTCGTCAACACATTAACACGAAAGGCAGTCTCGATACAAAAAATTAGAAACTAAGTTTGTCCACAGTTCCTGGGTACACAAGCTATGCACAGGCTTGCGGCAGACGCCGTAAATACGTGAAAAGACATAAAATACGAACATAAATAACGATCACTATCCCAGTCCCTAGAGAGAGTTCTGATGCAGCTTAATTAAAACGAAAGCCAGGATTCCGATCATAAATTAATACGAACATAAATAACGATCACTATCCCAGTCCCTAGAGAGAGTTCTGATGCAGCTTAATTAAAACGAAAGCCAGGATTCCGATCATAAATTAATGTTAAGTCATGGGTAAGAACACAGTGCGAGTGCACGGGCAGGGGTAGCACTTTCAATACTACCGATTTAACACTGATAAAACCGCGAGGCTGATCTTTCACGATGCAAACCGAATATTTGTATCTTAAATAGGTCACATTTTTTGTGAGTGTCCTACCATTAGCGACTCAATGAAAACTGAACCTAACTGCACGGCTATTTCCAAGACGGTGGAAATAAACACATGAATCGCAAAATGTCGCTTACTAACAAGCGACTGCTGGTCACGAAGTGAAGCCTATCAAGTATTGCCATCAATTGAGTACGAAAATTTCTTATTTGAAGAGTTCGTCCACAGATGATGTATCCTCTCGTTCACCGTTACAGTGCCACACCACAAACGAGTGCTGCGATATCTGCAGCAATCCGAAGCCTTTGGTTCGCTGTCCTCCTTCGTCCTCCATACAGTTCAGACTGGGTCCCATCCGATTTTCATCTGTTTCCAAAACTTAAAGAACATCTTTGAGAACTTCACTCTCAAAGTGATGAAGCGGTGCAAGCAGAGCTGAGGTTGTGCATCCGTCAACGAAGTCAAACATTATGCAGTGACGGTGTCAACAAACTGGTCTCTCGTTGGGAGAAATACCGGGTGTTCAGAAAGTAACTATGCTGTGCCATGTTGCGGTGTGCTAAGTAATGACTGATGTGATTGTCAATTATTAATACAGCATTTTCCATTATTTAACATTTTTGAAACATATTTTAAGCATATTTGACCAGGTATTTTTATTTGTTCACAGTAGACCTGTGAACAAATAAAAATACCTGGTTTGACTGAAGACCAACGTCTTGTGTGACATCATTGTGATCCAGGTCATCATGTTGATGATTGAACAAAGAATGTTTCTTGCGGAGCATGTGTTCCGCAATGGAGCCAAATTTACCTGAGAAGTAGAAGCTGCATTTCCAGAAGGTGCCTAACTGCAATGCTGTACGGAAGCTCAGAACTTTTGTGGCGGTGTTCGTAGCGACAAACACTTGGCTGTAGAAATGGCTTACGAAGTCACCGCCACACTTTTAATAGCGGGCCGACCGGTCAGCTGGAACAGTGAACAGAAAGATGAAAACCCAAACACTCATATTAAATAAAGGTCGGTACTTATCTTTTATTAATGAAGATACAGTAACACAGTAGTGAACTCGGTGTCTACAGAAATCTGTCTATTTCGAGTCGGAGCGGCTAGGTCAGCGTCGGCTGACGACAAACAACAACTCTGCTGCGATGAACACACAACTGACTAACAAGTACACAATTCGGTGGCGAGTATACAACTGAGCGGCGAATACAGAACTGTCCTAGCGCTCGCGACTCCAGCGCTTAAGAAGCCAGAAGCCAGCGGTGGCGCGCGCAGACTTGCGGCGATTTGCTGTCTCGCTGGCGCTGCTTATGCGGACGGCGTCCGGACTTCGATGCTGCCAACCTTTTGGCAGCGGGCTCGGTTGGCATTACTGGCTAGGATATAACAAGAACAAAGTGTCTAAAGAGCGGAAGCGTTCATAATGCCCCAAAATCAGGCAGGGCATGCACATCGATATCCGTAAAGAAGGTGGCGGAGGTGCAAGACATGATGCTGCAAAGTCCAAAGAAATCGGTTAGACGACTAGCTCAGCACGCCCACGTGTCCGTGGGTTCTGCTCACAAGATTCTCCGGATGTCACTGTCCCCGTATCCGTACAAAATGTCGATCGTGCATGAACTGAGAGACACCGATCGCCCGGCGCGTGTCAACTTTTGCAACTGGTTTGTGTCCTTCCTGCAGGATAATTGTGAAGGGATTCTTGACACAATGTTTTCCACGGATGAGGCATGTTGTCACCCCTCCACTTAACCTGAATAGCCAGAATAGTCGTGTGTGAACTAAGGACAATCCGCATGAATTTAAGGTGGCCCCACTGCATGATCAAAATGTTGGTGTTTGGTGCGCCGTGACTCGTAAACGCATCATTGGGCCAATCTTGTTTCAGCACACCATAAATGCAAAATGGTATTGCACGTGCATTCTGGAGCCCTTTCTAGACGAACTGAATGAGGAAGAAATTGAGAATGTCTGGTTCCAGCAGGATGGGGCGACTGCACATACCGCCCAGAAGCCGATGAACTTTTTAAAGGACATCTCGGTGACCGCATCATCTCTCGTGGACTGGCCTCCGCGTTCACCCGACTTGGCTCCACCGGATTGCTTTCTACGGAGTATGTTGAAGGGAAAGGCCTATGAAAGCAATCCGCACACCATGCATGAACTCCAAGCTGCACTGATACGTCACATTCGGAACATCACTCCCGATGTTCTGCACAACGTCTCCAAGAACATGCAGAAACGTGTGCATCTGTGTCTTCAAGCTCAAGGGGATACGGCAAGTTATGAACTGCACAGTTACTTATTGAACATCGTGTTCGTTGCCAGTGTGACTATGTTTAAAACTAATTATGTAGACACTGAGAATTAAAATGCAGAATGTTAATAACGTATGTTTTATTTAAAAAGTTTTAAGAGTTTTCACATAAAATTCGGAGACGTTACTTTTAGTACGTCTTCGTAGAAGGAATATTTGTTTACTGTGTATAGCGTATACTGTTGTTTAGTGGGTGCTCTTGCTCAACATTCTAGCGCTGTTTGTTATTTAATGTATGTGCTGTACTTGTCTTGTATCCGTATTAAGTGGGCAATAAAGTCATTTCTTGATTGAAACTGGATTTATTTATTCTTATGTTTGTGATGTCTGCCCCTTGCTGTTGATCATTATCTTAATCATTAACTGTTTTATTTTATTATAAATCCTGTCACGGGCCACAAAAGTTTATCAAGGAAATTATTGAATTCGGTCAACGATGACCAGACTTAAATCTAACGTACAATTATGCCAAATTACACGAAATATATAATCATAAATCACTGTCGACAAAAATGACAACATTTCCGTATCTGAGTAAATTCTGTATACTATGCAATTCGTGTCATTGCCTACATAGACGATACAAATAGTTCAGATGGCTCTAAGCACTATGGGACTTAACATCTGAGGTCATCAGTCCCCTGGACTTAGAACTACTTAAACCTAACTAGCCTAAGGACATCACACACATGCCCGAGGCAGGAATCGAACCTGCGACCGTAGCACCAGCGCAGTTCCGGAATGAAGCGCCTAGAACCGCTCGGTCACTAAGGCGGGCCATAGATGATACAAAATGGTTCAAATGGCTCTGAGCACTATGGGACTTAACATCTATGGTCATCAGTCTCCTAGAACTTAGAACTACTTAAACCTAACTAACCTAAGGACATCACACACATCCATGCCCGAGGCAGGATTCGAACCTGCGACCGTAGCAGTCGCGCGGCTCCGGACTGAGCGCCTAGAACCGCTAGACCACCGCGGCCGGCTATAGATGATACAGTCACGTTAATTAGCCGTACAAGCATCGTCACATAATTACAGATTTTGACTACCTCGAACATCAAACACTGTGTAATAATGACCATGGTATTGGAAATTTGTAATTTTATGACAAAGTTTATATGACTAATTAATACGACTGTACCATCTGTAAGGGGCGATCAAAAAGTTTTCGTTCGAAGGTTGTACAATCCAGAATCGGTATGCCAATCAGACAAATTCTTTGTGAGCATTGAGGCAACCATCACACCGACGCAACAAGCTGAAGAGGCTAGCTGGAGTGGCCAAGTGGTTCTAGGCGCTACGGTCTTCAACCGCGCGACCGCTACGGTCGCAGGTTTGAATCCTGCCTCGGGCATGGGTGTGTGTGATGTCCTTAGGTTAGTTTGGTTTAAGTAGTTCTAAGTTCTAGGGGCTGATGACCTCAGCTGTTAAGTCCCATAGTGCGCAGAGCCATTTGAACCAAGCTGAAGACAATTGTTTGATTAAGCAACGCGTGCTGCTGCGCGAAGAAGACCGTAAATACTGCACATACTTGTCCGACACGAATCGTCGACCTTCAGCCCCCTTTTTTTTTACGGATCGAAGGCGTGATAAACGCATGGGTAGAGATCAGAATTCTTAGGCAAGTATTCGAGTGTCTCACACTTGAGGTGGCCTAACTTTTGCGTTACGACTTCCGCGGTGTGGGTTATCATGAAGCGGCAGCAGCACCCCTTGTAGCAGTTTCCCCTGACGTTTCGCCTTAATTGCACACCGTAATTTCTTCAACGCTGTTCAGTACCGTTCTAAAGTGCCTTGAAATCAGTAAGCAATGGGTCCCAGTAATCAAAGAGTGGGATGAAGATGATATTTCCAGCAGTTGTCTGGCTCTTGAAGTGCTTGTGACGAGGGGACGATAGATGACACCACTGCATCGACAACACTTGCGACTCCAGTTCCCAGTGGTGGCACCAGCTTTCGCCGCCTGCAAGAACGTGCTCTAGAAACGCGTTGCTTTCAACACTAAATACCAACAATTGCTTCAGGCAAACAGCGAACGGGTTCTTTGTATTCAACATTCAACACTCGGGATATCCACTAGCTGCCGACCTTACAATAGCCTAGTGGATAAGGTGGTGCACGCTACCGAAGCTGATGTCGAGATGCCAGCGCACGATTGGTAATGCACCGGTCCGCACTAATCGTGTCATCTACCACCCGCTTGTTGTTGTCCTTAGTGATTGAGGCTGGCCTCCCAAATCGATCGGCGTCTTGTGTCGAATCACGACCAGCACGAAATTTGGCGCACCTTTCCACAGCGGAGATTTTCGACAGTCATACTGCTCCATACACATTCTTCATCCTCCATCTCCATTCTCTACCGGTGTTTCTCTTTCGGCAACCAAGAAAAAAATAACAGCACGCTGGAACTGTTTGGATGCATTTCGTGATTACGTCCACATAGTTCATTTTTCCGCATTTACTGCACACACTTCGGACATTCACAAATGTGCTTTCTACATGTCGGTCCTTATATATCCACAACGGTGTCGCTCTACACTGCATATACGTTGCAGCAACCTCTCCCCCCCCCCCCCCTTATACGTACGCAGTGACAAGAGTTGTGTAGTATAATGCATTTACTCAAGCATGAAAATGTTGACACGTTTTGCTTATTGTAATTTCTGATTCCGTATTTTGTGTAACTTGGAAACATTGTACGTCAAACTGCCTGTGTATGCCTGTTTTTAGGTATGAAAATAGTCATCTTTGACCGAAAATAATAACCTGATTGATGAAAATTTGTGGTCCCTGCCTGGATTTATAATAAAATAAATTAAATAATAATTCCTGTATCTTAAGGATTTTACTGCCACCTTGTCGCAACCCGTTGATCATTATCTTACTTTTTAATAAGATACAACTGCTTAATAAATACTACAAATTCGAAAGATTCTGTTGCCTATATGGTGACAATATAAGGTACACCTACACGTAACAAGCCAAAATCTCTTGTCTTCTCGTTTTAGCAGTACCGGAGGTAAGAAAAAAATAAAGAGCCGCGAGAAAATTCCATAATGAATAATGCTCTCTAGATCGGGAAGAGATACGAAAAGACAGGATTCAGCGGCCTCGGTAAAGTGGAGGGATTCTGTGATGGTATTAGTGATAAGAAATCATCATCATCACCCTGAATGTCCTACACTTCCGGCTCAGGAGTACATTGCGAGAGTGCACTTCGCGCTCACAGGTTGGGCACGTGTATACCACTCCGAATGAGAGGTTCGTCGGAGGCTTTTGTCTGCATGCTCGTTTCGCAGCTAAGTTGTTGAGCCATGGGCCGTCATGGAACTTGCTCCCATCCTCCATGAGTTTCCTCCATTTGCTGCGGTTTTCGGCGAGTCCCTCCCATTTGTAGAAATTTATACTGAAAGCTCTTTAAACAGCAAAGCAGGTCTTTCAAAGGGCCTCTTGGCATGTGTTACATCACTAAGTACTGTGCGTCTGGGAAGACGGGAGTGGTGCAGACGACTGCAAGTGACGTTCCTTGAGAGTGGCGGTGATACTTTGTAGATTCGCGCCATTAAGGACCATCTCATTTGTCACATGGCCCCTCCATGCTATGCCTACAATGTTTCGTAAGCACCACAGATGGAAGGTGCTGAGCTTACGTTCATGTTTGGTGCGTGACGTCCAGCTCTCGAAACATACGAGAGGGTGCTCACTACGCATGCGTGGTAGAAAAGCATTTTTGTTGTCCCATACACTTGTGCGTTTCTTTCGTTGTGTAGAGAAAAATCTTCCGACACTAATGAACGGAGGTAGCAGAATTTAAACATTTTTTCATAATGCGAGGCCACAGTCATAATATATTTCTTTAAAGTCAGTACCGCCATTAGACTGTTGTTTATTTACATTGTTACATTAACACTTACACAATGATTTCGGCTTCAAAGTGCCATTATCAAGTGTTTTAAGTGCTATACAGTGCGTACTGTCGTATTTAAGATACACTATTTGACACATTGTCTAAGGGTCGACATTTCTAGCAAAGCAGTAGATAATGTGTCTAATAGTGTATTTTAAATACGACAGTACGTCACCTTAGGCACTGTATAACACTTAAAACACTTGATAATGGCACTTTAAAGCCGAAATCATGATTGTGTAAGTGTAAATGTAACACTGTAAATAAACAACAGTCTAATGGCGGTACTTTAAAGAAGTAGCAGAATTTGTCGACTACGTTCAATAAGAAGTCTTCTAATTATATGGCAGGTATTTCTGTGTATCCTTACACCATAGTCACAGTTTTCTCTCCATTCAGATACATGGAGAGGAGCTTGCATGCAGCAGCAAATTTGTCCATAAGCCTTTGGAGGTCGCCTTGGGTATGTACTATGAACGCTGCATCGTTAGCGAGTAAATAAGTCATCAAGATTTTGTTTGGGACTGAGTAAGGAGATGTAAAGTTTCCCTGGTATGTAGATGGCTGCCCTAGATTGTTTCTCCGAAAGCTGCTTTGAGAAGTAAGTAGAAGAATATACCAAACAGATAGGAGTCAGAACACAGCCTTGACGAAGTCACCATTGCACAAGAAAATCTGATGCGCTTCCTTCAAATATCACAGCACCCTCCATATTGTAATGAAAAGCCGTGATCATCTTCAAGAGTTTTAGAAGACATCCCATCTTTACTAGTAAAGTATACAGTCCCTCCACGTTTATTGTGTCAAATGCCGTATTTAGGTCGATAGATTCAGTGAACAATCGGGTCTTCCGCTCGCTGTATTTTCCCTGAATTTCTTGGTGTGTGAATGTAGGTCGGTGGGCTCGAAAAATAGTTGAGACACAGGGTACATATTCTCGCGGTAGCATTTGCAGTCACTACGATCGCCTTTATCTTCGTAGAGAATGACGATGCGTATCGAGTGTCACAGCGCCCTTAGTCCAACATTTCAATAAAAGATTTTAGAGCACTGGGAGGAGCAGAGATCAGACCTACACTATGTGATGAAAAGTATCCGGACACCTGGCTGAAAATGACTTACGAGTTCGTGGCGCCCTACGTTGGTAATGGTGGAATTCAGTATGGTGTTGGCCCACCCGTAACCATGATGACGGCTTCCACTCTCGCAGGCATACGTTTAATCAGGTGTTGGAAGGTTTCTTGGGGAATGGTAGCTCATTCTTCACGCAGCGCTGCACTGCGGAGAGGTATCGATGTTGGTCGGTGAGGCCTGGCACGAAGTCGGCGTTCCAAATCATCCCAAAGGTGTTCTATAGGATTCACGTCAGGACTCTCCGCAGGCCAGTCCATTGCAGGACTGTTATTGTCGTGCAGCCACTCCGCCATAGGTCGTGCATTACGAACAGGTGCTCGTTAGTGTTGAAAGATTCAGTCGCCATGCCGGAATTTCTCTTCAACAATGGGAAGCAAGAAGGTGCTTAAACCGTCAATGTAGGCCTGTGCTGTGATACTGCCACGCAACATAGCCAGAGGTGCAGGCCCCCTTCATAAAAAACACGACCACACTATAACACCACCGCCTCCGAATTTTACTGTTGGCACTACACACGGTGGCAGATGACGTTCACCGGACATTCGCCATACCCACACCCTGCCATCGGATCGCCACATACCGTGATTCGTCACTGCACACAACGTTTTTCCACTTTTCAATCGTCCAATGTTTACGCTCCTTACACCAAACGAGGCTTCGTTTGGTATTTACCGGCGTGATGAGGCTCGACCATGAAGTCCGAAGTTCGTGACTAGCGGTTGCTTACTCGCTTCCCGGGCACGGAGTGCCGGGTTCGATTCCCGGCGGGGTCAGGGATTTTCAACTGCCTCAGATGACTGGGTGTTTGTGTTGTCCTCATTATTTCATCATCTTTCATGAACGTGGCTAGTTTGGACTGAGCTAAGCTTGATAATTTCTACGGGTGCAGATAACCGCGCAGCTGAACGCCCCACAAACCAAACATCAACATCATCATCATCATCGACCATGAAATCCAAATTTTCTCACCTCCTGCCTAACTGTCTTAGTACTTGCAGTGGAGGTCGCTGATATGGAGTACCTGGCAGCACAATGCACCTAATATGAAAAACGTATGTTTTTTGGGGTGTCCGGGTACTTTTGGTCACATAGTGTACGACTCGAATGAGCTGCGCTGCATGCACTTCCAGCGCAGACCATGAGTTGCGCGGTAATGCGTCATGGAGAGGAATGACAACAAGGATTAGTACGAGGAAAAAACGAAGAACAAATGTGGTTACACGCGACAGCTGTGCGTAGGTGCAGCTTATCTCAAGGGCGGCACTTACATAAGAGTCGCGTTTCTCTGTGGTTTCCTTCCGTGTGGGGACTGAACTAATTCGAAAGAGCGCTGCTTAATTTGAACATCTAATTCTACGTTTGATCTCTGGAAATATGTGACAGAGACTCAACAGGATATGTTTATTTCCCTCCCCTCCCCCTCCCCCCTCCAATCGATAAGTGGGAAGGATTTATTTTGAGCCTCATCTCCTGACGGCAGGACAGTGCTTTACGGTGCTGTTGTCTTGCCACTGTTTAATCAAGTTCCGCACATGTCACTTCACCGAAGTCTTCTTCAAAGACTCTTTCTAATGCCACAGAAAAAAGTAGACTGTTCCATTAAAAAAGTTGATTCCACAATTCTGCAGCTCCAAATGCTAAAAATCACTTGCGCACCTAATAAAATTCGTCACAGTATCCGCTGTAACTTAGAACAACTGCAACTTTGTAGGTTGAGTCGTTGTGGACGTGCACTACATCTACATCTACATGACTACTCTGCAATTCACATTTAAGTGCTTGGCAGAGGCTTCATCGAACCACAATCATACTATCTCCCTACCATTCCAGTCCCGAACAGCGCGCGGGAAAAACGAACACCTAAACCTTTCTGTTCGAGCTCTGATTTCTCTTATTTTATTTTGATGATCATTCCTACCTATGAAGGTTGGGCTCAACAAAATATTTTCGCATTCGGAAGAGAAATTTGGTGACAGAAATTTCGTAAATAGATCTCGCCGCGACAAAAAACGTCTTTGCTGTAATGACTTCCATCCCAATTCGCGTATCATATCTGCCACACTCTCTCCCCTACTAAGTGATAATACAAAACGAGCTGCCCTTTTTTGCACCCTTTCGATGTCCTCCGTCAATCCCACCTGGTAAGGATCCCACACCGCGCAGCAATATTCTAACAGAGGACGAACGAGTGTAGTGTAAGATGTCTCTTTAGTGGACTTGTTGCATCTTCTAAGTGTCCTGCCAATGAAACGCAACCTTTGGCTCGCCTTCCCCACAATATTATCTATGTGGTCTTTCCAACTGAAGTTGTTCGTAATTTTAACACCCAGGTACTTAGTTGAATTGACAGCCTTGAGAATTATACTATTTATCGAGTAATCGAATTCCAACGGATTTCTTTTGGAACTCATGTGGATCACCTCACACTTTTCGTTATTTAGCGTCAACTGCCACCTGCCACACCATACAGCAATCTTTTCTAAATAGCTTTGCAACTGATACTAGTCTTCAGATGACCTTACTAGACGGTAAATTACAGCAGGATCTGCGAACAACCTAAGAGAACTGGTCAGATTGTCACCCAGGTCATTTATATAGATCAGGAACAGCAGAGGTCCCAGGACGCTTCCCTGGGGAACACCTGATATCACTTCAGTTTTACTCGACGATTTACCGTCTATTACTACGAACTTCGACCTTCCTGACAGGAAATCACGAATCCAGTCGCACAACTGAGACGATACCGCATAGGCCTGCAGCTTGATTAGAAGTCGCTTGTGAGGAACGGTGTCATAAGCTTTCCGGAAATCTAGAAATACGGAATCAACTTGAGATCCCCTGTCGATAGCGGCCATTACTTCGTGCGAATAAAGAGCTAGCTGCGTTGCACAAGAACGATGTTTTCTGAAACCATGCTGATTAAGTGTCAATAGATCGTTCCCTTCGAGGTGATTCATCATGTTTGAATACAGTATATGCTCCAAAACCCTACTGCAAACCGACGTCAATGATACAGGTCTGTAGTTCGATGGATTACTCCTACTACCCTTCTTAAACACTGGTGCGACCTGCGCAATTTTCCAATCTGTAGGCACAGATCTATCGGTGAGCGAGCGGTTGTATATAAGTGCTAAGTAGGGAGCTATTGTATCAGCGTAATCTGAAAGAAACCTAATCGGTATACAATCTGGACCTGAAGACTTGCCCGTATCAAGCGATTTGAGTTGCTTCGCAACCCCTAAGGTATCTACTTCTAAGATACTCATGCTAGCAGCTGTTCGTGTTTCAAATTCTGGAATATTCCATTCATCTTCCCTGGTGAAGGAATTTCGGAAAACTGCGTTCAATAACTCCGCTTTAGCGGCACAGTCGTCGGTAACAGTACCATCGGCACTGCGCAGCGAAGGTATTGACTGCGTCTTGCCGCTTCTGTACTTTACATACGACCAGAATTTCTTCGGATTTTCTACCAAATTTCGAGACAATGTTTCGTTGTGGAACCTATTAAAGGCATCTTGCCTTGAAGTCCGTGCCAAATTTCGCGCGTCTGTAAATTTTAGCCAATCTTCGGGATTTCGCGTTCTTCTGAACTTCGCATGCTTTTTCCGTTGCCTCTGCAACAGAGTTCGGACCTGTTTTGTGTACCACGGGGGATCAGTTCCACCTCTTACCAATTTATGAGGTATGAATCTCTCAATTGCTGTTGCTACTAGATCTTTGAATTTGAGCCACATCTCGTCTACATTTGCAAAGTCAGTTCGGAAGGAATGGAGATTGTCTCTTAGGAAGGCTTCTTGTGACACTTTATCCGCTTTTTTAAATAAAGTTATTTTGCGCTTGTTTCTGGTGGATTTGGAAGAAACGACCTTGTGATCACTAATCCCTGTATCAGTCATGATGCTCTCTATCAGCTCTGGATTGTTTGTGGCTAGGAGGTCAAGTGTGTTTTCGAACCATTTACAATTCGCGTGGGTTCGTGGAAAAAAGGAAAAAGTTACTTTAGCATGATGTGTCACTGACTATATAGCTCGCTGAATCGTGAACTATGCATAGCATAGAGAGAACTGCTACGGTATAGTACAGGATGTAACTGCAACAGATATGCAATGAGACGAACAGGAGCGTCTTTTGTACATTAAGAAAGGCGGGAGATGATGTGTAATCACGACGTAAACAGCCACGGACGACAATCCATGCTGTGCAATGTGCTCCCATGCGGCCGCAAGGTTCGTAAGCAGTTCTCGTGGAAGGACGTTCTATTCCTCCACCATTGTGGTTGGAATCTGCTGGATGGTAATTTGCGCATGTGGATATGATGAAATACATCTCCATAACGCATCCCACATGTGCTCGATGGGATTTACGTCGGGGGAACTGGCACGCCAGTCTATTCGCCGAATATCTTCTCGTTCCAAGAGATCCTCTACCTTCGCTGTTGAATGCAGTCACGCGTGTCATATATTGACGACATAATAATTTGTACTTTGTTACGCTTAAGGCTTTTTGGAGCCATCAAGGGCACTCCAGGGCAGGAAATTAGAGACTCAATGCAGAGAGCAGGTAAAAGAGCGTCTGGGTTCCCTAAGATAAATACACTCCCGGAAATTGAAATAAGAACACCGTGAATTCATGTCCCAGGAAGGGGAAACTTTATTGACACATTCCTGGGATCAGATACATCACATGATCACACTGACAGAACCACAGGCACATCGACACAGGCAACAGAGCATGCACAATGTCGGCACTAGTACAGTGTATATCCACCTTTCGTAGCAATGCAGGCTGCTATTCTCCCATGGAGACGATCGTAGAGATGCTGGATGTAGTCCTGTGGAAGGGCTTGCCATGCCATTTCCACCTGGCGTCTCAGTTGGACCAGCGTTCGTGCTGGACGTGCAGACTGCGTGAGACGACGCTTCATCCAGTCCCAAACATGCTCAATGGGGGACAGATCCGGAGATCTTGCTGGCCAGGGTAGTTGACTTACACCTTCTAGAGCACGTTGGGTGGCACGGGATACATGCGGACGTGTATTGTCCTGTTGGAACAGCAAGTTCCCTTGCCGGTCTAGGAATGGTAGAACGATGGGTTCGATGACGGTTTGGATGTACCGTGCACTGTACAGTGTCCCCTCGACGATCACCAGTGGTGTACGGCCAGTGTAGGAGATCGCTCCCCACACCATGATGCCGGGTGTTGGCCCTGTGTGCCTCGGTCGTATGCAGTCCTGATTGTGGCGCTCACCTGCACGGCGCCAAACACGCATACGACCATCATTGGCACCAAGGCAGAAGCGACTCTCATCGCTGAAGACGACACGTCTCCATTCGTCCCTCCATTCACGCCTGTCGCGACACCACTGGAGGCGGGCTGCACGATGTTGGGGCGTGAGCGGAAGACGGCCTAACGGTGTGCGGGACCGTAGCCCAGCTTCATGGAGACGGTTGCGAATGGTCCTCGCCGATACCCCAGGAGCAACAGTGTCCCTAATTTGCTGGGAAGTGGCGGTGCGGTCCCCTACGGCACTGCGTAGGATCCTACGGTCTTGGCGTGCATCCGTGCGTCGCTGCGGTCCGGTCCCAGGTAGACGGGCTCGTGCACCTTCCGCCGACCACTGGCGACAACATCGATGTACTGTGGAGACCTCACGCCCCACGTGTTGAGCAATTCGGCGGTACGTCCACCCGGCCTCCCGCATGCCCACTATACGCCCTCGCTCAAAGTCCGTCAACTGCACATACGGTTCACGTCCACGCTGTCGCGGCATGCTACCAGTGTTAAAGACCGCGATGGAGCTCCGTATGCCACGGCAAACTGGCTGACACTGACGGCGGCGGCGCACAAATGCTGCGCAGCTAGCGCCATTCGACGGCCAACACCGCGGTTCCTGGTGTGTCCGCTGTGCCGTGCGTGTGATCATTGCTTGTACAGCCCTCTCGCAGTGTCCGCAGCAAGTATGGTGGGTCTGACACACCGGTGTCAATGTGTTCTTTTTTCCATTTCCAGGGGTGTAGTAACATTGGAGCCGTGCAAATTGCAGACGCTGTGTGCAGCTGTCCCTGCGGAGAAGTTTCACTTCGGAGAATTAACTGGTAACTCCATCCACCGCCGAAAGGCTGTCGTAAGGCGTCACTGTAGAAGATGGCCCCGAAAAGACACGTTGTAGCAGAGGCAGCAAGCTTGATACTCGCTGCTGATAACTGCAACGTCAGTGGGTTTACACAGAAGGGCGGTGGGCGGGGCCAAATGACGTAAAACACTGTTTCTGGTGGCCATAATAGGAATGGCAGTGACGTTTAGCTTTCAGCTGAACGCTCTTGATACCAAACTTGGAGTTTGTTGATGTCAGATCCAGAAGCATCCCTACCTACCGAGTAAGAGTAGGAGAGGAATCTATTTGTGATTGGCCAGAGGCGCCCTGGAGATGCAGAATGACTCGCCAGATTGTTAAGTGCCGGTTGGTCGACTGTAGAAAGGGAGAAATGGGGTGCCGCCACGATTATTTAAAAACTAATATTTTTGCATTCAGAGAAAGTTCTCAGTCAGATCTCTTGAGGGCTGACTCCGTATCACTCGTGGCAAGCCTCGATAAACTCCTACATTCCTGTTTATTACAACTATATTAATACCTTCAGCTGCTAACAGGCGTTGAGATATATCAACGAGGACAGCTGTAAATGTGTGCCCGACTCGAACCTGGGACCTCCTGCTTACATGGCAGACGCTCTATCCATCTGAGCCACCGATGGCACGGAGGTTAGGGCGACTGCAGGGATTATCTCGCGCACGCCTCCCGCGAGACCCACATTCTCACCTTGTATGTAGACACACTACATTCGTCCCACCCCAACACACTCATTACTCGTGGAAGACATTCTTACCGAGTCCCGTAAGAGTTCGGAGAATATGTGTGCATCCGCACAGAAGAAGGAGGTCATGACCGGTATTGCCAGAACTATATACTTATACGGATATGGTGTCTGATCTTTCGGACACGTCCGAAAGAGCTGACACCATTGATGGCCTGCAGCCGTACTCCCCGAACTCTTACGGGACTTGGTAAAATACAAGGTGAGAATGTGGGCCTCGCGGGAGGCATGAGCCAGATTGTTCCTACAGTCGCACTATCCTCTGTGCCCTCGGTGGCTCAGATGGATAGAACGTCTGCTATGTAAGCTGGAGACCCTGGGTTCGAGTCCCGGTCGGGGCGCACATTTTCACCTCTCCCCGTTGATACATACCAACGCCCGTCAGCAGCTGAAGCTATTAACATAATTCTAAATTCGTTCTATACTGCTGCTGGTCATCAATGGTGTCTGTTCTTTCTGACATGTCCGAAAGAACAGACACCATATCCATATAAGTATATGCCTGTTTATCTCACTTGGAGTCCGGCTCTCTAGTGTGTACTTAACGTGCTGCTAGTGTTCGCTACTTCTGTTAGCATCCGCCCCCTTAACTTCAGACAATGACTTCCGTCGTGTAACCAGTTGCCTCTTTTGCTTTTCTAATGTTTAGAATTAGCCTTCAGAGTAGTAGTTAATCTGATCGCAAATAAATAGTGCTAGTCAGACATTTGAATTCCATGAGTCTCCCGCTTCAAACATCCTGTCGAGTCCCAAAATCTCGGATGCATCTGTCGTAGGTGCCCTGCGACAGTGTTTGGCGCTGATACAAGTCATTAACCTGCCTTCACTGGGAATTTTGTGTTTCTACATTCGCTCCTCACCGCTCGGAAATCGCAGATTGGCCTTAGACCCCTGTCTTCCCTCTATCCTGTTTCAGAACGCGACAATAGTCATCCATAACAATGAAGTCGTGATCGAATACACACCTGAAAAGACGCACACGCCGAAGGAGTACAGTGTCATATAATATTGACCTGTAAATGCACCCTGTTCAACACGTCGCTGCTACGTCATGACTCTCCACTTTACAACACCTCGACCACCTGAACGATTATGTTCTACTATTTGGGACGTACCTTCACATGGCGACAGGAAATAGACTTAACATCTGAGGTCATCAGTCCCCTAGAACTTAGAACTACTTAAACCTAACTAACCTAAGGACATCACACGGTATTCATTCCCCATGTGCGTCTCTTCAGGGACTTCATTTTTACGGTTCCGTGCCTCACTCTGTGAAAACAGAACCCGTATAGGATCGCTTTGTTGTCCGTCTGTTCAACTGTTAAGGTCCCTTTTTCTCAGTAACGTCTCAAGTCCAATTTTATATCGCGTGTCATGGTCTCTAGCCTCTGGTGGTGTAAATATTTTAAGTTTCTAAGTCAATGCAATAAAAACTAGGGCCATTTGTGTCACGTACTTTGATGCTCGAAAAATCATTCGACAAAACCTATAGGGTACTTCCCGTTTACCTAGAAGCATAAAATTTGGCACATTAAACAGGCTTTCACTGTAAAAATAAAGGCAAAATCCTAAGTTGTTAATTTGTAATTATATCACACAGAAAAACATTTCTTTTGTGTTTCGTTGTCCGACTTCAAACTTGAAATTTAAACATTATCGAAGGACTTGGAATCCCTGGGACCGATATCTTGCCGGCATCAACGTCGATAACAAGAAAAAATCTGCAGTGTCTTCGATTCTCGGGCTGAACAACTGTCTATATACAAAATTAAGTGTGTACGGTATCCTAAGTGAGACTTGCACCTGGCCATATTTTTGTGAATGACAATGCGCAACATAGTCGAAGAGCACAGGTGGAGTAGCTTTTTTAGCAGCAATATATTCGGCGAATTGATTGTCTGCCCGTCCCCCGACTTAAATCCCATAGAGCAAATGTGGAATACGTTGCCGAGTCGTATTGGAACACGTCCACAAGCACAAACGACCATCCAGCAGATGTCGTCCGCCCTGGTGAAGGAATGGAACGACCTACCACAAGAACTCCGAACCAACCTTGTGGCTATTATGGGAGCATGTTGTGGAGCACATATTTTGTTGACATCTTCGGAAATGCCACTGAGTCGTGGTGCGATTTTTTTGGCACACCAGCTCTTTGGCAGTATTAACTATTACCCGACTGTACTACGATCTTTGCCCCTGTTGTGATCTGGCGGTGGGTATTTGCGGCAGGGCAGTTGGTCGCCGGACTCTCTACGAGGCGCTAGGACGTGCCTGAGGTGACGACGGAGCAAACACGCCGGCTCGGCAGCGGTGGCGCGGCCGGTCTACCTCGCAAGACGGTCGCCAGTTTGTGGTGGATCTGTCTGATGTCAACTTCGGACGCTGCTCCTCGCATTGCTTTGGTGCCTGTTTTCTCGGAGAGACCCATCCCTCGAGACCATCTCGAACAACGCTCTCCATCGTACGTGTAAGTGGTTTTGGTGCCTTCGTTTCGTCAAACGATTTGCGTTGCAGCGAGTGTACTTGTTGGTCGGTTGGTTCTAATGTACGTGTTGTCGAAGTAAGAGCAGCCGGCAGAGTCTGTGTGAGTGTATGCAGACCAGCAGTTACTATTTGCTTTAAAATCCTGTGGTTGGATGACTATTAAAAGGCAGATTAGCACGAAGGCGTGCGTATAAAAAAATGGTTCAAATGGCTCTGAGCACTATGGGACTTGACTGCTGTGGTCATCAGTCCCCTAGAACTTAGAACTACTTAAACCTAACTAACCTAAGGACATCACACACACCCATGCCCGAGGCAGGATTCGAACCTGCGACCGTAGCGGTCGAACGGTTCCAGACTGTAGCCCTTAGAACCACTCGGCCATTCCGGCCGGTGCGTGCGAGTAATTTAGGGCTATTGCCATCAAGCGACATCCCTGGTATATTGCTATAAAAGAAAAAAAAAATTTCTATTGCAACCAGTTATTCTGTTATTAGTAAAACTTGTATTTTGCAAAGCTAGTCATTTATATATACTTCCTTACATACGTGCACTTATTGAATGCACTCACTCAACGGTAATTGGTTTGTGTATTTTATTGTTTATCAATTCTTAATGTATATTGATTGATGTTTGGTTGGTGTTTGCCGTGTCTTCTGCGGTCTGTGCGTGTTTCAGTTTCTGCGAGTTGGGGTGCGTGGGTGCGGCGCCACGTCCCGCTTCGGTGCACAGAAGCTGTGACGTGTCGTCTAATGGGAAGTGACTCCCGGTTGGGCCCCGGCGTTTAGGTGTTGTTTGGACGGCTGGTCTGTTGCTTCCGGCATTTAAGTTAAGTCCAGTTAAGTCCAGGGCAGCCTGGAGTCACTTTGATAAACACAACCCATTTCATGTATTTTTTTTTTAAAGAAATGGTTTTAAATTTGTTGAGTATGAATTGTAACTATAGTCACGTGTTGTGCTGGTTGGGTTTTTGGGGGCTGTAAACGAACTGGTGCTTTTCGTAAGCCACCTTCATACTGTAAATTTTTTAAAATTTTTGTGCCATTTCTTTAAATCAGCTGCAGACTGTAATTTACTTGAAATATCTGTGGGTCATCTCTTTAAGTCTGTTGGTAATTGTTATCTGCTGTCTTGCTTGAGAAGCAAGATATCTGTAATATTTTATAAAAGATGGCCACGTTGATTGTCTCTTACCTGTTTCGAATAAACAATGAATTTTTTAGTTGTTGTTTAAGGAGTGACATTACAGGGGTCTTGAGTGACATTACAGGGGCCTTGTCCTTCCATCCTAAGTGTACCCCTCATCCCCACTTCCCAAGTTACAGCCATTTTCGACTTTTTTTATGTTGATTTGAAAACGAAACGCCGGCCGGAGTGGCCGTGTGGTTCTAGGCGCTACAGGCTGGAGCCGAGCCACCGCTACGGTCTCGGGTTCGAATCCTGCCTCGGGCATGGATGTGTGTGATGTCCTTAGGTTAGTTAGGTTTAATTAGATCTAAGTTCTAGGCGACTGATGACCTCAGAAGTTAAGTCGCATAGTGCTCAGAGCCATTTGAACCATTTTGAAAACGAAACTCGGCCCGAAACTAGTCACCGAATGAAAGATAAAATATTTGCAACTTGAACTGGTTTTTCGTTCTGTCTGATTACTAGTTTCGGAGTAATTACAATATTTAGAAGTTGGGATTTATCCACCATGAACACGAAACTGGTTACCGCCCTATGCGGAAGTTCGTGATTTTATACCAAAACAAGGAATGCGTCACGTCAGATATGGAGCAACTGAGTGTTGCACCGTCGTGATAAGGCTATAAATGAGCCACAGAGAAAAGGAAGCCATCATTCTGTCTGTATAGTTCGCATATATCGATTACTGGTTAGTTTGGAAAAAAAATATCTTCCATAAACGAGGAGAACACAGATATGCTACTTTTTTTTTTTTTTTTTTTTTTTTTTTTTTTTTTTTTTTTTTTTTTTTTTTACAGAGAATGCACAAGGAATGAACAGGGAAAGCAAAGAGAACAGCTGGGAAGTGTGGACAAATGTTTCCCACTAGACGGAGTTCAACGAGATTGACGATTCAACGGATGGGCGAGCACTGCAATTCGACGCAGGGGATAAGAGGCAAGCATGAAACTACTGGAGCGAACGAAATACACTGACGGAAAAATAATCGCAACACCAAGAAGGATTTGTGCTGCATAAAGGGACGTTGGTAGGCGTGTTTCTACATCTCAAAGATGATGTCTGTTCAAATTTCGCGCCAGTCGCATAAGAGTGGCCATTATGAGGATGCAGATCACGTTTGCTATAATATATATGCTGCAACTGTCGTGAGTTTTAGTTAATTTTGGGATTGGACGCGATGAGTTGATGTTAGTGTGGTGTCACCGCCAGACACCACACTTGCTAGGTGGTAGCCTTAACATCGGTCGCGGTCCGTTAGTATACGTCGGACCCGCGTGTCGCCACTATCAGTGATTGCAGACCGAGCGCCGCCACGCGGCAGGTCTAGAGAGACTTCTTAGCACTCGTCCCAGTTGTACAGCCGACTTCGCTAGCGATGGTTCACTGGCTACATACGCTCTCATTTGCAGAGACGACAGTTTAGCATAGCCTTCAGCTACGTCATTTGCTACGACCTAGCAAGGCGCCATATGCAGTTACAAAAATGTAGTCTGAACAGATAATACTGTGAATCATGTGCCGTCAAGAGCGACGTTCATCATTAATGGATTAAAGTTAAGTATCAAAGTAATTACGTCCGCTTTCTGAATTCTAATTCCTTGTTATTTTCCAGATCTCTCGTCAGTATAGACCTTCCCTCGTCACGCCAGCCTGCGTGAGCTAAAACGCGTGGATTTCGGCCTCCTCTAGTAACACGGTGTTGGCTCTTCTGCCAACACAACAGTTAGTCAAGAAAGCCTGTAAGGCGACGTGGACTCCATTATCAACACATCACTGGGATGGAACGAGGTCGTGTAATAATGTTCCTTCTACGATACTGCAGAAAGATTTGCAGGAATGTAGCCACTGTACATGATTGCTGGCAGCGGTGGTAACAAGAATGTACGGTCGGACGAAGTCCGGGCTTCGCACGGCCATGTGACACTATCACGAGGGAAGACCGTCGTGTTCGGTGTATGGCTCTGGCGCATGATACTGCATCTGCGGCAGCCATTTGGGCACCAGGGAGCACCACAGTGACACAACGAACTGTTACAAATTGGTTGCTTTAAGAACAGCTCCTAGCCAGAGGTACTGCGGCAAGCATTCCGCTCGCCCCAAACCACCGCCACTTGCCACTTCGGCACTGTAAAGTGACAACTCATAGGAGAGCAGGGGGGAGGTCTTTTTTTCTTTCTGATGAAAGCTGGTTCTGCCTCGGGGCCAGCGATGGCCATATATTGGTTAGGATGAGGCCAGTTGATGGCCTGCAACCAACACTGGACCTACATCTGGATTTACGGTCTGCGGTGTGATTTCGTGTGACAGCAGAATTCTCGTGGTTAGACCACGCATCCTGACTGCAAAAGTGTACGTCAATCCGGTGATTCGACAAAAATGGTTCAAATGGTGGCTCTGAGTACTATGCGACTTAACTTCTGAGGTCATGAGTCGCCTAGAACTTAGAACTAATTAAACCTAACTAACCTAAGGACATCACACACATCCATGCCCGAGGCAGGATTCGAACCTGCGACCGTAGCGGTCGCTCGGCTCCAGACTGTAGCGCCTAGAACCGCACGGCCACTCCGGGCGGCGGTGATTCGACCTCTTGTGCTACCAATCATGAACAGAGTTTAGTTGGTGTTTTCCAACAGGATAACGCTCGCCCACATACCGCTGTTCTAATCCAACGTGTTATCACATTGTCGACATGTTGCCTACTCGATCAGCAAATGTTTCTCCAATCGAGCCGGTCTGTGTGGCCGAGTGATTCTAGGCGCTTCAGTCTGGATCCGCGCGACCGCTACGGTCGCAGGTTCGAATCCTGCTTCGGGCATGGATGTGTGTGATGTTCTTAGGTTAGTTAGGTTTAAGTAGTTCTAAATTCTAGAGGACTGATGACCTCAGATGTTAAGTCCCATGGTGCTCAGAGCCATTTGTCTCCAGTCGAGCAGATATGGGACATCATACAGCGTCACCCACAAACAGCATTAACCGCCCCTGTATTCACCGACTAAGTGCAACAGACATGGAACTCCATAGCAAAAACTGAGATCTCGCACCTGTATAACATCATGTAAGCGCGTTTGCATTCAACATTTCGTGTGGTTACTCCGGTTATTAATGTACATGCATTTTACATTTGTAATCGCTTATCTCAAGCTTACATCTTGCCATGTTAATCACTTCATTGTATTACCTGGACAAATGAACTCATGAAATTTTATTACTCTACACTAATTATTTTCTTTTGTTGCGACCTTTCTCAGTAGAGATGTTCTGGCAGTTGTCGCTCACAATCCACATGTTAGCTTCAGAGAAACTGAGAGTGCCTCTAGAATAAATCATCACTGCGATACACGCATTTTGCGAGCAAACAGCTTTCATCTGTACAATGGGTCACTTCACTAGCAGATTAACCAGTGCGACTGCCGAAGAAGCATGAGATTCTGCCACTCAGGTATGATGCAAGGCGACCAATAAGTTCTTCCTTCATAAAGCCGATGAAACTACATTTACAAATCACAGAAATGTGAATTGAGCCGTTCTGCGGCTCGCTTTGGTACTGTTTGTAGGTTTCCGGCCTCTGTTGGAGGCCACGCGGTATCGTTTAGTTGGCATGGTTGCGGTTGTTTGTCTTCTTCTCGTGTTGACTGGAGCCACTCGGTTTCACAAGCGTTGTCTGTCCGCTAGTGGCAGCAGCGGCGGTTATCAACATGTAGTAACTGTTGCCCTAACTTTGGGGCGACGTCGTCGTTTTGCCGGGTTGTGTGAGTGGCGAGTTCGGTTGGGGGCTGAAGAGGAACCAGGTCCGCACAGTGCCAGAACACGCCGGGACCGCTGGCGGCACGCATGGACTGCCGGATGGAAGGGCTGTGGTCACGAGGGTGCACGACCTCGTCGTAAACCGGATCCAGCAAGCTTTAAGATGAGTACATTTCAATCCAAGTAGTAAAACCTCCACCATTGTGATATCCCGCGATTCTCCAGTGACTTGGGTTCGTGTTGCTGCTCGTAGTGTCGCCGAGGCGAAGAGCAGCGAGTGGAGTGCTTGGGGAAGGCGGATGACTAGCTTTCCTCGACTTCTTATTACTGTTTACCGCGTTCAGTTTGTTACAATTTGTTAAGGTCAACCAGCGGAAATTTTTCTTGCCTGGTGACCGCTAACGCCCCACTTACCTGCCCTGGGGGTTAGTGTATGTAATGACAGTGTACATTTCCTCGCCTTGTCATTGCTGTCCGGTAAGGCGTGTAGTTTGGTCAGCTTTCGTGATTGTAGGCCTGTTGGTGATTCCTCTACTCTGGTGGTAATGATTCCGTTCTCGTTCCGGGGGCTCTAAACTCAGTATTCTGGACGTAGTGCAGACCGCCGGTTTCGGCTTTGGCGTATTCTTCCATCGTTGCATTTGGTTTATCGGACGTCAGGTAGCTTCAGCAAGATTATCATTAGTCATTCGTTAGACTCACACTAGTCTGAGTTACCATCTTGTGAAGTGAATGCAACTCTTGACTGCCTATCTCATAGCTCATGAAAGTGTTTGTTGCCGGACCTTCTCAGAGGTCGATTCGTGCAGCACCGTCTAGATCAGTTGCTTGCTTTTTTAATTAACCTTTGCCTTTGTATTTGCTGTTTTACAGCAGGTTTCAATTTTTTTTATATTATTGCCGTTCCTAGCGTGTAAGGCCTTCAACAGTGATTGTGGTCATTTGGCTTAAAATTTTAATTTGTTATTTGTATTTTAGCAGTAAGCCTTAAAACTTTATTTACTGCCATTCCTGGCGTCTGATGCCTTCTGCTGTGTTTGTGGCGACTTACCTTAATATTTCAATACCTGTAATTTGTAAGTTGCAGCGAGTTTTAAAGAATTCTTAATTTATTGCCACTCCT
This sequence comes from Schistocerca piceifrons, assembly GCF_021461385.2. Taxonomy (NCBI): domain Eukaryota; kingdom Metazoa; phylum Arthropoda; class Insecta; order Orthoptera; family Acrididae; genus Schistocerca; species Schistocerca piceifrons. Next base: position 391,947,771 of record NC_060143.1, on the reverse strand, counting down.
GGCGTGTAAGGTTCAAACTCAAATGGATCTGAGCACTATGGGACTTAACATCTGAGGTCACCAGTCCCCTAGACTTAGAACTACTTAAAGCTAACTAACCTAAGGACATCACACACATCCACGCCCGAGGCAAGATTCGAACCTGCGACCGTAGCAGCAGCGCGGTTTCGGACTGAAGCGCCTAGAACCACTCGGCGACAGCGGCCAGCTCCTTAGATATTGCACATGCACCAAAAATGCGTCCTTTTATATTTTATTGGCTAGTGGGACCTTGGACATAGACCTCATATTTGATTTTACTCCAGCGACGTGAAATTTGGAGAACGTGTGGGCCAACTGACAACGCCTTCATGTCCTATCCAGCGACTAGCAAAGAGATATATGAGGGCTTTCCTAGTCACAAACGAGTAGTGAGTTGGGCACTTACTATTCTGGCACATCTACGTACACACTGTCCAGTCACATTAATGTGACCGATTGTCAAATAGCTGAATGAGCCATTTAAACCATTTATCTAAGGGATATCTTCCGCCTTTCCATAAGTCCTTGCACCAGCGACTTTGAACTTACATTAAAGTAGACGGCGAGCATTTTGAGCAGTTGTTGACGTAAATGAAGTTTTAAGGAAGCGTGTGTTGAGGTCATCAGTCCGAAGACTGGTTTGATGCAGCCATCCGTGCTAGTCCATCCAGCGCAAGCTTCTTCATCTCCGAATAACTACTATAATCTACATCTTTCTGAATCTGCATACTGTATTCACTACGGTTTTTAGCCTCCAAATTTCCCATCAGTACTAAATTATTGATCCTTTGCTGTCTCTGAATGTGTCTTTTCAACCGATCCCTTCTTGTAGTCAGGTTGTGTCACAAATTCCTTATGTCACCAATTCTATTCAATATCTCCTCATTGGTCATGCGATCTATTCACCTAATCTTCAGTATTCTTTTGTAGTGACACATTTTAGAACGCTATATCTTTTCTTATCTAAACTGTTGATCCTGCATGTTTCACTTCCATGCATGGCTACAATCAATAACAATACCTTCAAGAAAGACTTCCTATCACTTAAACCTACATTCGATGTCAAAGATTTCTCTTCTTCAGAAACGTATCCCTGGGCATTCCGAGTCTGCCTTTTATATCCTCTATCCATCGTTGGGTATTTTGCTGTCGAAATAGCTTCCCGTTTCCTAATCTAATTCCCTAAGCATCACGTGTTTTAACTCGACAACATTCCATCATCCTTGTTTTGCTTTTGTTGATGTTCATCCTACTTTCAAGACACTGTCCATTGCACTCAACTGCTCCTCCAAGTCCTTTGCTGTCTCTAATAAATTCTTATTTCTTCTCCTCGATCTTTAGTTTCTTCATTAAAACTTCCTTTGGTTTCTTTTACTGTCTGCGAAATGAACAGACCGAATAACAATGATAGTAGGCTACAACCCTGCCTCACTCCCTTCTCAACAAGTGCTTCCTTTTCACTGGCCTTGACTCTTATAACTACCATCTAAATGGTTCAAAGGGCTCTGAGCACTATGAGACTTAACTTCTAAGGTCATCAGTCCCCTAGAACTTAGAACTAATAAAACCTAACTAACCTAAGGACATCACATACATCCATGCCCGAGACAGGATTCGAACCTGCGACCGTAGCGGTCGCGCGGTTCCAGACTGTCGCGCCTAGGACCGCTCGGCCACACCGGCCGGCTAACTACCATCTAGCTTCTGTCCCAGTTGTAAATACCCCTTCGCTCCATTTATTTTATCTCTGCTACCTTCAGAATTTCAGAGTGTATCCCAGCAAACATTGTCAAAAGCTTTCAGTCTACAAATGCTAGGAACATAGGTTTGCTTTTCCTTAAGCTATCTTATAAGATAAGTCGTAGGGTCAGTATTCCCTTGAGTGTTTCTACATTTCTCCAGAATCCAAACTGATCTTGCCCGAGATCGCCTTCTACCACTTTTTCCATTCTGTAAGGAATTCATATATTTTGCAACCACAGTTCGATAAAATTCACATCCGTCAGCAAACTATTTTATTCAGAATTAAAATTATTACATCTTCCTTGAAGTGTGAGAGTATTTAGCCTGCGCCATACATGTTCTGTCATGGCTGGCCCTCCCAAGGCCATAAATAGTTCTGACTCAACGTCGTCTGCTCTAGGAGCTATATTTCGACTTTTTCGTAGTATCGTATCTCTCATCTCATATTCGTCTATGTCCTTTTCCGTTTCTATAATATTGCCTTCATCTTCCCTTATGAACATATATTTTGTGACTGACTTTTTGATGCTGCTGCTGAAGTAATTTTGCAGCGGAAGCGCATATCTTGACCTTAAATTCATGACGTGAAGTTTAATCTGAAATGGACCGAAATTAAATCGGTAGATGTGATATACATGTACAGAAAAAAATGGTGACAACTTCAGAGAAATTTGATGATTTTTTCAAGAAAAGGAGCTTCGTAAATCGACCAAGTCAATTACCTCTGGCCCTTATGCAAGCAGGCAACGGTCTTGCAGCAGTGTATATACCGGTTCCCGTGAGATCAGCGAAGTTAAGCGCTGTCGAGCGTGGCCGGCACTTGGATGGGTGACCATCCAGGCCGCCATGCTCTTTTGCCATTTTTCGGGGTGCACTCAGCGTCGTGATGCCGATTGAGGACCTACTCGACCGAATAGTAGCGGCTCCGGTCACAGAAAACCATCATAAGAACCGGTAGAGCGATGTGCTGACCACATGCCCCTCCTATCCGCATCCTTAATTGAGGATGACACGGCGGTCGGATGGTCCCGATGGGACATTTGTGGCTTGAAGACGGAGTGCTTATGCAAGCAGTTATTTGACGGAGATGTTGGATGTTGGATGTCCAGATCATCAAAATCCCAGTTGGTTAGAGGGTCCTGTTCATAATGCTCCAAACGTCTCCACTGGGGAGAGATCCGGCGACTTTGTTGGTCAAGGTAGGGTTTGGTAAGGACGAAGACAAGCAGCAGAAAACCCAGGTTGGTTTGCCTTGAAGAGCAACAAAACGGGGCGTAGAAAGCCGTCGACGCACCGCAGTGCTATAAGGGTGCCGCGGACGACAACCAAAGGGGTTCCGCTACGGTAAGAAATGGCGCTTGAGGCCATCACACCTGGTTGTCGGGTCATATGGAGGGCAACAGTCAGGCTGGTATCCCACAGCTGTCCAGGACGTCTCCCGTTAAATCTTCGGCCTGGAATCGCATTGGGTGGAGTAAAAATGTTTTCAGTGGTGAGTCCCGTTTCGAAATGAGCCCTGAGGCCAAGCGAAACCAAATGTATCCAAGTGTGATTAGTAAAGTAAAAGATAAAATCTGTGGTCTGAACCAGTGGCTGGGCTGTTGACCTGATTGCATGTACGGTGCTGCAGCCTTTCTCTGTGGTGGCATTAGGAACAGTTGGGCGAGGGGCTCATCACTCCAGGCACCTTCTATCTCCGGGTAAGGTAACCGGTACTTTTTAATAGCAAGCTGGGTGAACATAGGTCCGTCCTGAGGGGACTGGAATATCCTTGACATTATCTGGGACTGATCATGGGACTTGGGCCAGAGTCTAGTGCTCTACCCACTATAATACCACGCTCATGAGTGCAATTAGTGTTTCAAGTATCAAGGGTAGTGATGTTGTGGACTCAACGGCATCCTCTTCCATCACGCGCCATATGACAACAATTAAATCTAGCGAAGCTCGTTCTCGTAAGAGACTCCACTTACGGATACGCCCGTCCTCATACAGTATGCAGTACCAGAACTCGCATGTAGACTGTGATTGTAGGCACTCCAGCATCCAGTGTTCATTGTCGGCGCGTCTCTTTAAGCGGCCGCGTCAAGGAAACCCGCAGCAATGGTCTTTATGCTGACAGCCCATGACAGATTTAGCGGTATTATCCGACTGCCTTGCTGCAAACGTAATCGGAGGAACGTTATGTGGCTGACGAGTCTGCGCAGCCAAGCGAACAAATGCGTCTCGAGCTCTTGTCGCATGGGGCCGTTGAGAACCTTCTTGACGTTGAGTGTGGCGTCCCTGAACATATTGATTCATGACAGTCGTCGTATCCCGACCAATGTAATGTGGACAGCAATACTTCGGAACGATAACCCATCTATAAGCCACGACCTTGCCGCTGTCGAGTTATGACTTATTCTGGTAGGCACTTGCGCGTCTCACACAAGGCATAGCAAAAACAATCAACATTTTATTATGCTTTTTAATCGAGAAACTCTCTACATAACCTCTCCTTACGTGTAGATGTGCGAGGAACGTTCCAAAAGTAAATTTCGTCACGGGAACTTCATGGCCAACAACAAATACTCTATGGCATTATGAACTATACACGGTGCACTATTCTTCGATGTAAAGACCAAAGACATTGAGAAATTTGTCGTAGCGTGCAGTAATTTTGAAGAAACCACTATAATAAAACTCGGTGCCCTGCAGTGCAAGGAATTGTCACATAATTTGCTCCATCTCAACGTCGATTTGTACGACTTCCAATACAGGAACAGGTAAAAGTCCGTTGGGCCAGATGGGAGCTCCAGGTCGGATGATCCAAAGTCTCCCAGGCGAAGCGACGAATCTTGTCCTGTGTGACCCTTGCTTTTTGTGGTTTTCCGTTGTCGTTCAAGCGCATATCACCTCCACTCCAGAGACTCGGTCTCTTTCGTCGAATTACTGACCTAAGTCTGGTGAGGATGTTGCAGTAGTGTACCGCATTTATGGTCAAGGAGAACCACACGTTTCACGTTCCGGAATATTGCGCCCGTAATATTACCTGCGGAGAGTGATACTTTGAATTTTTTCCTCTCTCGTGAAATGGAATGCTTCCACGTCATTGAGGCGGCCATGGATTATGGGGTGAAGTGGTGCACCCATGTTTTGTGGCGTGTGACGATTCCGAACAGTGAGTCATTTCCCTCTCACACGTACTGCATCAAGTGATCGAGGCTGATTCCCATTCTTGCACTCCTGTGATCCTGGGTCAGGTTTCTCGGCACCCATCTCGCAGACACTTTTCGGTATTCCAACTTATCGATGAGCACGGCCAATGCACAGTGTGGACGCCACGTATGACACCGCTATGTGCCTGTCCGCTATCACCATGACCTGTACTCTGGCAACGTTGCTTTCATTCGTGGATGTGTAGGGCACCTACTTCGGCCTTCATCCTCTACATTCGGCCTTTCTTCTGTGAACAAGGCAGGAGGCACAATGAGCGACTTCTTCACCGTGCACAGATGTTCATGGATGCCAGACACAATAGTCCCATGCGTCCATTCATACCGGATAACAGCACGCACTTCCACTGGCGACCACGTCGTCAGTAAAAGCCCATCCGCCATCATGATGTGTACTTGAATAACCTATGTCACATCTAATCTCTGTTGGTCCATTAAGGCCAGGGGACATCGGCTGATACGTACTTTGCAATTCAATAAACTTCACCAACAGCCGTACACTTTAAGATATTTTATTTCATTCTGAAAGCAACCAGTTGCGGCAATTCGTTTTGCCATCGTTCCGTCCCATCAGTCTGCTGCTACTTTCACTTCATCGGCACTCTGCGCAAATGTCATTTCTCCTCTGCTGAAGTCTTTTCTGTTGCCGGCCGCGGTGGTCTAGCGGGTCTAGGCGCTCAGTCCGGAACCGCGCGACTGCTACGGTCGCAGGTTCGAATCCTGCCTCGGGCATAGATGTGTGTGATGTCCTTAGGTTAGTTAGGTTTAAGTAGTTCTAAGTTCTAGGGGACTGATGACCACAGATGTTAAGTCCCATAGTGCTCAGAGCCATTTGAACCATTTGAACCATCTTTTCTGTTGCTGAACCAGCCACAGGTGTATATCATATGGCATTTGTTTGTGTCACGTAGCGTGCATCTTATCTTTCAAAGACAGTGGCGAAATTTACTTTCAGAGCGTCCCTCGCTGCTTGCGTTATCCTGCCTATTTTGTGAGGGTGTACTGAGGTTGCATATCCAAACATGCAGCACGATTCATGTCAGTTCGACTACTGTTGTATGCCGTATTCATGATGCTACAATTTTATTGCCTAAAGTGCACCCATCAGTAAAAGTTTCGCATCACCCCGAAACGTCGCGCAGGAGTGCTGCTATTGTGATTGTTTTTGTACCTATCGGAAGATCACCCCTGCCGTTGTTTGTAAACATAGACATAGTTACCGCGAGTGTTGCATACCGGTAGACTGTCGCACACGAATGGATTGCAACATTTCGGATGAAAGTAAAGCACCAGTACGGATGCATTAGAGATTTCTGTGGGACAGTAGACTGAACATCCATCATGCCATGAAGGTCAATGATCGGGTCCCCATCATCAAATTATGCATAGAAGGCTTCTCAGCTAGGGATGTCTCTCATTGTGATGTGGTCGGACATGTAATCGCATCAAGCTGACAGATAGTTTTCAGGACTTAGATGGGACAGGCCATCCGCTTTCGAAAAGTACACTGGATGATCGATATCTACGACTTTTCAGTCAAAGGAACCCTGTGCTAGGTACTCTAGAACTCAATTCGACGTTCGAAGCGGCTACAGAAATATACTTATTGCCCCAAACTGTTAGGAGACGACTGTATGATGCAAATCTCCACTCCGGACCACCATAGCGAGCACCATGCCCTACACAACAACATCGTGGACTCTGTTACAGATAGTCAAGGAATCATGTAGAATGCACGCCCCAAGATTGGCGTCGGGTGGGTGTTGTTTATGGACGAAATTCGGATCTGTCTGTACCTTGATAATAAAAAAACAACGTGTTTGGATACAACTTGGTAATAACGAACGCCTCCAGTACTGCGTCTCACATGTTCAACAAGGTGGTGGTGGAGTGATGCCCTGGGGTTGCATTAGATGGGACCACCGTACTCCACTCATGGTTGTCGATGGCAGTATAATTGTTCTGTAGTACAGGAACGAGTTCTGCAACCAACAGTTGGTCCGTATCGCCAACATTTCGGTGACAGTTTCACCTTCATGCGCGATAACTCTCGGGTTCATTGTGCTGTTCTCGTGAACACGTGTATCTCAACAAGTTAGGATCACCAAAATTGAGTGATCTGCCTGTTCCCTGGACATGAGCCCAATACAAGATATGTGCGACCGACTGAAACGAGCAGTTTTTGAACGTCGACAACGATCTCCTAACCTGCTCAATTTATGCAGAATCTTCATCGAAGAGTGGGACAAATTTGGACATTGGTTGGCTTGACTTCCTCGATGGTTTGCCGTGATGGATTCAAGCCTGCATTCGAGAAAATGAATACACATATTCCGTGATGATGTTACAAATTATCAGGGATGCTGGAGATGTCTAAATGTATCACTCTGAGGTAAGGGGCTTTGGTCGGGAAACGACGGAGTCGAAGGTTGTAAGCGAAAATCGTTCTGTTGCTTCTGACAGTGGACCTCTTCAAATTCAAACTCTTTGCTTTCCATATTTTAGGAGGAAGTAGTATGGACCAAACAAGAAAAAACGCGCAGTAAATACGAGCTCTAAAATGCGTACCTTAAAGGATATGAGCACTTTTTCACCTCTGATACTATGAAACACATCTTTTCTACTGAGCAAGCGCTCGTAACTCTTAAGGTATGCACTTTTGATCCCAAGTTTACTGGCCAAATTTTCTTGTTTTGGGCCGGCCGATGTGGCCGAGCGGTTCTATGCGCTTCAGTCTGGAACTGCGCGACCGCTACGGTCGCAGATTCGAATCCTGCCTCGGGCATGGATGTGTGTGATGTTAGGTTAGTGAGGTTTAAATAGTTCTAAGTTCTAGGAGACATGACCTCAGATGTTAAGTCCCATAGTGCTCAAAGCCATTTGAACCATTAGTTTTTGTTCGTTGATCCATTATGGATCGTGGGACGACGGCTGGCATGAACTTCTTGATGCAATAATTTACCAACAGCCGTATGTATTGTAGAAATTTATTTTATTTTATGAACTATGTGCTCCCAGTTTCGGCATTATATTGATGCCCATCTTCAGGTCCCACTCGTCATAGTCGTAAAACCGCTGTACACGGAAGGAGCCATATTACTGGATCCGTGAATCAATTCGTCCTGCAACAGCTCTTGGTTGCTCAGTCTGTGTCGCCTGGTCACCAAGAGCTGTTGCAGGACGAATTGATTCACGGATCCAGTAATATGGCTCCTTCCGTGGTTCAAATGGTTCAAATGGCTCTGAGCACTATGCGAATTAACTTCTGAGGTCATCAGTCGCCTAGAACTTAGAACTAATTAAACCTAACTAACTTAAGGACATCACACACAGCCATGCCAAAGGCAGGAGTTGAACCTGCGACCGTAGCGGACGCTCGGTTCCAGACTGTAGCTCCTTCCGTGTACAGCGGTTTTACGACTATGACGAGTGGGACCTGAAGATGGCATCAATATAATGCCGAAACAGGTAGCACATAGAAGTTCATAAAATAAAATAAATTTCTACAATACATACGGCTGTTGCTAAATTATTGCATCAAGAAATTTTTTCTTCTTGTTTTGTTCCTTACTACCGCCTCCCAAAATATAGAAAGCAAAGAGCTTACAGGCTTCGAGGTCTACTGTCAGAAGTATGGGAAGGATTTTCGCTTATAACTTTCGATGCCATTGTTTCCGGTCCAAGGTCCTTTACCTCAAATTGATATACTTACCATTCTCCATCATCCCCGAAACTTTATATCAGCCTCACGTAATCACCCCGTATGTGTGTGCCTAAGAGCCTATTTTTGTATTCCGTGCTATGAATTTCGAAATAAAGGAGGTAATGCTAAACTTTTCATGTGTATAGCTACACTATTGGCCATTAAAATTGCTACACCAAGAATAAATGCAGATTATAAACGGGTATTCATTGGACAAATATACTATAATAGAACTAACACGTGATTACATTTTCACACAATTTGGGTGCATAGATCCTGAGAAATCAGTACCCAGAACAACCACCTCTGGCCGTAATAACGGCCTTTATACGCATGGGCATTGAGTCAAACAGAGCTTGGACGGCGTGTATAGTTACAGCTGCCCATTGTATTGTGACGAGACAGTTGCTCGGCCACCATTGACCAGACGTTTTCAATTGGTGAGAGATCTGGAGAATGTGCTGGCCAGGGCAGCAGTCGAACTTTTCCTGTATCCAGAAAGGCCCGTACAGGACCTGCAATATGCGGTCGTGCATTACCCTGCTGAAACGTAGGGTTTCGCAGGGATCGAATGAAGGGTAGAGCCACGGGTCGTAACACATCTGAAATGTAACGTCCACTGTTCAAAGTGCCGTAAATGCGAACAAGAGGTGACCGAGACGTGTAACCAATGGCACCACATGCCATCACGCCGGGTGATACGCCAGTATGGCGATGACGAATATACGCTTACTATGTGCGTTCACCGCGATGTCGCCAAACACGGATGCGATCATCATGATGCTGTAAACAGAACCTGGATTCATCCGACAATATGACGTGTTGCCATTCGTGCACCCAGGTTCGCCGTTGAGTACACCATCGCAGACGCTCCTGTCTGTGATGCAGCGTCAAGGGGAACCGCAGCCATGGTCTCCGAGATGATAGTTCATGCTGCTGCAAACGTCGACGAACTGTTCGTGCAGATGGTTGTTGTCTTGCAAATGTCCGCATCTGTTGACTCAGGGATCGAGACGTGGCTGCACAATCCGTTACAGCCATGCGGATAAGATGCCTGTCATCTCGACTACTAGTGATACGAGACCGTTGGGATCCAGCACGGCGCTTCGTGTTACCCTCCTGAACCCACCGATTCCATATTCTGCTAACAGTCATTGGATGTCAACCAACGCGAGCAGCAATGTCGCGATACGATAAACCGCAATCGCGATAGGCTACAATCCGACCTTTATCAAAGTCAGAAACGTGATGGTACGCATTTCTCCTCCTTACACGAGGCATCACAACAACATTTCACCAGGCAACGCTGGTCAGCTGCTGTTTGTGTATGAGAAATCGGCTGGAAACTTTCCTCATGTCAGCACGTTGTAGGTGTCGCCATCGGCGCCAATTCTGTGTGAAAGCTCTGAAAAGCTAATCATTTGCATATCACAGCATCTTCTTCCTGTCGGTTAAATTTCACGTCTGCAGCACGTCATCTTCGTGGTGTAGCAATTTTAATGGCCAGTAGTGTAAGTTCAGATACTAGGAGAAGTAAAGAACAGTCGACAGCGGGGTGTTGAACAACAAAACGAAAAGGACTTTTCCTTCAGGAGGTGCTTACCGATGTCCTTCTCTGTCCTTGCCCAAATAGTGTTCTGTCTCCAGTAACCTCAGAATAAAAAGAACGATAAAAACTAAAACCGGAGCATTCCTGAGTCAGATTGGTGCAGGACGTGACAGTTCGGGTGAGGCGGGCGCGCATTCAACTTTCTAACCCGCGAGGAGTCATTTACCAATGTACGTCATCGAATATTTAGTTGAATGTACGCAGAGCAAGTTGTTAAGCAGAGTACACGATCGAGTGCAAAGCCTGTTGGGCGCTTCTGGCCAGCCTTGAATTGGATTAAAAGAAAAAAAAAAGTAGCCGCTGGTTGAGCGTGCACCACGCGAGCGCAGAAGGACATGTGCAGGCGAGGTTGGCTCCCGTGGACACCGCGTGCCTGAGCGGACACGTAACGAGGAAAAGCCACCAGCGGCCGGGCAAGAGCCCGCCAGGCCAGGTACCCGACAGCCAATCAGCGCTCCGGACGCCACCGGCAAAGCCTCCCTGCTCGCCGGGCCACCAGTCCAGTTCCAGAGCCGCAAATGCTAGCGGATACGCAATTCACACACTATAAATACTCCGGCGCGTCGGTTACTTTCCTGCATTAACGTCGTGAGCAATTTCCGCCTACTTTGCACTCAACAACAATAGAGGTGTTTACAAGTGTAAATTAACATCCATATTTTATCATTACGAGGTCTTACATAAATAAAAATGAAAGCATTCAGGTTACTGCTAGTTAATACGTTGACGAAGGTCTGAGAATACGGATTAGCTTCCCAGATGTGTGACTCGAAGACTTGTTAAGTAACAGAACCCAGCACGTTGTCCTTGAAGGCGAGTGTCTATAATTCACGAGGGCATCGTCAGCAGTGGCCCAGTGAAGTGAGACAGGACCGCAGTTATACCCTACATGACCACCTGTCAAAAGCCTAAAGAACGACATTTTGCAGCCTGGACCGCTACAAGACATGCAGCAAGAGATTCACTGAGCTTCTGAAAGATACTGAGAGGTATTTGGATCCATGCCGACTCCAGTGCCGTGGCAGGTGCGCTAGGTTTTTCAATTGGGGATCCATAGCGCGAACCGCCCGATCGATGTAGTCCCGCAAATTCACGACTGGGTTTAATGATGATGATGATGATGTTTGGTTTGGGGGGCGCTTAACTGAGCGGTTATCAGCGCCTGTACAAATTCCCAACCCTCTCAGCCAAATAATGAGGACAACACAAACACCCAGTTATCTCAAGGCAGGTGAAAATTTCTGACCCCGCTGGGAATCGAACCCGGGACCCTGTGCTCGGGAAACGAGAACGCGACCGCGAGACCAGGAGCTGAGGACGCGGCTGGGTGTGAATCCGGGATGACCGGTAGCCAGGGGAGTACGATAAATTCACCCTGGTGATCTTTGAACTGTGCGCCAACACCGCGAGCTGTCTAACACGTTGCAATGTCCTGCTCACAGATGCGGTTGTGCTGCGTAAAAACCAACTGCATTTAGGGGTGGACATGATCGCGAAAGATGGATCCATTGTGGCTTCTGGAATGACGAGATCGCCCAGAGAATGCCACGAAAACATTCGCCAGCCCATAATGCTCCCTCACCCCTCGCTTTTCAGACGTTTTATGCCGTACAAGCCAACGGCCATCTGTCCAGTGGAGCATCAAACATGATTCATCTGAAAAGGCCACCTGTCGCCACTCAGTGGACGTAGAGCTGCGGTACTGGCGTGCCAATTCCAGCCTTCGTCGTCAATGAACATGAGTCATCATGGTTGCATGAACCAGGCAGCTGTTAGGGATCCGTATGTAGCAGCGTTCGCTGAGTGATCGTTGAGGAGACAATGTTGACAGCCCTCTTAGTTCATCTCGGTGGTTAGCTGCTCAACAGTTGCATGTTTGTTCGCCTGTGCACATCTCCACAGCTGTCGTTCACACCCGTGTCCCGTGATACACCACAGTGCTTAGGCGCCGGTTTGAGTGGCGCCATTTTGTCATGCACGGTATATTTTAACTACGGGGCCACACGAACAGTTTACACGTAGCCGTTTCAGAAATGCTTCCAACCTTGAATCAAAGGCCAAGGATCATGCCCTTTTGGACGTCAGATGCATCACTCCATTTCTGCCTAGTGACAATGACCGCACTGTTTCCCGCATCTGCCCGACACGCTTTATATGATCTCTGCTACTAGTGCTGGCATCTGCTATTGAAGCGTTCTCAATGCACGTTGACGTCAGACATAGGTGGTGGTCGCATTAATGCGACTGTACCGTATATTAATAATAATATACCAACCTATACAATTTAAGTTTAACAAATTTGGCTCGCAAAAGAAATCCTGTCGCTGTACTGTTGATATTTGCCACTGATTCTGTCAACCACTGTCCTAGATCAAGGTTAACAGACAATAAAAAAATTCAAAGATTCCTAAATATAGGGAACACACGCACCAGCCAAGTCCTTCTGTCCAGTTACCGACAACAATAACAAGGTAAAGTGGAAGCTCTCTTACAATCAAATGAATGTTTAAATTGGCTACGTCTTTTCTTCGGGATGCTGATCCACTTCAAGCTTCTAGCCAACACAACGGCCAACAACAGAATCCATATCAGTTTACAGAAGAACATCGAACGAAATTCAATAGCAGAATCACAGGGGCTTTTCACGAACTGTAGTGGTCACTTCACCCTACACAAGAAATGGTGCTCAGTGTTATTCCAGCTTCGTGGAATTAAAAGGTGTATGTGACCACGTTAACCAACCAAGGGAGCAGGGAACAGGTCTAGTCGAAGTCCAGAGTATGGGCGACTACCACAAGGGCAGAGGGAAGTGGAGAATCTCCAGTAGGCGCAGGCATACTCCTCACACCAAACACCCGCCCGCCATCTAAACGCGGCAAGCGAAGCTCCAAGGCTAGCAAGTTCAGGCCACGTTCCAGAGAGACACCTTCCAAGACAGTCAACCCCAAGCAGGCAGGCCTTTAGAGTGAGCCTTTAGAATGAGCTTTAATCCCGCCTGAGCTGCTATAAGGTTGTCACCTACCGAGACGACAGAGAAACTGTAGCTAGGTAACGGAATTCAAAGTCGTTTCACAAGCAAAGATACAATATGTGTGCGTCCACAGTTCAACAGTGTAGTCTTCTGCGAACGTTCAGTTCTGGGGAGGAGAATGTGGAGGATATCTGGAATAAATCCAGTCGTCTTGTATAAGACATAGACGTAACATATATCGATATGGCGTCTGTTCTTTCGGACATGTCCGAAAGAACAGACACCATATCCATATAAGTATATAGTTCTGGCAGTACCGGCCATGACTTTCTTCTTCTGTGCGGGTGTACACATATTACCCGAACTCTTACGGGACTTGGTAAGAATGTCTTCCACAAGTAATGAATGTGTTGGGTAGGGAGACAACGAATGTAGTGTGTGCACATATAAGGTGAGAATGTGGGCCTGCCGGCCGGAGTGGCCGAGCGGTTCTAGTCGCTACAGTCTGGAACCGCGCGACCGCTACGGTCGCAGGTTCGAATCCTGCCTCGGGCATGGATGTGTGTGATGTCCTTATATTAGTTAGGTTTAAGTAGTTCTAGGGGACTTACGACCTCAGCAGTTGAGTCCCACAGTGCTCAGAGCCATTTGAACCATTTGAAGAATGTGGGTCTCGCGGGAGGCGTGCGCGAAATAGTCCCTGCAATCGCACGATCCTCTGTGCCCTCGGTGGCTCAGATTGGTAGAGCGTCTGCCATGTAAGCAGGAGATCCCGGACTTGAGTCCCGGTCGGGGCACACATTTTCACCTGTCCCCGTTGATATATATCAACGCCCGTCAGCATCTGAATGTACTAATGTATAATTCTAATATACTTCACATGCTGGCGACGTGAAAGATAACGAGAGGTAGTAGTGACTCCCATCGGTTTAATGATGTTATGAAGAAGACACTATGTCAGCACAGAGCTGCAAGGAGATTCAAACAAATCCGTTCCTTGCTGAGTAATCGGATGTGAAAAACGCGAAAGTAAGCATCAAGACAGCCAAGAGAGAAGCATTCAACAAACCACGAAGCAAAAAATCACCTGCTGCGTTAATAACAATTTTGGGCACCATATGAATTCAGTTTATGTAACTAAGGTGTCTTCACAAAACGCTCGTTGTCTATGATAGCACCGAATCGGAAGTTCATAAAGTTAATCCAATATTCTATCTTCCGACACTGCTTCACCAACGATCACAACACAGTCCCAATGTTCGTCCATAGCTCTCATGCATAAATGATCGACAAGGAAAAAAGTGAGTACTGAATTGGAAAACGGATCAAATCGATCATTAGAGCAAAGGACACAGAGTCTGATGGTGTTTCTCTATCCTTTCTATGTTGAATATGGGGAGGAATTGGTTTCTGCCCTAGTATACCTTTACCATTATATTCGAATACGTATAAAAGACCTGCAAAATTGGTTCGCAGAGATGTGAACAAAAAAAATCTCATTAGTCAAAGTCAAGGTTATTATCATTCGGGTTTTGGAAGCTTACCAAGCTGTCCTCAGCAAGTTGGATCAACGAAACAAATCGAAAAGATTCAAATAAGAGTTGCACCATTCTTCGCAGATTTCTGTAGTCAGACTGAGAAGGTCACTGAAAAGCGCAACGAACTGCAGTGAAAGTCGAGATATGTAACAATGAAGCGTTGTGCATCGAGAAGAGATTTACTCAGAAAATTCAAAACTCCCACGTTCAAAAACAAGTTAATAACATTATCAACGTATTTCCCGTATAATGAATACGACAATGAAATCAGACACTTTCTGGCTCATACTCAAACACACGGGCAATCTTCCTTTCTGTATAGCATCCGGAAAAAAATAAGTGTGTGCAATGAACGCTGGCACGCTATGTACCCTCAGATATTTTAAACACAGTGATAGGGAATATTATGTCACAATGTGTTAAAAAAAATATACAGGATCTTTCAGGAAGAACAGTAAATATTTTACAAGAAGGTAGAGTAAATCAGTAAGTAATTCCATGTAACTTGTTTCCAGTTTTTACAAATACAGAGATGCGGTTGTTAGAACGTAACCCAAATAAATACTCACAGAAGCTGTAAGCAAAGGCAAATCATTAACTTGAAACTTGATTTGCATAAATTACACCTTCCATTTCAGTGCATTTTCAGATCCTCTTGACAACAGCACACGTAGCTCTTCTGAGATCATCTTGGCTTTCTTTTATAAAGAACGATCAGTCCGTCTCTTGTGTTTCCTTCTTCTTTGTAGACGTTGCCTTTCAACTATCCCTACAGAGAAAAATCTGAAGCGGTAAGTACAAGAGACGTCGCTGGCCAAGAGAACTGGATATTTCCGCATAGAGTAATAAATCAACGGTGACTCACTGATACTTTGCAGTCAAATGCGATACTGAAGTATGCGATACCACTGACGCTACAATCCTAGAAGGTGGCCACTTGTCCTTGCAACATGCAAGAGTTAGTGTGAGTTACCTACATGAGGGATAATCTTATCAGCGATGTCATCATCCTTATCAATAACAACATTAAACCAGGCACCTGACTGTCTCCCATACCCATCACTACAGGTAATTACAGACTAGTATTAAAATGAAACCACCAATCATAATCTAAGATGGTGAACTAGCTCAATTGTGCTATAAGGAGAATTAAGAAAAAAGCAAGCCATACCCCAATTCCTTCCCCCTGCCCTCCTCCCTTTCTCTAGCCAATCACAGCATGGTATTTAAATGAGGCAGCCAAATCAGAAGGTAGTAACAATAAATAAATAATGTAAATATGTGAATTGAAAAATGTTCTTCTTGCGCATGATTCCTCTGTTATAAGGTAATCCATTAACTGTGTGCGAAAAGCTTTATTTCCTTTTACACACGAAGGTGCTGAATACGTTGTAAAAGTCTTCTACTTCATCCACACACTGCTCATTTCCACTTTCATATGAGATTTGACTTCTAGCCACTACGCAAGTTTCACGTAGTTTAGTTGAAACTCTAGTAAACACTCTCGAATCTGGCACCCTGCGGTTTGAAAATCGTCTGCTGTGTTCTCTACAACTAGCTGCAGCATTTTATAAGAAATGATTATGATTCAATGTCACAGACTCAGATGTATTGCTATCGGCATGGGATGTCAAATTGATTCCATATTTTTAGATTTCCAAAAGGCTTACGACACCGTTCCTCACAAGCGTCTTCTAAACAAACTGCGTGCCTACGGAGTATCGCCTCAGTTGTACGACTGGATTCGTGATTTCCTGTCAGAAAGGTCACAGTTCGTAGTAATAGACGGAAAATCATCGAGTAAAACAGAAGTAATAACCGGTGTTCCACAAGGAATTGTTATAGGCCCTCTATTGTTCCTGGTCCATGTTAACGAGATAGAAGACAATCTGAGTAGCCGTCTTAGATTGTTTGCAGAAGATGCTGTCATTTACCGTTTGTAAAGTCATCATATGATCAAAACGTATTGCAAAATGATTTAGATAAGAAATAATGGTGCGAAAAGTTGCAATTGACCCTGCATAAAGAAAAGTGTGAATTATTCACATGAGTACTAACAGAAATCAGCTAAATTTTGATTACGCGATAAGTCATTCAAATCTGAAGGCTGCAAATTCAGCTAAATACTTAAGGATTACAATTACAAATAACATAAATTGGAACGATCACATAGATAATATTGTGGGTAGAGCAAACCAAAGACTGCGATTCATTGGTAGCACACTTAGAAGGTGCAACAGTCTACTAAAGAGACTGCTTACACCACGCTTGTCCGCCCTATTCCAGAGTATTGCTGTGCGGTGTGGGATCCGAATCAGGTGGGACTGACGGATGACATGGAAAAAGTACACAGAAAGGCAGCTCGTTTTGTATTATCGCGAAATAGGAGAGATAGTGTCACATTCATGATAAGTGAATTGGAGTGGCAATCATTCAAACAAAGGCGTTTTTCGTTGTGACGGAATCTCCTCATGAAATTTTAATCAGCAGTTTTCTCCTCCGATTGCGAAAACATTCTGTTGGTACACACCTACATAGGGAGAAATGATCATCACAATAAAATAAGAGAGTCAGGGCTCGCACAGAAAAATTTAAGTACTCGTTTTTCCCGCGTGCCATTCGAGAGTGGAACGGCAAAGAGACAGCTTGAAGGTGGTTCGCTGAACCCTCTGCCAGGCACTTAATTGTGAATAGCAGAGTAATCACGTAGATGTAGATTGTGACGTCTCCTGGCAAGACATTTAAGAAATCGTTATAATATATAAAATAATAATAAAAATATTATTATTTCATTACTGTATGAATGGTGGTAGATTATGTAGAAGAGGAAATAAAAATTTTTCATTTTTATGTTTGTGCAATATTTATGTATCTATATTTCACAAATAACGTCTGTGGTTGGCGTATGTATGTATAGAAGCAGACAATAATAATTAAAAATAATTACAAACGTGCATATTACATTATCTATAAATAGTGGAGGTTAAAACACTACTGTCTCTGTCTTCTTGCAGCCGTTAAAGTTGTAAGAGCCTGTGACGCTCGCTTGGATGCTTAGGTAGCCTTCGTTTGTCCTTTGATCGAGAAAGACGCCATTGGAGGTTGATATTTGTAAAAGGTGTTTTCTTTCAATTTATGTTGATTTTTTGAATATAGAAATTGTTAAAATTATCACCTGTAATAACTTTTTGCTGGCCTGCCCAAGATTTCATTCCACATTCTTAGCCGTTTTCAGCATATTAGGAATTTTTCATCACACAGAGCCGTGCAGCGATGGCGGGAACCGCTGCCGCGGCAAATTCAAATTAAATTGAATGAAAGCAGTTTTCCCGCAATACAGCGGGCAGGTAACGGCACACTAAAATTATCTTTTCAGCTTCCTAGACACTTCAGAGGGAAATTGTGGATTTTATTACGTCATTTTGAGGTGGTCATGGGCAGCTGCTATTATGTTATCAGTTACGAAAGTAATTCATGAGTGATAAAATTTTACGTGTGTGTGATCAAAGAGTGCTGTGCAAAACCTGTTCTGGCTAATAACATAAAAATCAAATGTCATCTTTTTTTACTTTC
The DNA here is from genome assembly GCF_021461385.2 of Schistocerca piceifrons. Classification (NCBI taxonomy): domain Eukaryota; kingdom Metazoa; phylum Arthropoda; class Insecta; order Orthoptera; family Acrididae; genus Schistocerca; species Schistocerca piceifrons. The sequence continues at coordinate 391,929,398 of NC_060143.1, read as the reverse complement.
ATGCTCTCATGTTAGTCGTGGCAGTTAACAGTGTTCATATGTTCAAAAAAATCCACTGCAGCTTTTACGTTTACTGAAGATAACTTTCTGTATCTTCCGTATAGGAAATCAGAGTAATTTTCAGTGCATTCAAGAGATGAAAGTAGCAAAGGGTATTTTTATTCCATAATTTGTTACAGTGATGATACCATGTTCCATATCCAACGAGCCAGATCAGTGTTATATAAAAATAGTTCGCAAATTAAAGATCGTACGTCCACAGCAGGAAATCTTTCAGTGTTGTGCGTATCCCCACATAATAGGTCAAAGTGCATAAAAATATTTTCAACTGCAGAAACTAATAGTGAGAATCGTATTTTATCTGTCGTGCTCGCAACAATAAGCAATATAAAATTAATTAAAATATTATGCCATATAAACTGCGTATAAAGTAAAAAGGATATGCGATGGGGATTACGTGGCAATTTGACGCCCAGAAGCGCGGGACCCGAATAAGCAGTGGCCACCAAAAAAAAAAATGTATTAACAATTTTATGTTTTTTCTTTCAGATTAGTTAGTGGATATATATATATATATATATATATATTTACTGATAAATGCATATATGTATTTTGTATCAAATGCTATGTATCAATGCATGTATAATTCTTTCATGAAAACTACACCACTTCGAGCAGACTGAACGAGTATAAACTGATTCTACAGAGAAATTGCGACAACATAGCCTGGAGCAGCCGAAATCAGAACCATGCAAATTAACGGTAAGAGTACAATGTAGTTGCCCTGTCAGTAGAGTACGAATTTCAGTGAAGTCATCCCATGTCAATAGTGGTGTGTGTGTGTGTAGTTTAATGATAGTTGTTTGTGAAGAACAGAGTTTGAATGTAGATCCAACTTCGAAGCCATAAATATGGTCAAACTGCGTAGGCAACGCACAGGCAACATGGTTACTGAGGAACATCAATTAGCCAGAGCAGTACATGTAGAAACGAGTGCTTTAGACAGCACAAGCAATCTGTTTGAGGAAGTACCCTGTGAAACTGTGGGGGCGGGGGCACAAGAAGTGTTGGCTCCGTCCACCTGTGTCCAAGCAGACGTAGGAAAAGAAGTAGTACAACCACCAGCAGAGCAGGGACCAGATATTGGTAATCTGCCTGGTGGATATTCGATTCAGGCTATGTTAGAGCGCATGCTAAATTATCATGCGAAGTTAGCGCAACAGCAAGCGAAAAAGGACAAGCAATTGGAAGCCTTTTTCTGCCAGCAAGCTGAGCGGGACCGCCAGCAGTCGGAAAAGGACAAGCAATTGAAAACCTTTTTCTGTCAGCAGTCGGAAAGAGATGAAAAAATCTAAAGTTTTCTTGTACAGCAAGCAGAGCGTGACCAACAAGTAGTACAGGCCTTAGAATACGTGCAAAAGGAAATATCAAATGTGAAACAAAGCTATGAGTCAATACCTAAAGCTGTACTAGACTTGACTGCGCAAGTAAATAATCAGCAGTTAGCGAATACTACCATTGTAGTTGAAATGGGCATTTTAGCTAACCGAATCGAAAAATTAGAGCTAGATTCTGCACAGCTTTTCGAACACAAACTGAACGAACAAGCTACTAAAATTGAGGCTGAGTTTAATTCCTGGTTAGAATCGAAAAACAATGAAATAGAGAAAAGGACTGATTCAAAGGTAAAAGCAGCTTTTGACGATAAGGACTCCGAATCTTTTAGCGCTGTAATAAACAGCCATGTACAGAGTGATGTTCAGACTATCATACAAATACTAAGTGATGATACTGATCATTGGCAGATGAATATAGCTAAGCGGATATCAAGACTTGGCAAAATTTTAGCCGAGAGTAGCAAGCGTGTGGAAAATGAAAGTGTGTCGTCAGTAACGAATGTTTTTGGTAACGCACAGACGTATGCGCGACGCAAAAACGAGGATTTTTCGTGCGATAATGCGAATAGCCGCAGCTCCAGATCTGAGCAGGCAGCCTATGCACCAAGCGCAAATGTGTACAATTCAAAAATATTGGTCGAAGAAAGTGTAATTAAGTATAGAGAATTCCAGACTTTCACTACCGAACGAAATTCAGTACATCCCGTAGTGTTTATTAGAAGTTTCAGGAACATCTTGCCAGGCGCATGGAATGAAACGCAGAAAATACAGTATGTCATGTCCTATATTCAGGGCGACGCATCATTATGGGCTACTGATGTAGCGGGCATCTGCATGACATATACGCCATTTGAGATGGCATTATTAGCCAAATATTGGTCGCCTTGCATCCAAGAGCGGCTTAGGAAAGAGGTCTATAATCCTGAACCTTATTTCAACTCGTCTTGGAAACCTGAGACGATATTTTGAAAAATACATTAACGAGACGCCCTACTGGGACGAGCCTGTATCGTCGAGAGACATTATTAGTCTACATGAATCACATTTACCTACCCACATCAAAGAAAAGCTAATTTACGTTCCCGAAAACGACATGGAACATCTCCTGTCAGTACTAGATTGGATTGACCTTATACAGGAAGACGTGAAGTCAGCGTGCGAACACGCAACCAATAATGGCTCAGGATGCATAAACGGTAGAAGTGCTTATGCACCGAACCACAACCATGGAAATGGTGGGGGCGGTGGTAAAAGGCATGAATATCAGTTGAGTAGTAGCAACAACCGAAATCAAAATGGTTATGGTCACCCGTCAAATAATAAAAAACGTAGATTTGACCATCGATATGATTACGAACAAGTAGGGGCGAACCGCTGGAAAAATGCGCGAGGTCAATGGCACGACAAAAAATGGTTCAAATGGCTCTGAGTACTATGGGACTTAACTTCTTAGGTCATCAGTCCCCTAGAACTTAGAACTACTTAAACCTAACTAACCTAAGGACATCACACACATCCATGCCCGAGGCAGGATTCGAACCTGCCACCGTAGCGGTGGCGCTGTTCCTGACTGTAGCGCCTAGAACCGCTCGGCCACCCCAGCCGGCAATGGCACAAAAACAATCGTAACTAGAATCATAATCACCGACCGAACCAAGACCGACAAAATAGCGAGAGGTACGATAACAACAGACCACCGCAGCAAAACGCGCCTATCGCGCAGTCGTGACGGCTTGTAAATCAAAATATTCATATTATCGAGGTCACGGGCAACAACCGCCCAAGCACCTCGCACGAAAATAGTTCAACGAACTAGAATCAGCCACGATATGCTCTCCGTCGCAGGCCGTGGGGTGGAGTGAGAGCCTCACAAATGATAGTATATCTGGAATCAAAATGCTGCGTTATAATGACGGCATTAGTATGGAGCACGACCTCCTAACAGAACCGCACGAATGTGAAAAGAATAATAATGGAAACACACAAGCAATCCTAGAAGCAAAAATCTACGATATTACTGTAAACATAATCAATGACACTAGTGCCTCGGTCAGTGTGATGAGTGCAGAACTGTATAAAAGCACATGGGAAGGGACGAAATATACCGACTTTCCCAGTGAGTAACTGCAAGGTGTCTGGAGCCAAAAGCGCACAGAGCCAGTTAATTATACGCCAGGTGCGGGCAGAAATTTGTAAAGAGGGCGTAGCCATAGTGAGCTCGTTCCTCGCTGTTAAGGGGTTAGGGGTGACCTGCATTCTGGGAGTAGATTTTCTCCGTGAGAGCGACGCAGTGATCGACCTCTCCGCAGGAAAACTAAGCATACTTAATAAAGGCAGAAGGGTTGAATATCAAGACAGTAAAGAATATTTATGGTGTGAGCAAGGCTCACAAGAAACTGTAATAATGCGCTAGATAAGACTTGCCTATAGACAGATGAGTCGTGGCAGTTAATAGTGTTCATATATTTCAAAAAAATCCACTGCAGCACTTACGTTTAGTGAACATAACACAATGTAACTTCCGTACAGTAGTTGTTGTTGTCTTCAGTCCTGAGACTGGTTTGATGCAGCTCTCCATGCGATACGAAAGAGGTACTTTTGCCATCTTGTAACAGAATAAATATCAAGGGTAGGAACCCGTGTGTACTGCATTTAGAAAATTATTCAACAACGACAGATCTTTACTATCCCAATAAAGAAAGTAATTATTTTGTAGTAAATGTAGATGCATTCCAGAATAAAGTCCAAGAATCTGGAGGTTCAAATAGTATGCAAAAACAAGAGCTAACGCAGTTGCTGTCAGAATATACAATGGTATTTTCTGAACGGCCAGGAGTAATTAGGGGTTACAACTATCATATAGAGATTACGACCCACAAAACTTATTGTCGAGCGTCTTACCCTATCCCATCGTCGAGAATGGAGGCAGTGGCAAAAGACGGTAAATAGTAGCCATAAGGAAATTTTATACACTCCTGGAAATGGAAAAAAGAACACACTGACACCGGCGTGTCAGACCCACCATACTTGCTCCGGACACTGCGAGAGGGCTGTACAAGCAATGATCACACGCACGGCACAGCGGACACACCAGGAACCGCGGTGTTGGCCGTCGAATGGCGCTAGCTGCGCAGCATTTGTGCACCGCCGCCGTCAGTGTCAGCCAGTTTGCCGTGGCATACGGAGCTCCATCGCAGTCTTTAACACTGGTAGCATGCCGCGACAGCGTGGACGTGAACCGTATGTGCAGTTGACGGACTTTGAGCGAGGGCGTATAGTGGGCATGCGGGAGGCCGGGTGGACGTACCGCCGAATTGCTCAACACGTGGGGCGTGAGGTCTCCACAGTACATCGATGTTGTCGCCAGTGGTCGGCGGAAAGTGCACGTGCCCGTCGACCTGGGACCGGACCGCAGCGACGCACGGATGCACGCCAAGACCGTAGGATCCTACGCAGTGCCGTAGGGGACCGCACCGCCACTTCCCAGCAAATTAGGGACACTGTTGCTCCTGGGGTATCGGCGAGGACCATTCGCAACCGTCTCCATGAAGCTGGGCTACGGTCCCGCACACCGTTATGCCGTCTTCCGCTCACGCCCCAACATCGTGCAGCCCGCCTCCAGTGGTGTCGCGACAGGCGTGAATGGAGGGACGAATGGAGACGTGTCGTCTTCAGCGATGAGAGTCGCTTCTGCCTTGGTGCCAATGATGGTCGTATGCGTGTTTGGCGCCGTGCAGGTGAGCGCCACAATCAGGACTGCATACGACCGAGGCACACAGGGCCAACACCCGGCATCATGGTGTGGGGAGCGATCTCCTACACTGGCCGTACACCACTAGTGATCGTCGAGGGGACACTGAATAGTGCACGGTACATCCAAACCGTCATCGAACCCATCGTTCTACCATTCCTAGACCGGCAAGGGAACTTGCTGTTCCAACAGGACAATGCACGTCCGCATGTATCCCGTGCCACCCAACGTGCTCTAGAAGGTGTAAGTCAACTACCCTGGCCAGCAAGATCTCCGGATCTGTCCTCCATTGAGCATGTTTGGGACTGGATGAAGCGTCGTCTCACGCGGTCTGCACGTCCAGCACGAACGCTGGTCCAACTGAGGCGCCAGGTGGAAATGGCATGGCAAGCCGTTCCACAGGACTACATCCAGCATCTCTACGATCGTCTCCATGGGAGAATAGCAGCCTGCATTGCTGCGAAAGGTGGATATACACTGTACTAGTGCCGACATTGTGCATGCTCTGTTGCCTGTGTCTATGTGCCTGTGGTTCTGTCAGTGTGATCATGTGATGTATCTGACCCCAGGAATGTGTCAATAAAGTTTCCCCTTCCTGGGACAATGAATTCACGGTGTTCTTATTTCAATTTCCAGGAGTGTATTTGTGTCTGAGAATGAATTTGGTATATTCAGTTCTGAATATCAAGACAGTAAAGAATATTTATGGTATGAGCGAGGCTCACAAGAAAGTGTAATAATGCGCTAGATAAAGACTTGCCTACAGACAGAGTCGTGGCAGTTAATAGTGTTCATATATTTAAAAAAAAGAATCCACTGCAGCTTTTACGTTTAGTGAACATAACACAATATAACTTCCATACAGGTAATAAGAGTAATTTTCTGTGCATTCAAGAGGTGAAACTAGCGAAGGGCATTTTTTTTTTCATTCCATAATTAGTTACATTAATGATACCATGTTCCATATCTAACACGCCAGATCAGTGTTATATGAAACTAGTTTGCAAATTAAAGATCGTACGTCCACAGCTGGAAATCTTTCAGTGTTGTGCGTATCCCCACATACTAGATCAAAGTGCATTAAAATATTTTCAACTGCAGAAACTAATAGTGAGAATCGTATCTTATCTGTCGTGCTCGCAACAATAAGCAATATAAAATTAATTAAAATTTTATGCTATACAAACTCCATATAAAGAAAAAGAGTGTGCGGTGGGGATTACGCGACAAGATGTATGTATAGAAAGCTTATCTTTTGTTTATATGCAGTATCTGCGGAATTTTCGTTCTTCTGTTGTTTTAAAATGAAAAAAACTATATACATCTCACACTTGTTATTCTTCCTGTTAGAGATGGTTCTGTATTTTTTGCTATGATAATTGCTAATTAAATAATAACTAAATACTTAAAAATACATTATATTTCATTTCGAGAGCTGTAACCAGCTCACTAATCCAAAAACTTTTATGTATGTTAACTAGCTAGAAGTGATTAGTTTGCTGACGCAACGACCGCACGCCATTGCTTCCAAATTTCAACGTAAATCATTGGAGACTGTACTTTGTAATGTTAACACAAACCGATCAGTATTACTATTATCCCACAAATAATTTTTGGCTACGAAACCTAACATAAAACTAGGGCCTTGTGTCGCAACCTTTTCCACCTTCCAACAACGACTTCTGTGTCTAATGACTCATTTTGAGAAAGAGAAGAGGTTTTTAAAAAATTCAAGGTATTAGACGAAGCAGGAGAACTTCGTTTCAAGCTATTAAATCGAAAGCCTCCATATTCATGATTTTGTTGTGCTCTTGCTGTTGTCAGTGTGACAAATTTGACCTTGTTTCGTCAACATTTTACTTCTGATTCGAAAAAAGTTAGGAAGCCCTCAACGGTAGGAAGAAGGGAGCAATATAGTTTCCATTACAAAACCAGTATTTCGATATGATCTCGGCATACTCAGCATTTGTAAATACATGCGGCGTGCACAAGCGATACAGTGGAATTCGACAACAAATCACAGTCACTATCACAGTTGAAAAGCTCGGTTATATAAACTCAAGCACAGTTTCACAATCTAAACTTCAAAATAAAAACGACAATCGATAAACAAAATGAATGATGAATGATAAATAAAAGAAATGACAGACCCTATATCATTGTGATATGATCGTTTTGAGCCGGTGGTTGGCGCTATTGCGACCGATTGTGCCGTGTCGAAGATATCGCAGGGGCAAGTGACTTCTTCGACTCGTGATCTGGAGAAGTGAGGCATGATAGACAGGCAGCGAATGGAAGAGGACGGAATGTCTGTCTGAGACGACAGAAATGCGTTTACTGACCACTTTCACGGAAATGGTGCCGAGAAAAGTTTTTTAGCTCGCGGGGAAATGTCACATGGTTTCCGTAGTTTCGAACAACAACGTGTTTAGCTGCACTGTATCAGAGGGTTCAAATGGTTAAAATGGCTTTGAGCACTATGGGACTTAACATCTGAGGTCATCAGTCCCCTAGACTTAGAACTACTTAAACATGACGAACCTAAGGACAACACACACATCCATGCCCGAGGCAGGATTCGAACCTGCGACCGTAGCAGCAGCGCGGTTCCGGACTGAAGCGCCTAGAACCGCTCGGCGACAGCGACCGGCTGTGTCAGAGGGCTCCTGGTTAATATTTGCTTGTGTTGCAGTAAAATTCAGTGCTTCCTGGGCGGGAGCAGTTCTTACTAGGTAAGTAAATGGTTCAAATGGCTCTGAGCACTATGGGACTTAACATCTATGGTCATCAGTCCGCTAGAACTTAGAACTACTTAAATCTAACTAACCTAAGGACATCATACACATCCATGCCCAAGGCAGGATTCGAACCTGCGGTCCAGACTGAAGCGCCTAGAGCCGCACGGCCACACCGGCCGGCTGTATAGAGTTCTTCAAATTTTGGAGGCGTATTGTTTTGGAATGAATAAATTATCTTTATACACATGGACGCTACGAATGAATGTCAGATACCTTCGGTTATACTTCTGTCCCAGCGCCCCAATCAACAATAGCAATTTGTGTAGGAAGCATGAGTTAAACTATTGACACACTTCGATGAATAAAGATATATAAAATAATCCACCTTGCGTCTGACTTGTAACAAGCGGCACTGTGGTCGGCGTCTGTTCACCAGAGGTGCGGCCGTAATACAAATTCTGGAACTAACCACTCCAGTCTTAACCACTGAGCTTTTCTGAGCTCAACCCTTTGATTCTAAGTACTATTATGGAGCGTTTTAGTAATTACAAAATTACCCCAGGTGGTAACAAATCCTCCGCCATCAGTGGCGCAACTAGTCTATTGGATTCTGGGGAGACTAGGCTGAAACGCTATATCCCAAACCAGAGGAAATCGAAGTCTTTTGACCGACTCATGCCCAAGGTCGAAACATTTTTTGGAACTATCAATATTAACTCTCTCTTGACAGCAGGAAAACTGTATGAATTAGGAGACACGCTAAAAGAACAAAATATCAAAATTTTAGCCCTGCAAGAAACAAGGTTGCCTGATGAGAATACCATGGATTTTGGAAACTACCGATTGTTTAAAAGTAAAACAGACAAAGGAATTCTTAAAAAGACTCCGCATCTGGGTGTTGCATTCGGAATTTCGCAAGACATTCTTGGCTCCGTAATCGAAGTAAATCCAGTAAACAACAGACTAATGACAATTTCCATGAAATGTGCAAATAAAATGTACTGTTTAATTAACGCACACATGCCTATCAACCAGGAGAATAAAACAAATCCAGAAAAAGTAAATAAGTCATGGGAAGTGTTAGAGAATACAGTCTCCAAAATTCCTCAAAATTATGTAAAGATTTTAATGGGTGATTTTAATGCACAGTTAGGGAAAGAGAGAAAATTTAGAAAAACGGTCGGTGAATTCCCTGCACATAAATGGACCAATCAAAATGGAAAGAGGCTGGTAGAATTTTGCAGAAATTTCAATCTCAAAATTATGTCAAGTCATTTTAAGAAAAAACCTTCAAAACAAAAGACATGGCGATCACCTAACAAGGACATAGGTGAATTCCAAATTGACCATATTGCAATCTCGTATCCATTTCACAAAGAAATTTTAAATGTTCAAGTTCGTAAAGGCGCCAATATTGACTCAGACCATTACTTAACCCGTGTGAAACTAAAGCTAAAACCCCAAAATTTCAACAAAAGGACACCATTAATCCCCAAATTTGACACCAGTAAAATCCAACCATCATTATTAGCAGACGAATTTGACAAAACAAGTGCACAAAATTGGGAACAACTCAAACACAAGATTATCAAAACAGCTCAAGATCAAATTCCTTTACGAAAACACAAGAAACATGCTTGGTGGAATGAAAACTGTGATCATGCAATCAAAGCCAGACAAGAGACATTTAAAGCATGGAATAGCAACAAGACAGAAGACACATATGATACATTCCTGACAACTAGAAAAGACACTTCAAAACTAATTAGACAAACAAAAAGACAATATGAGAATAGTCAACTCTTAGAAATTGAAGAAGATTTTCAGAAATACAATACCAGAAATTTTTATAAAACTTTTAAAACCAAAATAAAGGGGTACCAACCCCAGAATCTTTGCTTCAAGAAGGAAAATGGACAGTTGGCTCTTAACAACCAAGAAAATTGCAAAGAACTTTCTAAATATTTTAAGAATCTTCTAAATTGCCCCGAGCCCACAGAAAGATTTCCACCAAAAATTCCCCAACAATGCAATCCAGTTTCACTTGCACCAAATGAAGAGGAAATCATTAAAGAAATTCATAGGTTGAAAAACAACAAAGCATCTGGTGAAGATGGAATTGTTGCAGAACTTTTAAAGGCAGCTGGTCCAAAAACCGTTAAAGAAATTACTTCAATCATGCAAAACATTTGGCAAACTGAAAAAATTCCTGATGAATGGAAAACCGTCTTGATTCACCCACTTCATAAGAAGGGAGACAAAACTGATGTTAATAACTACAGAGGAATTTCTCTTCTTCCAGTCACATACAAAATCCTCTCCCAATGTCTTCTGAACCGAGCACAACAACAACTTGAATGGAAAATTGGCGAATATCAAGCAGGTTTCAGGCCAAATAGATCTTGCCCAGAACAGATTTTAGTCCTCAAACTAATTCTCAGACATCAAAAAATTTACAATTAAAAACTAGTTTGTACCTTTGTAGATTTTAGAAAGGCTTATGACTCAGTGGATCGTGAATCTCTTTTCCAAATTGTGAAAGAACAAGGCCTGGATCCTAAAACCACGGCAATTATCAGAGACACGCTAACTGGTACAAAATCAAAAGTAAAGTTCAGAGGAGAAATTTCAGAATCCTTTGAAATAAAAACAGGCGTGAGGCAAGGTGATGGACTCTCTCCGTTGCTATTTAACTGCGTTCTAGAAAAAGTAATACAAGAGTGGCGCGAACGAAAATTGGAGTTCAAAATTGACCAACCAGTGAAATTAGGACGAACAAATATTCGAATAGACTGTTTGGCCTTTGCAGACGACTTGGTTATTCTAACGCAGGACATCCAAATTGCTCAGAAACAAATAGAAATTCTTAAAGAAACAGCAGAAAGAGTAGGTCTCCAAATCTCATTTGAAAAAACACAGTATATGACTAGCAACAAACTGGCACCCAAACTTTTGGAAACTAAGTATGGAAAAATCAAAAGAGTTTCGCAGTTCAAATATTTAGGTGAAACAATCTCAGAGACTGGTCTAGAAAAAATTGGAAATGAAATTCGTTGTCAAAAGATGGAGACAGCTTTTAGACTTACAAAAGACATCTACAACAAAAAATGTCTCTCGAGGTACTCTAAATTGAGACATTACAACACGGTCATAAAACCAGAGTGCCTTTATGGGGCTGAAACGCTAATTTTAAACAGAAAAAAGGACATTCAAGAAATCCAAAAAAGAGAAAGAAAAGTAATCAGAAAAATTCTAGGTCCAAAATATACTGAAGAAGGAACATACAGGCTAAGAGCAAATAGTGAAATTCAACAATACACCAGCATATATTCGGATATGAAAAAACGCAGATTAAAATTTTATGGGCATATTAAAAGAATGGATGCTACCAGACTAACTAAACAAGTAGTGGAATTCTACGAAAATCGAAGTAAAGCTAAATTTGAGACAATAAAATGGATTGCTGCTATAAAAGAGGACATGAAAGAGGCAGATATAAAACAAGATGAAATTCAAGACAGAAAATTATTTGGGCAAAAAATTCATGACTGGGTAGTTGGTCAAGCTGAAAAACCAAAGAAAACTGGAACCACATGGTCTGATGAAAGGAAAAGAGCTCATTCCGAGAATATGAAAACAATTTGGGCAGAGAGAAAGTCTAAAAGAAAATAACTGAATGCCCCGTGATTGTACTTCGCGTGGTCCAGTAGGGCCCAAACGTGAATAATAATAATAATAATCCGTAGCAATGGGAGTAAAAACACTCGAATTGAAAACATCTCTGTAAAAGCTGTATTGAACGTTTTACTGCAGTCAATCTATACTACCACCTTCTAAAATATTTACTGATTCTCTCAATAGACCGTGTATGTACGTACCGAATTTATCAGTACCGGAAACTGGAAATACGAGTGAAGGCAGAGATTTTGATAAACTCTTCCAAACTTTCTACATCGACACAAAATAAACCAAGATGCTCGCTTTACCATGTAACTGCTTATTACGATGAATTAGTGTGCGACTGTTTCGCGACCTTGACGTGTGCCGAAATACGGTATCCTGATGATTGTCTCACCCAATGGCAGGACACCGAATTTATCAGTAGCGGAAACTGGAAATACGACTGAAGACAGAGATACTGCTAAACTCTTCCAAACGTTCTACATCGACACAAAATAAACTAAGATGCTCGCTTTACCACGTAACTGCGTATTACGATGAATTTGCGTGCGACTGTTTCGCGACCTTGGCGTGTCTCGAAATACGATATCCTGAGGATTGACCCACTCAGTGGCAGGACCTGTTCCGCCCCCCTTGCCGGAAGGCATAACTCTCGCCGCCATCGAGCGTGCAGTCTGACGAAAAAACTGAATCTACAAATTATTTCAGCCGTGAAAGGAATATGCACTGGCCAAAAGGTCATCGCATGTAACGCTTTACCGTAGAGCGCAAGGTCAGGTCTGTCGCAAACCCTCTGCGCCAACACAGCTAACCGATCCTCATGAAAGGTGTCACTACTTCAGGTCGAAGTAAATTACCGCACTAACAGACTAACTGGCCAAGACGAGTAAACTGAGTTGACGAAAGTTATGGGATAGCTTGTAACACTGTGTGGGACTCCCTTTCACCCAGCGCAATGCAGCTACTCGACGTGACTGTACTCAACAAGTTGTTACAAGTCTCCTGCAGAAGTATTGACCAATGCTGCCTCTATAGCCGTCCATAATTGTGAAAGTGTTGCCAGTGTATGGTTTTATGCACGAACTGATGTCTCGATTAAGTCCCAGGAATGTTCGATGGGATTCACGTCGGACGATCTGGGTGACCAAGTCATTCGCTGTAATTGTCGAGAATGTTTTCAAACCAGAATATGAAGTCCATGAAATGCTGCATATGGTCTCTAAGTAGCCGATCATAACCATTTTAAGTCAGTGATTGGTTCAGTTGGCCCAACGGACCCACTCCATGTAAACACAGCTCACACCATTATGAAGCCACCACCAGTTGCACAGTACCTTGTTGACAATCTGGATCCTTGACTTCGTTTCGTCTGCGCCACACTCGAACCCTACCATCAGCTCTTACCAACTGGATGTTTAATTCGCTTCGTTACGTTACAGACCTTCAACTGAATACTGTGGAGCGAATGGGGTAGCGTGTTAGCCAGCTTATTTCTTCCATAAGCAATATTCACAAAAGTATACTAACAACAAAAGGATCATGATATTTCCTTAAAATTATTGACGGCTCGCAAGACAGCGTGTCTTCAAAAAGCCTCTTGAAATGAAGTTGATGAAAAATATTCTAATGATCTTCCATTGGCCACTGTGGCCGAGCGATTCTAAGCGCTTCAGTCCGGACCCGTGGGCATAATACGGTCGCAGGTTCGAATCCTGCCTCGGGGATGGATGTGTGTGCTGTCCTTACGTAATCTACGTTTAAGTAGTTCTAAGTTTAGGGGACTGATGACCTCAGATGTTAAGTCCCATAGTACTTAGAGCCATTTTTTTCTTCTCAGTTATCGACAGTCTTCAATATTCCTCAACATTTTTGGCGGCTTGCAAGGTAGCGTGTATTCAAAAATCCTTTAGAAATGAAGTTGATGAAAAATATTCCAGTTACCTTCCATTAGCTTAGTTATCGATATTCTTCAATAATCCAGAACAAATGCCCTTTTACTATTTCTGTAAACAAGTGACCCTGTAAGTAGGCTGTTTAGGTTCTTATATTGGTAACGCCACCGCCACGTAGCGCTCTATATGAAAATCACTGACTGTGCTGTGTGCAGTCTGAGGCTGGTTGGCATTGTTGTAATTTCCTATTGTAGTGTTGGGCAGTTGGCTGTTAACAGCGCGTAGCGTTGCACAGTTGGAGGTGAGCCGCCAGCAGTAGTGGATGTGGGGAGAGAGATGGCGGAGTTTTGAGAGCGGATGATCTGGACGTGTGTCCATCAGAAAGAGTAATTTTGTAAGACAGGATGTCATGAACTGCTATATATTATGACCTTTGAACACTATTAAGGTAAATACATTGTCTGTTCTCTATCTAAATCTTTCATTTGCTAACTATGCCTATCAGTAGTTAGTGCCTTCAGTAGTTTGAATCTTTTATTTAGCTGGCAGTAGTGGCGCTCGCTGTATTGCAGTAGTCCGAGGAACGAAGATTGTTGTGAGGTAAGTGATTTGTGAAAGGTATAGGTTAATGTTAGTCAGGGCGATTCTTTTGTAGGGATTTTTGAAAGTCAGATTGCTTTGCGCTAAAAATGTTGTGTGTCAGTTTAGTGTTGATCAGAATAGGTAAAGAGAGTAATGTCTGAGTACGTTCAGTTTTGCTCAGCTGTTTGAAAATCAAATAATGTAAGAGGTTTATCAGCACAGTAATTCATTAATTTTTCTAAGGGGACGTTCCAACCTGAGCTCATTTCACGTGATGTGAGAGAATAAAGTCACTGCGAGGTACCCCCAACAAACATTAAGTGTGAAAGTGTTAATTTAAAAATAATTTCTTCAGGACCTGGTGCACTGCTTGCTTCGAAAAACTCTTACTTGTTGATCAGGTACGGGGCTTAATCATTTCATTATCTCTCGTTTGAATGTGCAGTGCTCAAACGTTGGTACAGTTGTATTCTCAGGCATAAACAGTCATACATATGTTTTCTGACTGTTGTCGTCAGTTTCAAATCCTGTTCCGCCCGCAAAAAAGAGACTGAAAGATTTGGAACTAATTTTTCACTTTATGTATACTGTATCTGTACATACCACGAAACAGTTACAATAACCTAAGTACAAGAGTGTATTGCAAGTGTGAGTAATTTTAAATGATCAGAAGCAGATTTTCCAAACTCGGATGTAGCGAAAATTGTGTTTTAGAAAATACTTTGACCTCAGAAAATAATTTTGTTTCTAATTCAAACTGGCAAAACTATAGTAAACTGATTAAAAGTATAATACTCTGAATCAAACAAGTAACGTTCACTTACCAGTCTTTAGATCAAATTGTCAAGAGAAAATTCTTTGTTTTCGGAAGTGGACGACAAGAAATTCTATCATTTCTGTAACAGGCATGCTCACTAAGTTTGTTTCAATAAATTCCAGATTTAAATGAATATTGTTATCTTGAGAATTCTGCATTCATCATCACTGCGTATCTATACTGCATAAAGGCTGAAATTACGTTAAGTTTGAAGCGCTTAGCTTTGGATTTAATTCCTGCTTCTAGATAAAGAAAAACGGGATCCGCACGTTTGTGAGAGTAAGAGAATTGCATGGAGGGTGACCGGATTTTAAACATGTTGTGCGATAACATACAGTTCCGTTAATTAGAAAATCACACAAAGTTGCAAAGACCATGGAGCAGAAATCAACTAATCCGTCATACTTCAAACATTCACGTAATTTACGTTGACAAAATTCGGTATGCATGAAATGTAGGGTGCGGGACGTATAAGAAACTATAGTTAGTCGTACTTTTGTTGTTTAACAATTCATAATCTCCAACAATTTCGTGACAAGTGTTACTGTAGATGCGCCCACGTAGGACATATTTTATTATGTTAGAATTTATTGCGCACTGGCCGCCGACAATGCAATAAAGTACTAGTATCAATCTTGTTGGTATACTTACTTTCTAGTACGTCTCGTACCGAAGCTCAAAAAGAAATGCTCCGAATCATGTCTTCCATATGCACATTTTCACTCGAAGGAATAACCCTCGTTCATTATGCGAACAGTGTAACGCTAACTTTCAGAAACCCGTGTTGTAACATCGCTGAGCGTGCTCAAGCATGTAGCGTAAATTTATAGGAAAATGCTCTCAATAAAGTTACACTTTCTGTATACTTCAACTCAAACATACAACCATATACACGTATTCCTAAATTAAAGTTCCATTTTGAAAACTCTGTAAAAACAGAATAATTGTTCAGAATGACGTGAAGTTTGAACAGCATGTTTTTGACGCAGTGGAAAAGTCATGGAACAAAAAAAATTAACGGAAATCTTACCAATAGATTAACGTAAACATGGTCTGCTAAAAATGATAGAAGAATCGCTGTACGACGGCTATGGTTTGAGCTGCACATTGTGCCACCCATATTGTTCAGTGTGCACGACTGCACAAATTTGGTATATAACAGTTGTGACGCTGCTAGTTAGGTAAGTCCATCCACGACGGCAGGGTCGTACATCTGATGGGAAAATCGGTTTTTAACTGTCCTGAGGCTAAAAACCGTATAAGAAGCAAAATGACAGCGTCGTGAGACTGGCGCAAGATATGTTCAATATGCTGTCCACCGTTTTGTGCCACAAGTTGATACAGAGAAACAGCATGATCCACAAAAGATCGGAGTGTCTCGGGGGTCAAGTTTAGAATGCGTTGCGCAATGCGTGCCTTCAATTCAGTTACGTTCGTAATTGGACCAATAACCACAAAATCTTTCAGATAACCCTACAGAAAGAAGCCACACGGATTAAGATCAGATGATCTGAACGGCCTGGCTGTAGGAAAATGATGACTGATAATTCTGCCATTTCCGAAATGCCTATGCAGCAGCCGGTCCACTGGCTGTGCAATGTGCGGAAGAGGGCCATCTTGCATAAAAATGATCCTACCCACACATCCACGCTGTTAAAGAGTTCGGATGACGATAGTGCACAAAAGACTCTCATAGCGTTTAGCAGTGACGATATAGGTAAAAGGACCCGCAGGACTCAATCTCCCGGAAAAAATACGACCCTACGATAAAAAAAAAGCCGTCAACCTGTACCACACATTCACCTTCACAGAACGATGCGATAGCGGTTGATATGCGTGTGGATTTTCCGTTGCCGATATTCTGTAATTCTGCGTATTGATATGTCCTTGGAGATGGAAATGGTTTTCGTCCGTCCACAGAATGTTGCATGGCCATTCATAGCCCATTTCCATACGGGCAAGTAGTTCCAGAGCGAACGATTCGCTTGGCG
Source organism: Schistocerca piceifrons (assembly GCF_021461385.2). Lineage (NCBI taxonomy): Eukaryota > Metazoa > Arthropoda > Insecta > Orthoptera > Acrididae > Schistocerca > Schistocerca piceifrons. Next base: position 391,912,549 of record NC_060143.1, on the reverse strand, counting down.
GTAGATCAGCAGAAAGTAACCCCTGAACATGGGTGATTCTGTATGGATACCAATGCACTATATTTCGTAAGATTTTATGCACCATGCTTGCATGCAAGTCCAACGATCGGGCAATTCCCCACGCAACTCATGTTTGCACGCCACCGCTCGACCCCTTTCTGCAGTGCTGTGGCCACATCTTCGACAGCCCTCCCTCATCCATTTCAAAAGAAACCGTCTTTTCGAATTTCGTAATCATTTTCTCGAGATTCTTGGCATAAGTCTGTCAAATGCCGTTTTTCATACTCTTGAATGTCCGGAACTTCAGCTGGGCTGTTGACGCAAGGTCACCGTTCTTTTACCAAAATTTTACCAGCAGCGCGCGATCCTACATATAGACAGTCATGTTGGGCGTCTCGGACGAAAAATGTAAAACAGCCATGTACTTCGCGTCTGATAGCGTGCATAATCTGACGCGTACAGTGTGTTTTCGATTACGTGTATTTCTACAGCGTTTTGAAACTGCAACTATAATTACGGACACTATGTACATGTGAAATAAACTTTACTGGGAGATGGGGATAGCATTTACATTTCCAGAAGGCTTTCGACACCGTTCCTCACAAGCGTCTTCTAACCAAACTGCGTGCCTACGGAGTATCGCCTCAGTTGTGCGACTGGATTCGTGTTTTCCTGTCAGAAAGGTCACAGATCGTAGTAATAGACGGAAAATCATCGAGTAAAACAGAAGTAATATCGGGCGTTCCCCAAGGAAGTGTTATAGGCCCTCTATTGTTCCTGATCTATATTAACGACATAGGAGACAGTCTGAGTAGCGTCTTAGATTGTTTAGATAATGCTGTCATTTACCGTCATCATATTATCAAAACGAATTGCGGAATGATTTGGATAAGAAATAATGGTGCGACAAGTGGCCATTGACCCTGAAGAAAGGAAAGTGGGAAGTTATTCACATGAGTACTAAAAGAAATCAGCTGAATTTCGATTACGGTACGCGATAAGTCACGCAAATCAGAAGGCTGTAAATTCAGCAAAATACTTAGGGATTACAATTACAAATAACCAAAATTGGAACGATCACATAGATAATATTGTGGTTAGAGCAAACCAAAGACTGCGATTCATTGGTAGAATACTTAGAAGGTGCAACAGTCTACTAAAAAGACTGCTTACACCACCCTTGTCCGCCCTATTCCGGAGTATTGCTGTGCGGTGTGGGATCCGCATCAGGTGGCACTGACGGATGACATCGAAAAAGTACAAAGAAGGGCAGCTCGTTTTGTATTATCGCGAGATAGTGGAGGTAGTGTCACAGACACGATACGTGAGTTGGAGTGCCAATCATTAAAACAAAGGCGTTTTTCGTTGCGATGGGATCTTCTCATGAAATTTCAATCACCAGTTTTCTCCTCCGATAGCAAAAACATTCTGTTGGCACCCACCTACATAGGAAGAAATGGTCATCACGATAAAATAAGAGAAATCAGGGCTTGCACAGAAAAAAATTAAGTGCTCTTTTTTCGCGGGTGCCGTTCGAGAGTGGAACGGCAGAGAGACAGCTTGAAGGTGGTTCATTGAAGTTTCTGCCAGGCACTTTACTGTGAATAACAGAGTAATCACATAGGTTTAGATGTAGAAGTAGAACCATAACTTTCTACGACTGCCTGTTCTATTTTTCCTTTGACTCTCACTGTGGAAATGACAGCAAACTTGACGCATTGCCTTTCTTAGGGATACACGACTTACGATTAAAATGTTTCTTTTAGTATTCCTAGATTTTTTAGTGAATTTAACAACGTATGTTTTCGCTTATGTTACCATTAAATCACTGTTGATCTCTTATTACTTTGCCTAGTACGTAAGTGCACGAGACAAAAATTTAGTCTTCCTCCAGGAGACATCACGGTAATATCGTGTAAAGGCGCCCCTGGCTTTGACACTGGTCTCGGTTCGGCGAGGAAGAGTGTCACCCATCTCAGGCCACCCATTTGCGATTAGATCCCGCGGAGTTATGAAACTGCGAGGATGTTGGTTGCTAAGTTTCTCGCGCTGTTCCAGATACAGGAGTTGGACAAGAATATGGAAATGCCGCGAGAAAATCATGCTTGAACATAAATGCAAATTAGAACCGAGCTTCGAGACTGCCTTGTCGTATTTCAACTTCTCTCCCCACTAAATTGATGTTAAATTATTATGACTGAGAAATATCTAGTTACTTTAACATAAACTTTTCGGCGAGAGCAGTCGCTTGCCCAGTGTTTTAACACAACTGTCACACCCCCAGATATAGATTTAATTCCTATTTGAATTCTCAAGTCTATAAAACAAAATGATTAGACAGTTACAGTTCATAGCTATACTCTGTCTGCCTCTCGATGTCGAAGTCAGCATCTGCAATAAAATTTCTGTGGCTCTGGAGAATTCCGGCAATTCTCGACTCTGAAAATTCTTAAAATAGTCAGAGGCACAGTTGTACGCCGTGGGGTGGCTATCTTGGCTGGTATGGCGTACACATTCTGCAGCATGGGAATCAGTGACCAAATTGTGTCCATGAAAGTCCAGAAATTAATCTCTCGAAATAGAGCATAAACGACAGTGGTGCAGGCTTTACTGATTTCCCAGGATACAAAGTTCCCTACGAGTTTCGACACTCCAGATAATGTTCCGAGCCACAGACAAGGGAGAAGTTAAACTAACCCAAGAATTAAACGTACCTTTTCCGTTCATCAACTCCATAAATGATCTTCATAGCTACATTTAAGGATACATCATCTTCTTGTAGGAGATGAAATGCTATCATAATTAATGAAGTTACATTCCGTATTCAAAATGGCAGATTACAACAATGCCGCTAATGACAGTTCCGCTGCGATCCTGCTCTTCGCATTTGCTAAATCAGGAATTATAAGTATTTCCATAGTATAAGTAATGTTTCACATTCTAATATTTTCAACATTTCGCGGAACTGTCAGCAAGTGTATAAATATTACTTTTAAATTATCAACAGCCTCAGTTGCAATGGTTACCCGGATTTACCTAGTTTCCGTTGGGATAACTCAACCTTCTTCGTAATAAAAGGAACTACGATTTGTCCATAATGGACGACGTCAAAAACTAAAAACTATAATATAGTAATATGTCGTCATATTGCAATTACTTATCTGGGAAATAGCCTCGGCCCCACATTCTATCCACAGAGCTTTTATATCACGAGTCAGAGATAATCTCCTTCTCTATCGCAGCCGTAATGAGTCTTTGATCCATATGGATCAGTTGTTTAGTTACGCATAAACATTTGCGCTAGAAGAGAAAAAGTGACAGAAAAAGGGTGATGCTACATTATTTGACAACGAATGACACCTGTGCAATGTCCATAATACGTTGCAAGCGTCAGTCGTTCTCAGAACAGTGTTATGTATGGTTGTGAGTGCTTTGTATCAGAGCGTAATAGAATTCGATCGTGGACAAGTTGTTGCAGCTCGTATGCTGGGTGCTACCGTAACCAAGGCAGACCAAGTTTTTGATGTATCTAGAGGCACCGTATCGAATGTTTACGCCGTATACAGGGAAAGCGGGAACTACGTCACAACGCGTAAGAAAGTATGGTAGTGATTATTAGTGATAAACGGCCACTCAAAAGGAATGTGAAGAAAAATAAGGTGACGACAGCTGTAAAAGTCGCTGCAGAACAGAATGTCACACTCGCGTTACCTGTCAGCACCAAAACAACGCGAAGGGAGCTCCATAAGCTGGCAACTGCAGGGCGAGCTGGAATCTCAAAACCACACGTCAGTGATATAGACGCTGTAAGGTGTCAGGCAAATCCAACACCTTCCATGAAAACCCTGACACGATAAGCAAATCCAGTAGTATGTCACATAGCTCCGAATAAATCGTGACATTAAATTAACCAAAGTAATGCAAGTAACGAGTGAGCAAATGGAATACCAAACACTAACACAAGAATGCCTAAATGCATGTTATACCTTCCCACCGTGAGACAGACGCAGTTCCGAGGGGAGAAACGAGAACAGAAGCCGAGAGCAGAACCGTGTTAAGCTGGAAGGCCCTACGATAAGGGACGGACACCCACGTCGCCAGCTAAGCGCTAGGACCACCCCAGCCACAAGTTTTAGCGTGAGACTTTCTCGCGTCTCTGTTATGTTGCAAACTTTAAAAACATTGCCCCACCACGAAAAGTATAACGTTTCTCGTTGGATAGACAGAATTTTTGTAGGCGGAGCTTAAGGTTAACATTGAGACCCTGACTGGTCAGATGAAAACACAGCCAGATAGTTTTTTTTAAACCAACTTTGGTAAATTGTAGTAAGGAGAAGTTAGGGGAGAGTTGCTTCCGAGACGGCGAGGTGAGCAGAGCTGTGCTGTCCGCCGCCCCCTGACGAACACCGACAAGGTAATGAACGCACGCGCTGCTGCATAACAGCGCATAAAGCTTCACTGAGAACTGCAGAACTCTCATGCGCTACACCCCCTTTTTGCGTAATACTAGTGTCGATCGTCAATTAAAGCTCATGGTGTTCACATTTGCCACTTGAAGTAAAAATCTGAAAAGCGATGATTTTTCTGTTATATAGTTATTGAGAAGCCACATCAGCCACTGTAATTTACGACAAGTTAGATAAGTAATTAAAGATAATTGAGGGTCACTGTAGACCATTATGATGGTTTTCTATTTTGTGAAACTTAATTTAAACCTAGATTATAGATGTGATATGACATAGGTAATCCTTTGATCCATTGTAGAACTTGGAAACCCATTCAGGGAATATTCGTTCACATTTTTGTTGAACGCAGTTGGTTTTTACCATCCTGTATTAAAACATTTCCTTTTATCAATAGTGCAATTTATAAAAATGTTTTGTGAGTGGAATAAAATTTCCAATGGTAAACTAAACTGCTTTTTCGACGTTATTTTACCAGCTAACTAAAAATAGGAAAGCCTTGAACCCCTTCCACTGAATTTAGTTAGTATTAAGATTCTTTTACAGGGAGTGCAGTGGAGCTGACGCTGAAATCATTAAGTATTTGGTTATATCATCGCTAGTCTCACTGAACTCTTCTGAACTCTACATGTCATTTGTGGTCTAGCGTCTCCTTACCAGCAACAGATCCCAGTCTCAAACTAGTCAATTCCCTAAAAAACACGCTCAGAGCGTCGTTGCGCAAATGTGGTAGGGAGACACGATATAGAACAAACAGGCACCACACAGAATGTTAGAACGCCCGTAACATGAAAGCCGAATCCATAATACCTGAACTATGTAGCAATGGAAGAATTGAGACCTGGTACCAAGGAAGGCAGGAGTGGGTTACGATTGTGGACGGGGCCGTAATCAATTACTGTTGGTTACTTTATTTTTCAATCACATACACTTTATTTGGAAACAACAACAGATAAAAGGTGACAATAAATTACGAAGTGTTCCACGGCGGAAGGGCCGCGTGACCTCTATGGTCGCAGATTCGAATCCTGCCTCGGGCATGGACGCGTGTGATGTCCTTAGGTTAGTTAGGTTTAAGTAGTTCTAAGCTCTAGGGGAGTGAAGACCACAGCAGTTAAGTCCCATAGAGCTCAGAGCCATTTGAACCATTCTGCACGGCTGAAGGCGTTAATGACAAAAAATTCAAAACTATTTCTCGGCTGAAGGGTTGGGGTTATTTGGGGAAGGAGACCAGACAGCGAGGTCATCGGTCTCATCGGATTAGGGAAGGACGAGGAAGGAAGTCGGCCGTGCCCTTTGAAAGGAACCATCCCGGCATTTGCCTGAAGCGATTTAGGGAAATCACGGAAAACCTACATCAGGATGGCCGGACGCGGGAGTGAACCGTCGTCCTCCCGAATGCGAGTCCAGTGTCTAACCACTGCGCCACCTCGCTCGGTCGGCTGAAGGCCCGAACAGTGATAATTTAAGAACTATTTCACGGCTGAGGGCCTGAATAGCAATCTTAAGAACAAGTTACAAGTAACACCCACGCCTGAAGGCCTTAATGGAACAATTTCAAACTTTTTCTCAGCTGAAGGCCCCAACAGTAATAATTTAAAAACTGTTTCTCGGCTGAAGGCCTGAATAGCAATCTCTTAAGAACCAGTTAAACATCTTCAAACTTGAAATTACAGTTATTAAAATATTATTAAAAAAATCATCAAATCTGACCAAACCGATGGAGAGGGGGGGGGGGGGGGGAGGGGGCGGAGACATTGCTCCAAGGATAGACCTGGGAAAAGTCCCTCAAAACTTCACAAGCGATGAGACAGACAGCCAAGAGTTGCATTCACTTCACGAGATGGTAACTCAGACTAGTGGCAGTTTAAACGCATGACCATTAATCATTTGCCGAATGTACCTAATGTCTGATGACCAATGCAACGCTGGAATAACACACCCAAGCCGGAACCGGCGGCCAGCACTACGTCTTCAGACTCTGGTGTTTAGAGCATCCGGAAGCAGAAAGGAACCACGACTACCAGAGTAGGAAAAAAAAAAAAACGCCACCCGGCCCACAAATGAAGGAAACTGTCGAAGTACACACCTTACCAGACAGCAGCGGCAAGGTGAGGGAAAGTACACTGGCATAACATATACTAAGCTCCAGGGCAGGTAACTGGGGCGTTAGCGGCCACTAGGCAGGAAAAATACCACTGGTTGAACTTAACAAATAATAACACATAGAATGAAACAATTAATAATAATAAATGTAGGAAGGCTAATTAGGTTCGCCTCTCCCAAAAGCTCCACTCGCTGCTCTTCGTCTCGGTGACACTGCTAGCAGCAACACGCAAGCAAATGGCGAGTTCTCACAATGGTGGAGGTTTCACTACTTGAATTAAGGCCCACTCAACTTAAACTTCCTGGATCCAGTTGAAATCGAGGTTGTACCCCTCGCGACTACAGCCCTTCCATCCGGAATTGCATTGCCAGCAGTCCCAGCGTGTTCTCGTGCTGCGCGGACCTGGCTGCTCGCCATCCCCAACCGAACTGCTGACTTACCACACGGAAACACCACAAGGTCGCCCCAAAGAACGTAGCACCGTTACTACATATCGACAACCGCCGTTGCTGCCACTAGCGGCCAGACAACGCTCGCAAACGGCGTGTCGCCAATGAACACAAGAAGAAGACGACAACCGTAACTATACAAAATAAACGATGCCAATCTAGCAACGGTACCAATGCGAGCCGCAGCATGGCTCCAGAATGTCATTTGCTCGGATGAATCTTGTTACACACTGTTTCCAACTTCTGACCGAGTTTACGTCCCAAGAGTGAAACACTGCGGGGGTTTAGTGATGATCCGAGCAGCCATATCGTGGTGTGCTACGAGCTCCACTGTAACTCTACAAGGCTGCATTACTGCCATGGATTATGTGACCATTTTGGCTGATCAGGTCCATCGCATGGTACAATGTTTGTTCGCTAGTGGTTATATTGTCCTCCCCGACGACAGTGCCCCATTCCTCAGCTCCGATCCTCCAGGACTTTTTGTGAGCACGAGGTTGAATTGTCACATCTCACCTGGTTACCACAGTTACCAGATCTCATTATTTTTTAGCCTTTGCGCTCTACTTTGGAGAGAATGGTATGTGATTGCTGTCTGTCTCCATCATCGTTACCTTAACATGCCACTACTCTGTAGGAAGTATGGTATAAAATTACCGTGAAAACCCCACAGATCCTATGGTTAGACACTCCGAGACGACTGGAAGCTGTTTTCAATGCCATCGGATTTCCTACACCACATTACGCATCGTCTTGTGCTGTGTTTTTGGTGTTTCCGCGTTTTGTGCTCCGCCTGTAGTTCCAGACTTCGTCTATGGCCCAAAAATCACTTGGTTCAGCGCGACATCCGAGCTGCGATGAGGTGCCCGAGTCTACGTTAAACCAAGAATGTATCAACATGGCTGATAGTACCTGAGCGAACGACATTACATGGAAGTGAAATATGGACAGTGAAGAACGCCGAAGACAAGAAACGGGAAGCATTTGAAATAGGGTACTACAGAAGGACGTTAAAATTTGAGTGGGCCAACAAGTTACGAAGTGAAAAGGTACTAGAGGGAACAGCTACGGAAAGATGTCTGTGAAATATCCATATCAGAAAAAAGCTCGCTATATATGTCAAGTGCTTGTGGCGTCCAGGGATAGTTCACGTTGCACTGGAAATGGCGTTAGATGATAAAAATAGTAGCGGTAGACAAAGACTAGATGCGTTAAAATATTATATGTAAGTAAGTAAATAGAGACGAGAAAGCTCAGCGTAATATGCGAAATGAAGAAGGATTGCATAAAACCAGTGGTAAAGCAGAAAATGTGGAAGATAAGTATGGCAATTCAGGTAATGTCTGATTAAAAGAATAAATTCAATAAGAACACACATTACAGCTAATGAATATTCGACATTTTAACGTCGCTTTCAGGAGATACCTTACTAATAATCTAACACTTCCCACCTTTAATGAGAAAGAAATATGGTCTCCGAACATTGCGTTTCGATACAGAGCTTAGCCAAGTTAGTAAGATGAAAATGATTTTGCAGTTGATTTCATCGTAGTAAAGGCTCTGAGCACTATAGGACTTAACATCTGAGGTCATCAGTCCCCTAGAACTTAGAACTGCTTAAACCTAACTAACCTAAGGTCATCACACACGTTCATGCCCGAGGCAGGATTCGAACCTGCGACCGTAGCGGTCGCGCGGTTCCAGACTGCAGCGCCTAGAACCGCTCGGTCACACCGGCCGGCTCGTACTAAAGGATTCAGGATGTAGTCCTACAGCAAAGAAGTAGCTCCCTTACTGAACTGTGAACAGCGATTGCTCGGTACGTATCCTGATGAAACTGATTGGTGTTGACATGCGTCAGTGCGCATCTGGGGAAAATTTAAAAGCCAGTCGTGTTCTCCTTGGGTACCTTTCCGTCAGAACAAACGAGGCTGTTCTTGCTAGACACTGCTGCTGAAAAACGGTCATACGCTGTCACGCTGCTCACAACTAACAGGCTGAGTCAGATGTTACAAACGTAAAGGCAAAAGTGAAGTGATTCTGCGGCGTAGAGCTTCAGAAAATGTTTTTGTAATGTGACGCAGCGAGTGCAGCCCAGTAAGGCACTGTGAATGAGTCTGCAGTGTTTACATAAACAGAACGCGGAGGTTTCCTGGAAAGCACTGACATATGTACGTGTGGACATAAACAAGTGTTTCACGCCTTGTTGACACATGATGACCAGTTTCCTTTGCAACACACTTCTGCAACTGTTCTACCCGCACCTTCACTCTCTGTTTCTCTTTCTCCTTCTCTCTCTCTCTCTCTCTCTCTCTCTCTCTCTCTCTGACTCTCTCTCTCTTTCCCGATCTCCTTGAGTAACACCAGATACATCAGTTCTGTTTCTTATGTAGTGAGAGTATGTGTTATGTTAGTATGTTTGTTATTACTTCATACTGAAACGGTTGGACGGATTGCGATAAAATCTGGAATCGAGATAACTTATACCCGGAATTAACTTATAGGCTATCTAACAAAGGGGTAGGGGTTGCGAAAAAGAAGCGTAGTGTACGACGAGGGAATACCCACATTTTAATCATCCACTATTTGAGAATGAAAACACTTAGTGTCTTGCAGCAAACTTTACACATAATATCGAACATTTAAGAAAATTTTTCTCGCTGACGATCCCCACAAAATGACGAAAGGAAAAAAAATTATCGCTTGCTACATTTCCGCTTTTCAAGGAGTAAAAGTGCCGCATGAAGCATGAAGTTTTACTTTTTTATTTCTTCACTACTAACTGTATTCGTTATAAATTTTGCAGACAGTGTTCAAATATAGGCTTACCACTGAATGTACCAGCAAAATTATAACATTGTACGACACAATGTTCTGGAGATATCACGCCAAATACTGATGCGTGAAAAAGTATATGACGTTCCAGTTTATTCCTTATTTACTACTAACTCTATTCACAACACATTTCACAGGTAGTAACCACATATACCACTGGATGTACCTGCAAAATTATATCACTGTACGACACATAGTTCAAAAGATAAGACTTCATAAACATTGATGTGCTCGAAAATGAAACTGCAGGGCGAAATTCGCTGGAGATGCAGGTGACATACGTGCATAAATACGTGCGACATACGTTAAATGCATGTGAAATATATTTTTATGTTCATAGGTGCGCGAAGCCACGGGTAGAAAGCTCATCCTAAATCCTTACAGCAATTGCAGCCAAATTCAGTACACATATTAGTTACGATCTGGAAAATACTGAGGGGTTAACAACCACCAGCCTCCTATTGGGGTAGCAGTGATAATGTGGAGAGAGAAGGGGGGGAAGAGGAGATGGGCACACAAAGGGAAGCAGGAGATGGGTAGAGGAGAAGATGGACAGAGGGGGGGGGGGAATGGGCAAAGAAAGGAATGAGGAAGAGAAGGTCAGGGAGAGAAGCAAAGAGGAGATGAACTGCAAGAATGGGGAGGAAGACATGAACTGAGAGAGTAGGGGAGGAGGATGAGGTGGACAGAGAGACAGAGAAGAAGAAATGGGCAGAAATGAGGAGGGGAGAACATGGGGGGGGGGGGAGAGGATGATATTGAGAGAGTGGAGGGTGCAGGAAGTGGACAGAGAGACGGGATGAAGATAGGCGGATCCTGGCGGAGGTTCGAGTCCTCCCTCGGGTATGGGTGTGCGTGTTTGTCCTCGGGATAATTTAGGTTACGTACTGTGTAAGCTTCGGGACTGATGACCTTAGCAGTTGAGTCCCAGAAGATTTCACACACATTTGAACATTTTGAAGATAGGCGACAACAAAGGGGGTGAGTGAATGGGGGGGGGGGGGAGGGGGAACGACATGGGGGAAGGATGACATCGAGAGAGTCGAAGGTCCAGGACAGGAGGTGAATAGAGAGAGGGGATGAAGATGGACAGAGACGGAGGGAAGGAGGCGGTGTACAAAGGGAGGGGAAGGGGGAGATAGATTAATAGAAAATTGGAATGACTATATACCTGGGCACTTTTTATAAATAGCTATTTAACCGTGGGTAACACCTTATGGCGCAGCCAGTATTATAAAAACGAGCTCCCGTCCAGGCCATGAAGGCCCGAGGGATGTCTGTCAGCTGCTGTGTCTTCATTTGCCTTGCAGTATGCTGGGAATACTGTATGGAGGGGCATGTGGTCAGTACAAAATATAACGGGCCATTTTGCAGCAGATAATACTCTATGAAGCAGTTCCTCGATTGGAACCACGCGGATGAGTGCGTCTCATAGCAGACCTGCCACCAAGGAAAGCTCCTTGGCAGTACTGTGAATCAAACACAGGTCCTACACATGGTAGCTATGTACGCAGACCACTCAGCTATGGAGGTAGACACAGCTATTATTATACATAAATGTAATTAAAATTTTCGCTTTTGTTGCCACACCTCTCTTCCTGACAGCGGGACAATAGTTTGCAGCGCTATTATCTTGATACTATTTCAGGAAGTCCCATACACGACTATAAACAATACAAATTATTTGCAAACACCAGGAAATTCCCCATATTGTCCGCTATAACTTGGCGAAAACCACACCTCTGTAGATGTTCTTTATGTATTTGTGACGGTCTATCTTGGCTACCTCAAGCTTTGTATATAAGTATTGATTAGGACATTGTTGAGTACTTACGTGTATTCAAGAGTGCTTCAGCGTACTTGAGCGTGAAACAATAACGTTTTTATGAAGTTCATTATTACAGTATTCTCGAGTGATATGAAATGTTTTCAGAACACAAATGTAAATGAAGACCAAGTGAAAGCTGTCTTTTTCGGCTGCAATATAGTGAAATGTTTTACAGGCGGTCACTGTGTTTCGTATTTGTTCGTTATAAAGTGCAGCTACTCACAGCTGTTCAGTGCGGTAGCGAATCTTCATCGATATGCTAAATCGTTTATGTGGAACCGATTTACGCTGAAAAAAAAAATAGTTCCAATGTCGGCCACCAGGTGCAAATCTGGCGCTGTACAGCATCTCGTCGACTCCTATGGTGCTCATATTGAAAGAATTGTGAAAGCGGGTAAGCGGCCGTTAATACTACGACCAACTTATGCTTTTCTCATTTGTTTGAACTTTTCTGCCCAGGTCCTACTCCTAATCCATTACAGAGGAAATATTCACAATACCAGATTTGCACCTGGTGATTAAACAGGAACTAATTTTTTGCAGAGTAAATCGGTTCCACAGTAACATATTAGAATATACAGGGTGTTACAAAAAGGTACGGCCAAACTTTCAGGAAACATTCCTCACACACAAAGAAAGAAAATATGTTATGTGGACATGTGTCCGGAAACGCTTACTTTCCATGTTAGAGCTCATTTTATTACTTCTCTTCAAATCACATTAATCATGGAATGGAAAGACACAGCAACAGAACGTACCAGCGTGACTTCAAACACTTCTTTACAGGAAATGTTCAAAATGTCCTCCGTTAGCGAGGATACATGCATCCACCCTCCGTCGCATGGAATGCCTGATGCGCTGATGCAGCCCTGGAGAATGGCGTATTGTATCACAGCCGTCCACAATAGGAGCACGAAGAGTCTCTACATTTGGTACCGGGGTTGCGTAGACAAGAGCTTTCAAATTCCCCCATAAATGAAAGTCAAGAGGGTTGAGGTCAGGAGAGCGTGGAGGCCATGGAATTAGTCCGCCTCTTCCAATCCATCAGTCACCGAATCTGTTGTTGAGAAGCGTACGAGCACTTCGACTGAAATGTGCAGGAGCTCCATCGTGCGTGAACCACATGTTGTGTCGTACTTGTAAAGGAACATGTTCTAGCAGCACAGGTAGAGTATCCCGTATGAAATCATGATAACGTGCTCCATTGAGCGTAGGTGGAAGAACATGGGGCCCAATCAAGACATCATTAACAATGCCTGCCCAAACGTTCACAGAAAACCTGTGTTGATGACGTGATTGCACAACTGCGTGCGGATTCTCGTCAGCCTACACATGTTGATTGTGAAAATTTACAATTTGATCACGTTGGAATGAAGCCTCATCTGTAAAAGGAACATTTGCACTGAAATGAGGATTGACACATTGTTGGATGAACCATTCGCAGAAGTGTACCCGTGGAGGCCAATCAGCTGCTGATAGTACCTACGCACGCTGTGCATGGTACTGAAACAACTGGTTCTCCCGTAGCACTCTCCATACAGTGACGTGGTCAACGTTACCTTGTAGAGCAGCAACTTCTCTGACGCTGACATTAAGGTTATTGTCAACTGCACGAAGAATTGCCTCGTCCATTGCAGGTTTCCTTGTCGTTCTAGGTCTTCCCCAGTCGCGAGTCATAGGCTGGAATGTTCCGTGCTCCCTAAGACGCCGATCAATTGCTTCGAACGTCTTCCTGTCGGGACACCTTCGTGCTGGAAATCTGTCTCGATACAAACGTACCGCGCCACGGCTATTGCCCCGTGCTAATCCATATATCAAATGGGCATCTGCCAACTCTGCGTTTGTGAACATTGCACTGACTGCAAAACCACGTTCGTGATGAACACTAACTTGTTGATGCTACGTACTGATGTGCTTGATGCTAGTACTGTAGAGCAATGAGTCGCATGTCAACACAAGCACCAAAGTCAACATTACCTTCCTTCAATTGGACCAATTGGCGGTGAATCGAGGAAGTACAATACATACTGACGAAACTAAAATGAGCTCTAACATGTAAATTAAGCGTTTCCGGACACATGTCCACATAACATCTTTTATTTATTTTTGTGTGAGGAATGTTTCCTGAAAGTTTGGCCGTACCTTTTTGTAACACCCTGTATAGCAAGATTCGTTCCCATACGATAATTACAACCCTGTCGAGTACCTACACTGTAGTCACACCCACCCAGTAGTTGTGAGCCTGGCCTTGGAAGAGACCTCAGACACGTGCAGTGACTAGCCACGTGGGCAACGCCAGACGCACCAGGAAGTCGACCACGTGCGCGCCGCTTAAACAAACAGCCGGAAGCCGTGTGTCGCGATAGCGCCCTCCGCCTTTGGCTCTCCGTTCCGAGTTCTCCTTTACCAACACTTGGAGACATTTTTCCCTGCGGCGGAACTCGATTGGTGCGTGTAGGCAGGGATATAACAGGAAAAACCGTGCTTTGAATTCCGTGCAGGGTCGCTTACCTAATTAGGGAGAAAGAAACAGAAACGATATAACGCACGTCAACAGTGAAGGACTGGTGTTAATGTTAGCCACGAACGAAAATAGCTCCACCGCAGAGGGCGATCTAGGACGCTGATCTATCGCGAGGAGCTATTGAGGAAAAGAAAACTCAGGCCTTATTCGTCCGTGCCGGAAATTACGACAGCAGACACAAATTTGGTTGCTAGAGTCCATAGCGTCATTAATTTTTAAGAAGCTATCATAAATCCCTAGCGACATGTTACGAAAGCCTTTCATCTTTTTGAGTAAAAAAAGAAAAGAAGAAGAAAGAGAGTAACATCAGTCACACTAAATAGAGCACCTGATGTGCCAATAAGCATACTGTATCAGGGTGAAATAGCCTGTCGGAGGTGTCTTTTAGAATGTAAATGTACTTACCTGTAGTAATTTACACACAAGTGATCCAGAAAATTCATGCACACCAAATGTAAGGGTATTTACAAAAAGAAACGGTCTATTCTTTGAACTAAAGATGCACATAATTTTATAATCATTTAACAAAGATGTTGACATTATACAATAAATAAAAATGAAAACCCACTGATGATGGCACAGTGGTGCCGAAACATGCTTGGGTACTGAGGAAAAATGGTGGATCTCATACCTAACAATTTTAACTGCAAACTCGGCCAACAGATGGATCTGCAAATCAAAATGATGAATATGTACTTATATAGTTCTGAAGTCAATGTACAGTGATTTGCGGTGACTATTTTGCGCTAACATTATCTAATAAATAAGTAAGGCAACTCATTTTTCTCTGAAAGCAGGTTGGTTTTGTTCAGGATTCCAGTACACCATATCATTCTCCACTCTTTTGGCTACAGAACCCTATTTTTCAGTAGAATCTCCGTTGAATGAGAAGGCCTTGCGCCACGTTACTCGGGAGGGCCGGCTTGCCCGCATGGTACCTCTCTACTGCTCGACGTCGGAGCCAACGCTTTGCTTCATGTCAACCACGTACTGCTCCCCGCGGAGTGCATCCTTCAGAGATGCAAGTCGGAAGGTGCCAGATGGTGCCTGTAGGATGGCTGAGGAAGAACAGTCCAATGCAGTTTTGTGCGTTCCTCTCGGGTACGCAGACGAGTATGAGGCCCGGCAGTGTCATCGAGAAGTGGCAACGGGCACGCTGAAGTCGTTTCTTCAAGTTCTTGAGAGAGAACAGTACACTTCTGAGCTGATCGTTGCAACACCACGGGGGAGATCTACGTAACAGAATAACCCCTTCACATTCCCAGAAGACCTTTGCCATGACTTTGCCAACTGAGGGTGCCGATTTGAGCTTTTACTTCAGAGGAGAGGTGAAGTGGCGCCACTCCATGTGTTGCCTTTGTTTCCGACTTGAAGTTGGTTCAAATGGCTCTGAGCACTATGGACTTAACACCTGAGGTCATAAGTCCCCTATAACTTAGAATTGCTTAAACCAAACTAATCTAAGGACACCATGTTGTGGCCTGGCAAGACAGCCAAGACACTAGGAGGAAGCCGAAAGGCACGCGTTTAAGCTCACGCAGGATGGCGTGAGGTCTGGAGCAGGACAAGGTCTTTATAGTAGCAAAAATAGTACGTAGCTTCTGGAATAATCCATAACTGGTGAACATCGGTCTGACGGTACATGCGTCACAAGATAAATAGCAAATGATAATGGCGCCTTGCTAGGTCGTAGCAAATGACGTAGCTGAAGGCTATGCTAACTATCGTCTCGGCAAATGAGAGCGTAATTTGTCAGTGAACCATCGCTAGCAAAGTCGGCTGTACAACTGGGGCGAGTGCTAGAAAGTCTCTCTAGACCTGCCGTGTGGCGGCGCTCGGTCTGCAATCACTGATAGTGGCGACACGCGGGTCCGACGTATACTACCGGACCGCGGCCGATTTAAAGGCTACCACCTAGCAAGTGTGGTGTCTGGCGGTGACACCACACACCACACACGTCCATGCCCTAGGTAGCGGCTTGAAGTGATGAACCCATGTTCCACCGCCTGTGACGATCAGCCTCGTAACGCGCAAGCAATTTCGCGCAGATGATCCTTCGTTGCTCTTTATGATCTTCTGTTAGGCGGCGAGTAACCTGGGAGCACACACCACTGAGTACCCCAGCTGAGCCGGCCAGAATGGCCGAGCGGTTCTAGGCGCTACAGTCTGAAATCGCGCGACCGCTACAGTCGCAGGTTCGAATCCTGCCTCGGGCATGGATGTGTGTGACGTCCTTAGGTTAGTTAGCTTTAAGTAGTTCTAGGAGACTGATGACCTCAGAAGTTAAGTCCCATAGTGCTCAGAGCCATTTGAACCATTTTGAACCCCAGCTGATGGACGAGTGTGTCAGAACTACCAACAGAGACATCCAGTTGAGCAGCGAGGTGCTTGTTTATGATTTATCAATTATCTCGAATGAGTGCGTCTGAACGATCCAATGCTGCAGAAGTCGCAGCCGTGTGCGGCCTGCCCCTCGCGGGAGACCGGACTGGTTTGCGTGACCTTGAGATTCCTCGCTCAGCGAGACTTACCATGCTCTTGCCAGGTCTACGTATATACTTTGCAAGGGCATACTAATTTCTGCGATGCTCTGGTTTTCCGCCAAAAGAAACTCAATGACAGTTCTCTGCCCGGAATGCACCTCCGTTACGTCATTCGCAGACTATGTATAGCGTCACCACATGTTGGAACTTCATTAAAATACCGGATCTACAGCGGGAATATTGCACGATGTTCCACAACAAATTAGTCAGTTTTTCAGCTGAAACTAGCCGATAAAAAAATTTGTTACATTACTTGTTGAACACTCCTCGTATTGAATTCGTGCCCTATGTAAACGTTGTGCGATCGTGCATTCAGTGCTGTTTCAATGTCCAGTCACCTTGAAGTCACTACCTGTCAGATGATGAATAACCTTCCTTTGCAGTGCGGGCGTGAGGGAAGAGTGTCAATGAGATTCTGGGAGGTAACGTCTGGGATGTGGAGCCGTGACGACACCAATGCTGTGGCACTGGTCCCTCAGTAGGTGATCCATGTCGCTAACAGCTCGATCGAGGTAGTCTCGCAGGCCCTAGATTTGGTTTAAAACTGTGGAGTTTGGTGGCCAGGCAAAAACGGTAAACCCATGCTGGTGCCCTTAGAACCACGCACATAGATTGCGAGCGTTGTGACATATTGCATTAGCCTGCTGGTAAACCGCATTGCGGCGAGGAAAACCAACTGCATGTAGGGTTGGATATGGCCCCCAAGGATAGATGCATACTTGGTTTGATCCATTGCATCTTTCAGAACGACGAGAACGCCCAGGGAATGCCACATGAAGTCTTTCGGAAGGTTACACATACCGACAGATACTTGAATAAGGATGACAATCATCCACAACAGAAAAGAGGTGTAATTAAAAGTCTAGTGGACAGAGCTAAAGGGATTTGTACGCCGGAACACCTGGACGCCGAGTTAAAACATCTAATGCAGGCTTTTGAGAAGAATGGGTACTCTAGTAAGGAAATAAATAGAGTTTTGCGACCGAATAACAGGAGGCCTAAAGACAACGATAAGACACAGCGATGGAAGAACACGGTTTCTCTACCCTTCATCAAAAAAGTGACGGATCAGATCGGCAGGATTCTAAGGAAACATGACGTACGATCGATTTTTAGACCAACTAAGAAAACAGGCTAAGCACTTCGTTCCGTTAAGGATAAACGTCCCGCTCTGTCTACAAGTGGTGTATATAAGATCCCGTGTACGTGTGGCAAGGACTACATTGGAACTACAGAGAGAAGTGTCAATACACGGTTGAAGGAACATAAAAGTCTTTGCCGACTAGGGAAAACAGACAAATCAACAGTGGCGGAACATGCTCTTCAATCACGTGATCACGTAGTGAAATTTTCGGAAACTGAAGTTTTATGTACTATGACGAACTATTATCTACGGCCATATAGAGAAGCCATGAAAATATATAAACATGGGGATAATTTTAACAGAAAAGAAGAAGCCATGAAACTCAGTGATATATGGACTGTGGCGCTACAGAATCGATGAGAAGTTTTTATCTTTGACGTACTATAATCGATAGTTAAAAAAATTATCTTTGACAATGCTATCACGTGATATACAGAGTAGGCCGACTTTCCACAGTATTTAGGTCGCTCTTCGACGTCCGACTCGTCAGTCGGCAAGACTCAGCACAACCATGAGCACCTCCGAAGATGTCCAATGTAGCCTTGGAACGAAACGTCAGGGAATGAAGAGTTCCATGGACCACGGCCATACAACCCGGAAAAATTCTCAGCAGCTGAAACATCCGGTCGTGAAAGCCTTCATTGTATGAATGCCACAAAACATTCCCCAAACCCTCCTCCGATCTGGATTCTTCCGCCAATGGTTGCAGGATCTTTACTATGAGACGTTTCACGCCGTACACGCCAACGGCGATCTGTCTGATGGAGCATAAAACGTGATTCGTCGCAAAAGACCGCCTGTCGCCACTCAGTGCGTGTTCAGTTGCGTTCGTCGCCGATAAACAGCGGTCAGCATGGGTCCATGAACCAGGCACCTGCTGCAGAGGTCCGTACGCAGCAACGTGAGTTGAAATATCGTTGAGGAGACACTGTTCGTAGTCCCTAGATTCATCAGGGCCGTTAGTTATTCAACAGTTACACATCTATTCGCCCGATCACATCTCCGCAGCTGTCGCTCACCCCTGGCATCAATAGCCGGCCGCGGTGGTCTAGCGGTTGTAGGCGCTCAGTCCGGAACCGCGCGACTGCTACGGTCGCAGGTTCGAATCCTGCCTCGGGCATGGATGTGTGTGATGTCCTTAGGTTAGTTAGGTTTAAGTAGTTCTACGTTCTAGGGGACTGATGACCACAGATGTTAAGTCCCATAGTGCTCAGAGCCATTTGAACCATTTGAACCTGGCATCAATAGCCCTTGCTGCACCACAGTTGCCTCGGTGTCGGTTTTGGATAGTACCGTTTTGCCGTGTGCGCGGTACACTTTAACCATGGAGGCAGGTAAACAGTTTGCAAAATTAGCCGTTTCGCAAATGCTTCCACCTCTGTCCCGAAAGCCAATGATCATGGCACTTTTAGACGTCAGATAAATCGATCCATTGCCCATTACGACAAAGACTGCACCGTTTCCCGCGTCCCCCGACAGGCTTAATACACCCTCCACTGCTAGTACTGCCACCTGGAAATTGTGAGTGGATACTCTACGTTGACATCGAAGATGAGTAGTTGTCTCATTAACGTGACTGGACCGTGTATCTGTATACTAAAAACAACTCACGAGTGTGCACAAACATCAATTATCGCGGTCGAAGAGCCAGAAGTGATGTGTCAGTGATGCTGATGTTCCGTTGTTGGAAATCTCGGACTGGAAAGCAGTGACCATGTTCGAAGTAGCGGTCAAACGTGTCGCCCTCGCCGTGGGAAGACACTTAATAAAGAGCTATAATTACACTAATTCATGAAGAAGTGTATTTTCTATTACGAGGGTCGTCTGAAAGTCCGTGCAAAGTCAGAGAGATGGCACCACCGGTGCGTATCGAGGTCATGTTTAGATAGGAGCATCTTTTGAAAGAACGCACACCAAGTTTCAGCCATATTGGTCTATTTCTTTGTCTTTGGCATTCTCGTGAATCAAGGAAGTCGAGTGATTGTCAAAAAATGGACTAAAAAGAATTTCGTGTGCTGATTTGAAAGACAAAACGCCTCAGGAGATTAAAGAGAAGTTTGGTAAACATTACGGTGACTCTGCAACTACGATTAGAACAGTTTCTAAACCGTTTCAAAATTTTCGGAGTGGCCATATGGGCACAAGTGATGCTGAACGTTCGGACGCCCTGTGGAGGTTACGACTCCAGAAATCATTGATAAAATCCATGATATGGTGAGGGATGACAGAAGACTTAAGGTGCGTGAGATTGCTAGTGCTGTGGGAATCTCGAATGAACGGGTACATAATATTCTGGGTAAATATTTGGACATGAGAAAATTATCCGCGAGATGGGTTCCGCGATTGCTGACGCTTCACCAAAAATGGAATCGTGAGACATGTTGCAAGGTTGGTTTGCAGCTTTTCAGGAAGATCCGCAGGACTTTATGCGTCGTTTCGTCACTGTGGACGAAACATGGATGCATTACTATACTGTTGGGAACAAAGAATGGGTTAGCAAGGGAGAATCTGCACCAAAAATGGCGAAGATCATTCCTTCGGCCGGAAAGATTATGGCGATTGTCTTTTGGGATTCGCAAGGGATAATCCTCATCGACTATCTGGAAAAGGGTAAAACTATTACAGGTGCGTATTATTCATCGTTATTGGACCGTTTGAAAACCGAGCTGCAAGAAAAACGCCGGCGATTGGACCGCAAAAAAGTCCTTTCCCATCACGACAATGCACCAGCACACACCTCAGCAGTTGTGGTCACAAAATTTGTGGAAATAGGATTCCAACACGTTTCACATCCCCACTATTCTCCAGACTTGGCTTCCTCGGACTACTGTTTGTTCCCAAATTTGAAGAAATGGCTGGCGGGACAAAGACTTTATTCAAACGTGGAGGTGATTGCAGCAACTAATAGCTATTTTGCGGACTTGGACAATTCCTATTATTCGGAAGGGATCAACAAATTAGAACAGCGTTGGACAAAGTTTTTAAGTCTAAAAGGAGACTATGTCGAAAAATAAAAAAAGGTTTACCGCAAACACGTAAGTAGTTTTTATTTTTGCACATCCCTCGTAAACGTGAACACTAAAGAGAACTGTATGAGTAGAATCTAAATAGAAATTATGACAGTCATCATTTCGACCGCGTTACTGGATTGCAGTGTTGATTGCATCACAATGTTGGACACGTATGTACATCATCAGTTGGTTCTCCTCATATACAGGGTGTCCCAGAAATGTTGCGTCAAACTTCTAGGGGAGGTGGGGCACATCATGAGGATTGAGAAACGTATAGCACTCCATGGCCGCAAATCTCACGGGTAAGTGGTAGCACAGATCGAAGATCAGAAAGGAAAAAAGAGTGATTCATTTGAAATATTTATCGGACAATGTGAGTAGACTGATGTTACAACAGATGTTAGAAGTTTGCATCATCAGATGCCACGCGTGCCTGACACCAACGATGCTTTGATTGATGGACACGCTCGAACACCAGTGCTTTGTCTGAATGTAGCAGCTGCGCCGACGGTTCTTGCAACGTATTCCATTTCAGACTCCGCACGATCTTGATACATGAGAGATTTCGTAGCTCCCCATATATGAAAAGAAAAAAAAAACGCATGAGGCACATGTCTACCTCCTGTTACAGCACTCCTCTTGTCACATACAAGGGTTGTCCGGAAAGTAATTTCCGATCGGTCGCATCACAGTGAAAATCAGAAAGATTTTATTTGTAAAAGTTAGCTACACTTTCCAGATACTTCTCTACATAGTCGTCACTCCGACTTAGACATTTGTCGGAGCGTTAGACCAAATTTCCAATACCATCGTCATAGAAGGCAGCCGCCTGTGCTTTCCGATAATTCTCTACGCTGGCCTACAGCGCGCAGCCTGCGCCCAAGTGTTGCCTTCGTATACAGCGTTTCATTTGAACAGAGATGATACTCAGGACGAGCCAATTAGGGCTGTGCTGTGGGTGATCGAACACTTCCCATCGAAAAGGCTGCAGGAGCGTCTCCACTGCCCCTGCAGAGTGCGGTTGAGAATTGCATGAAGAAGGAAGTGAATGGCACTTGTGTTAGGTGGGCTGCATTCATTAAATTGAAGCCTCTCAGCGGGCAATCCTACTTGGCGGAAGACATCGTTGTTCTAGGCAGCTTACTCGCTTACAGTGCACTCACAACTGAAAAGAGCGCCTGATGTGACCGACGGTCATACTAGAGACACTACCCAACACATTTGTGCAAAGCTTCATCGGGTTTTCACTGTGGTGTCCATTTCGCGACCGATCGGAACTTACTTTCCGGACAACCCTCATATATATCATGCGTGTTTTTTCTAAGTTTTTTTTATGTGCAATAGCTGCCAGGTGCGAGAACTATCGTACAGTCAGCCTATCAGCACATGCAACCAAGTTGCTGAAAACAATAATATACAGAAGAATGGAAAAGAAAATTTAGGGTGTGTTAGATGACGATCAGATTGTTTTCAGGAAAGATAAAGGCACCACAGAGGCAATTCTGGCGTTGCGGTTGATAATGGAAGCAAGACTAAAGAAAAAATCAAGACACGTTCATAGGATTTGTCAACCTGAAAAAAGTGTTCGACAATGTAGAATGGGTCAAAGATGTTCGACATTCTGAGAAAAGTAATGGTAACCACTCCTCTTGTCAAAAAAAATTTTGATCACATCGGTCCCGATAGTCCCGGAACCGGTGCAGAAAATTGGAATATAGATCAACATAAACATCATTGCCACTCTTTTTATTGCTCATGAAAACCACACATTGCATGTTGTACCACTATACAGCGAGACCTTCAGAGGTGATGGTCCAGATCGCTGTACACACCGGTACTTCTAATACCCATTAGCACGTCTTCTTGCATTGATGCTTGCCTGTATTCGTCGTGTCATACTATCCACAAGTTCATCAAGACGCTATTGGTCCAGATTGTCCCGCTCCTCAACGGCGATTCGGCGTAGAGCCCTCAAAGTGGCTGGAGGTTCAAGTCGTCTATAAACAGCCCTTTTCAATCTACCCCAGGCTTGTTCGATACGGTTCATGTCTGGAGAACATGCTGGCCACTCTAGTCGAGCGATGTCTTTATCCTGAAGTAAGTCATTCATAAGATGTGCACGACGGCGGCGCGAATAGTCCTCCATGAAGACGGATGACTCGCCAATATGCTGCCGATATGGTTGCACTATCGGTCGGAGGATGCCATTCACGTATTGCACATCCGTCACGGCGTCCTCCATGACCAAGAGCGGCATACGTCGGTCCCACATAACGCCACCCCAAAACAGCAGGGAACCTCCACCTTGCTGCACTCGCTGGACAGTGTGTCTAAGGCGCTCAGCCTGACTGGGTTGCCTCCAAACACGTCTCCGACGACTGTCTGCTTGAAGGCATATGCGACACTCATCGGTGAAGAGAACGTGATGCCAATAGTGAGCGGTCCATTCAGCATGTTGTTAGGCGCATCTGTACCGCCCTGCATGGCGTCGTGGTTGCAAAGATAGACCTCGCCATGGAAGTCGGCAGCGAAGTTGCGCATCATGCAGCCTATTGCACACAGTTTGAGTCGTAACACGACGTTCAGTAGCTTCACGAAAAGCATTATTCAACATGGTGGCGTTGCTGTCAGGGTTCCTCCGAGCCGTAATCCCTATGTAGCAGTCTTCCACTGCAGTAGTAGCCCTTGGGCGGCATGACCGACGCATGTCATCAACAGTTCCTGTCTCTCTGTACCTCCTCCATGTCCGAACAACATCGCTTTGTTTCACTCCCAGACGCCTGGACACTTCCCTTGTTGAGAGCCCATCCTGGGACAAAGTTACAATGCGGACACGATCCAACCGCGGTACTTACCGTCTAGGCATGGTTCAACTACAGACAACACGAGCCGTGTACCTCGTTCCTGGTGGAATGACTGTAACTGGTCGGCTGTCGGCACCCTCCGTCTTGTAGGCGCTGCTCATGAATGGTTGTTTACATCTTTGGGCGGGTTTAGTGAGATCCATGAACAGTCAAAGGGATTGTGTCCGTGACACAATATTCACAGTCAACGTCCATCTTCAGGAATTCTGGGAACCTGGGTGATGCAAACCTTTTTTTGTTGTGTGTAGTTCAAATGTTACTAAAATAATTATATGGCTGTGGTTAGGTGGCGCTTGGTGGGAGAGTGGATCTACCGTGAACCGTGCCGAGATAGTCCGCGCAGGTGCGATAACGCAGTTTCCCGGATGCCGCAGTGGTTAACGCACTTGCCTAGTAAGCAGGAGGTCCTGGGTCCGAGTCCCGGCCTGGTACACACTTTCGTACGTTGCCGTTGATTCCACGTAATGTCTCTCTGCAGCTGACATCAGTACTTCCCATTAATTTACATATAAAACAGAAAAGCTGTGGTTAGAGAACCACAAATATCGAAATAGCTCCCTGGGCTTGGTACATAACAAAGACACTGAAAATGGGCGAAAAGCCTCATACCAGCAGTATTGCTATTAGATTTCGCATTGAATACGCTGCGAAAATAGACGCTTTGCCAGCGGCAATATATCAAGAATCTCTGACGTCGTGAATAGCCCTGCGCGATAGGAACCGTACACAGCTCACCCCTGCTTACAACAAGGATAAAAAAACGCATGCACAGAATTACAGACCAACATCTCCAATGTCCTAGAGGATCTTACAGATTGAACGTTATGACGTTCATGGAGGAAAAGAGCCTTCTCCAAAGAATGAGCCCATGTTCAGTAAAAACACGCATCTAAACTGACGAGGTAAAAATCCTAAGAGCAAAAAACAATCAATGTTGAGTAATGAAATTGCGGAAATGCATTTGTCTAGGTAACATATATAAATGATTAACATTACAAGATCACAGGTTAATGTAAGCGAGAGATAAACCATTGCAAAAGTGAAATGCATAGTAACCGCCAAATATTGAATGCAAGCATGCAAACGTACATGCATTGTGTTGTAGAGGTGTCGGAAGTCAGTTTGTAGGGTGGAGTTCCACGCCTATTGCACTTGTTTGGCCAGTAAAGGGAAAGTTAACGCTGTTTGTGGATGATTCTGGACTTGTCGTCGGATGATATGATACGTGTTTGGAGACAGATCTGGTGATCGAGCAGGCCAAGACAACATGTCGATACTCTGTGAGCATATTGGGTTACAAGAGCGGCATGTGGGCCACAAGTATCCTGTTGATATACTCACCCTGGAATGCTATTCATGAATGGTAGCACATCAGGTCGAATCACCAGACTGACGCACAAATTTGCAGTCAGGGTGCTAAGGATAATCGCGAAAGTGGTCCTGCTGCCACACGAAATCACACACCACAACATAGTTCCAGGTGTAGGTTCAGCGTGTTTAGCACGCAGTCAGGGTGGTTGCAACCCCTCAACTTGGCTCCTCCTAACCAACACAAGACCATCGCTGGCACCAAGGCGAAACCAGCTTTCGTTAGAAAATACAACAGATCTCCAGCTTGCCCTCGAATGCGCTTCGCTTGACACCACTGAAGTCGCAAATGGCGGTGGTTTGAGATCAGTGGAATGCACGCTACAGGGCGTCTATCTCGGAGCCGTCATTGAAGTAACCGATTTGTAACAGATTTTCGTGTCGCTGTGGTGCCACCTGCTGCTCAGATTGCTGCTGCAGTTGCAGTACGATGCGCCAGAGCCATACGCCAAACACGATGGTCCCCCTTTCGATAGCGCCACTTTGCCACCCGTAGCCGGGTCTTCTTGCGACCACCGCTGCCAACAATCATTTACACCGACTACGTTCCTGCCAAGTCCTTCTACAATATTCCAGAAGGAATATCCAGCTTCTCGTAGCCCGATTACAAGACGTCGTTCAAACTCAGTGAGGTGTTAATGATGGCGTCTTCGTAGCCTAAAAGGTGTTCTTGAGCAGCATTAACTCTCCACATCTAGTCTCAAAAGTAACTAACGCTCACGACCTTTACACCAAAGCAAACCTGATTTGCATCCTCTTAGTGGCGTTACTAGCGTCACTCTTATGCGACTAACGCGAAATCTGAACAGACATCATCTTTCAGATATGGAAATACGCCTACCAACTTTCGTTTACCCACCCAACTGCTTCCCCGTGTTGCGATTTTTTTCGTCAGTGTGTTTAGTGGCACAGGATGTGTTTCCAACAGTGGATGCAATTGAGGAATCTTTCATCTTCCTAGAGTTCCTCATGATATGAGCGAAGGGGAGCAGATCCAAGAATCCTGCACCGCCATCATGGCAAGCTCGTAGTGGAGGTGTTTTGCCGTTTCCTTCCTCCTACCTGTTGTGTAGTGTTCAGCGTGTGTCTGTCTCATGTGGATGACTGTGACAGTGTAACATTCGTTTTGTGTTGTTATCGATGAAAGGAAGAAAGAGGACGAAAACCGGTGCCGGCACATATACAGAAACAAGGCATACAGTTAATTTCAGTTCTTGCCATTAATTATCGTTTTGATAATTTAATATTTCCCACCAAATCACAGAGTCAATATTTACCTCCAAGCCAGGAATCAAATGTTTCAAATAGCTCTAAGCACTATGGGACTTAACTGCTGTGGTCATCAGTCCCGTAGAACTTAGAACTACTTAAACCTAACTAACCTAAGGACAACACACACATCCATGCCCGAGGCAGGATTCTAACCTGCGACCGTAGCAGTCACGCGGTTCCAAACTGTAGCGCCTAGAACCGCAGGCCACTTCGGTCGGCGCCAGGAATCAATACTGACTCACATGGAGAACTTTCCTCTCGAACATGAATAATTCTCCCTTCAGTACAGGTCGTAAATCCTAAACGGACAAATTTTGAACGTAAGTCTGTGCATCAAACTTCAAACAGTTAATGAATTTATTTTTGAATTACCATAATTTTTGCTTTTGGTGCCACAATGAATGTAACAATTTCTTTAACGACTTCGTTATCAACTATAACTTTACAAAACTTTGCACACAGAAATAAAGTCAGTTAATTGGCATCAGATTGAATTTACTTCAGCGGTGAGAAACTAAGGAAATGTGTTTAAGCAAGTACTGCTACAACCCCACACATCAAAGTAGCGTATCTCCACGTCCTTGAGTATATTAATCGCAAAAAATTATATTAAATGCAAATAATTTAATATTAAAAATTTCATGATAGAATTTGAGCAATGTAAATAGGATGTAATTGAAACAACGACACTTTTGAAAATGATCTATTACTGTATTCATCCAAAGACACTATAAATCCCAATTTACAGTATGTTAAAGTAATTCTGGCGTTCCTTTTATATTTAATTACGAAATAAACGGTCATTAGATTGCCTTGGCAGAAACAGTGGAGCTGAAAATATGGTACTGCTTCCACAGCATCTTCGCGTCTCATATTATATAGATAAACCAAACACGCCATAATGTTTACTTTTTGGAACCATTCTTGTAGTAAAGCGGTGGAATTTTTGCAACACTATAAATTTACCTGGAAATGTATTGTGCCCACGGCTACAATTTACGTGAGACGACTTATTGCTGCAAGAATAGTAATTATCGCCTTCCTCCATAGGCTGCATCAGTTTTAGAATAATACAGCAAAATCACTAAGCCACCGCATTGTTACTTTGTGCCAGGAACGGCTCACAACAAGGAAGGTGTCCAGGCGCCTCGGAGTGAACCAAAGGGATGTTGTTCGCAAATGGAGGAGATACAGAGAGACAGGAATCGTCGATGACATGCCTCGCTCACGCCGCCCCAAAGCTACTATTGCAGTGGATGACCGCTACCTACGGATTATGGCTCGGAGGAACCCTGACAGTAACGCCACCATGTTGAATAATGCTTTTGGTGCAGCCACTGGACGCCGTGTTACGACTCAAAGTGTGTGCAATAGCCTGCATGATGCCCAACATCGCTCCCGACGTCCATGGCGAGGTCCATTTTGCAACCAAGACACTATGCAGCGCGGTACAGATGGGCCCAAACATACCGCTCAGGATTGGCATCACGTTCTCTTCACCGATGACTGTCGTATATGCCTTCAACCAGACAATCGTCGGAGACGTGTTTGGAGGCAACCCGGTCAGGTTGAACGCCTTAGACACCTTCCAGCGAGTGCATCAAGATGGAGGTTCCAAACCACGACACATACCAACTGCTTGGACGTGAGGACACTTTCCAAATGTTAAACACATTGGACAACGAGGTATCACGGAAAGTTTTAACAGAATACTTGAGGGACGTGACCTAAATAACAAAGACAACCAACACTGATTGCGTCCAGAGCCCTATTCCCATACCGCCTGTGCGTGGACTGGCCGACTTTCCATCATAGTTGGAATCCGCCACGTGCAGAATTAGGGGGAGTGGGGGTGAATGCTACCGATAAGGACATGCACCGGAAATGACGTAGGATAAGTTAGTTTGTAGGACTTAGTTTTTAGGAAAATTATGTTAGGGAACTGCAGCGAATCAACATCGTGGCCTGCCCAGTCCCAGGGGCACGCTCTTCGGGTTTAGCTCGATGAGCAAGGCTATCAAAGTAGGTTTATATCTTTCTCTGGCACACATGTGACGCTGCAGGCGATAGGAATTAGTTATAAGAAATAGATATAAGCCGTAGATATTAGAAATTAAATGCCAATTGTATGAAAAACTAACCGTAGCTCACTTGCAAATTGTATCTAGCTGCAGTTTAAGTACTAATTGTATCATTATTATCACCCACTAATGAGATAAGGAAGCGGGTTAATTTTGTATAATTATTATGGCTTTGTAAATAAGATGGAGGTTCCCTGCTGTTTTGGGGTGGCTGTACGATACCTGAATGCCATCCTCCGACCGATAGTGCAACTATATCGGCAGCATATTGGCGAGGCATTCGTCTTCATGGACGGCAATTCACCCCCTCGTAGTGCACATCTTGTGAATGACTTCCTTCAGGATAGCAACATCGCTTGACTACAGTGGCCAACATGTTCTCCAGACATGAACCCTATCGAACGTGCCTGAAATAGATTGAAAAGTGCTGTTTATGGACGACGAGACCCACCAATCACTCTGAGGATCTACGCCGAATCGCCGTTGCGGAGTGGGACAGTCTGGATCAACAGTGCCTTGGTGAACTTGTGGATAGTATGCCAAAACGAATACAGGAATGCATCAGTGCGAGAGGACGTGCTACTGGGTACCGGTGTGTACAGCAGTCTGGTCCACTACCATTGAATGTCTCGCTGTATGATGGTACAACATGCAAGGTGTGGTTTTTCATTAGCATTTTGAAATTAGTGGTCAGCTCCTACGGGACCACACTGATGAGGTCATCGGCCCCTTGGCTTACAAAATACTTTCATCTAACTTTAACTAACTTACGCTAATGACAACACACACAACCATGCCCGAGGGAGGACTCGATAATGATGATGATGATGATGATGTTTGGTTTGTGGGACTCTCAACTGCGCGGTTATCAGCGCCCGTACAAATTCCCAAGCCTTGCTCAGTCCAAACTCGCCACTTTCATGAACGATGATGAAATGATGAGGACAACACAAACACCCAGTCATCTCGAGATAGGTGAAAATCCCTGACCCCGCCAGGAATCGAAACCGGGACCCCGTCTCAGGGGGAGGACTCGAATCTCCGGCGGTAGGGGCCGCGCAGCCCGTGACATGGCGCTTCAAACTGCGGGGCCACTCCGCGCGGCTGAACAACATCCCAGGAATATAGAAGCAGGTAAGGAACGACGAAAAACGTAATAAAATTACGTAATTATTCTGAAATCGTCCTTAAGGACTTCATTGTAATTGCGACAGCAGCTAAAACACCTACTTGGCCATCATCATTTGTTGCAAGTCGTGGTTGACGTTTCACATGTGGCTGAACACTTCCTGTTTCCTTAAATAACAGCGCCATCTATCACAAAGCGAAATAAGCGGTCCAACTAAAACATTCATATTTCTTTACATACTACACGAATAAGTAATAAAAGATGGGTGTTCCTATTTAAAAGACGCAGTTAACCATAGCGCCATCTGTTTTCCCCCTTCAAGCTAGACAAGTTTCGTTCTATGCAGTTTTTTAGTTTGACGCTTATTTCGCGAGATATTTGGCCCGGTCACGATCAATGGACCACCCTGTAGACTATGGCAATACAACGGAAGAATGTGCATTTGGCAAATGCCTGGAGAACTTAGCTGCCATGATGTGGAGTACCACACCGGCAGTGAAGTACGCGGGGGTGGTTTAAGTCACGGGGGTGCTTTTCGTGGTTAGGGTGTGAACACCTTATTGCGTTTAAGAAAACGAGAAATGCGGAAGAGTATGAACACATTTTACAATATTGTGTACTGTTTACAGTAGAGGAACTGTTCGGACACGATGATTATTTGAATCAGTGTGACAGTGCACCCTGTCATAAGGCAGCGAATGTGAGGCAATGGTTTCTGGACAACTTTTCAGAAGTGGGCTCACCTGCCTGGAGTACTGACCTGAACCCAATGGAACTTCTTTGGTGCGAGTTAGAAAGACTGCTTCGCTTCGGAACTCAGCGTCCTAGATCACTACCTTCAGTGGTTTCGGCGCTTTAGGAAAAACTGGCTGCCATTCCTCCAGAGACATTGGATACCTCACCGAAATTGTCCCCAGCACAATTCAAGCTCTAATGTTATACTGATGTCCACCAATAGGTGTCAAGATACTTTCACGAGATACAAACTGATCAGTTATCATATCTTGAACGACATTATCCAGACGTGATTCTGCATATCATCCATTACAGAGAAAATGGCGGAAGGCTTTGCCAGCTTGCATACATCCTCAAGGAAAACTGTTTTCACTGAGATGACGAGTGACGGGATAGTGCTACGCACATATACAAATCGCGGTAGTACCGCAATGCATTGGTGGAGCTGTCATATGTACCCAGGCGATTCATATGAAAAGGTTTCGACCTGATTATGGTCGGTGTCTTGAAAGGAAGATATGAGTTGAACATCAACAAAAGCAAAACGAGGATAGTGGAATGTAGTCGAATTAAGTCGAGTGATGCTGAGGGAATTAGATTAGGAAATGAGTCACTTAAAGTAGTAAAGGAGTTTTGCTATTTGGGACGCAAAATAACTGATGATGGTAGAAGTACAGAGGATATAAAATGCAGACTGGCAATGGCAAGGAAAGCGTTTCTGAAGAAGAGAAATTTGTTAACATCTAGTGTAGGTTTAAGTGTCAGGAAGCCATTTCTGAAGGTATTTGTATGGAGTGTAGCCATGTACGGAAGCGAAACATGGACGATAAATAGTTTGGACAAGAAGAGAATAGAAGCTTTTGAAATATGGTGCTACAGAAGAATGCTGAAGATTAGATGGGTAGATCACATAACTAATGAGGAAGTAGTGAATAGGATTGGGGAGAAGAGAAGTTTGTGGCACAACTTGTCCAGAAGAAGGGATCGGCAAGGGATCACCAATTTAGTATTGGAGGGCAGCGTGGAGGGTAAAAATCGTAGAGGTAGACCAAGAGATGAATACACTAAGCAGATTCAGAAGGATGTAGGCTGCAGTAGGTACTGGGAGATGAAGAAGCTTTCACAGGATAGAGTAGCATGGAGAGCTGCATCAAACCAGTCTCAGGACTAAAGACCCCCCCCCCCCCCCCACACACACACACACACACACAACGGGACGTACCAGACTGAACGCGGAATAGTAGCTGGAGAGAGACGCATGTGACATTCCGTTTCGTAAATCGTTAGTGAATTCAATATTCCGAGGTCCATAGAGTCAAGAGCGTGCCGAGAATACCAGACTTCAAGCATTACCTCTCACCACGAGCTGTTCTAGACGCTTCAGTCCGAAACTGCGCTGCTGCTACGGTCGCAGGTTCGAATCCTGCCTCGGGCATGAATGTGTGTGATGTCGTTAGGTTAGTTAGGTTTAAGTAGTTCTAAATCTAGGCAACTGATGACCTCGGATGTTAAGGCCCATAGTGCTTAGAGCCATTTGAGCCTACTGCCTTCACCTAACGATCGAGAGCTGCAGTGTTAGCGTAGAGTTGTCAATGCTAACAGACAAGCAACAGTGCATGAAATAACGCCAGAAATCAATGTGGGACGTATCCTGAACGTATCCGTTAGGACAGTGGGTGAAATTTGGCGTTAATGGGCCACGGCAGCAGACGGCCGACGACATCGCCGACAGCGCCTCTCCTGGGACAGTGGCCATGCCGGTCGGACCCTAAACTACTGCAAAACCATTGCCAGGTCAGATGAGTCCCAATTTCAGTTGGTAAGAGCTGATGATGGGGTTCGAGTGTGGAACAGATCCCACGAAGCCATGACCGCTGTTGTCAAGAGCCACTGTGCAACCTGATGGTGGCTCCATAAGGGTGCGTGCTGTGTTTACATGGAATGGTGAAACTGAACCGACATTGACTGTAAATGGTTATATTCGGATACTTGAAGACCATTTGCAGCCATTCATGGACTTCATGACAATGCCCTACGTCAATGGGCCACAGTTTGAAGAACATTCTGGACAATTCAAGCGAATTGCTTGGCCTCCTACATCACCGTACATGAAATCCGTCGTACATTTGTGGGACATAATCGGGAGGTCAGTTCGTGCAAAAGATCCTGCACCGGCAACACTTCCGGAATTATGGGCGTCTAAAGAGGCACGATGGCTCAATATTTCTGCAGGGTACTACGACCTATTGAGTCCATGCAAGCCAAGTTGCTGCACTACGCCCGGGAAAAATAAAGTCTGACACGATATTAGGAGGTATCCCATGACTTACGTTACCTCAGAGTAAATTCTGTGTAGTGGATGATGATGATGATGATGTTTGGTTTGTGGCGCGCTCAACTGCGCAGTTATCAGCGCCCGTACAAATTCCCAACCTTTTGCTCAGTCCAAACTCGCCACATTCATGAATGGTGATGAAATGATGAGGACAACACCAACACCCAGTCATCTCGAGGCAGGTGAAAATCTCCGACCCCGCCGGGAATCGAACCCGGGACCCCGTGCTCGGGAAGCGAGAACGCGACCGCGAGACCACGAGCTGCAGACTGCTGTGTAGTGGAATAGACCTACCACTTGGAAGGGCTAAGGTGAGCTGTGAATAAACATAGTTTTTGAACAAATATTATTTCACAAAAATTTCATTTATAAGAAATGGGAACACTAATGATAAGAAAACTCAAGCCAATAACAAATCTGACTTATTGGCCGTAGATCATGCATGTAATTTCATCGTTGAGCGCTAAAGATTCGTATGACAACATTATTTCTCATAAAATCACTTAAACATCTATTGATTTAAGGTGCACATCCTGTACCAACCCGTGACAATTTAACTGACACCCTTTTAACCGTATTAGTCATCAGTTGACCTGCAATTAATTAAATAGATAATTCGTGCCAGATGTGGCGTCACAGTCAGTTTAAGCTCTGTATTGATTTGGTGAATAACTGAACCAGAACTTTCATATCAATTTCATTAAATATAAGTTGATTTATAACGACTAAGATTAATTAAATTTGAAACACGAGTCTAACCAATAAAATTGTAATATCAATGGGGCTAGACAGTCACTTCACTCACGCTACTGACGCGCTATATTTAACAAGATAGATAGACTGTAAGCCCTCACCGCAACACATTTAGATGTACAGGCCTACCGAATACGAGGTACAGCTGACATTAACACAATCAGGCCATGTTACAGCCTATTTAACAATACTACGAGATGATAAATTCCACAAAACTCTGTTATACCTCCGGCTCATGCGGAAACACTACATCATGAAAGCATCTATTATCACAAGGGTAATTCCCCCCTCCCTCACTAAAACTAAGGCAACTATTACTCGCTTACTAAAGTAATGCTCATCCAGCCAGTTTTAGCACATCAGTTAGAACATCACTGGATATGCAAGTAAACACATAGCCACAGTTACAGATCCGAAGGTTTAGAATGACAATCAGATCTACTCAACTTTACCGATACGAAGTAATTGTACAAACATTCTATGCATAAGCACTATGGTGATATTACATGCTCTGCACATATTAATCTGACCAAGGCGTATGTTTGATGTCAAAGTTTAATAACCACTCACAGACGGCACGTGGCATCACCAGCAGTGGAGGGTATATGAAAAACACCTTTGGAGGAGGCACCAGGGGGGACGGAAACAGTGCAGTCATTTAAAAAAAATGGTTCAAATGGCTCTGAGCACTATGGGACTTAACATCTTAGATCATCAGCCCCCTAGAAGTTAGAACTACTTAATCCTAACTAACCTAAGGACATCACACCCATCCATGCCCGAGGCAGGATTCGAACCTGCGACCGTTGCAGTCCCGCGGTTCCGGACTGAAGCGCTTAGAACCGCACGGCCACCGTGGCCGGCGCAGTCATTTATCTGACTTCTAAAAGGGCATTGGCATTGGATTTCGGGCCAATGATGGAAGCGTTCCCGGAAAGGATAATTTCGTAAATTCTGCGTGGCACTGTGGTATACCGTACATGGCAAATGGTGCTATCAAAAACTGGTGTCGAGGCAGCTGTGATGAATGAGTGAACGAGGGCTTCGGAGACGTGCACGGGCGAATAGTAGTGCAACTATTGAGCAACTGACCACCCACACGAACCAGGCGGCTACCAATACTGCATCGACAACGACCGTTCAGCGAACTCTGCTGCGTATGCGCCTCCATAAGTCTGAAAGAAAACACTCTGCAACCAGGAGGGAGTCTTGGGAATGTTGTCGTGGCATCCCTGGGTGATTTCGTTATTTTGGAATGGACAATGGATCAACGTAAGTATGTATCTACCCTTGGGCACCATGCCCAAGCCCACATGTAGCTTCTTATTCCTCGGCACAATGACATCTATCAACGGGACAGTGAAATGTGGCACATAGCTCGCAGCGTACGTGCGTGTTTCGAAGATCGCCAGGATGAATTTACCTTACTCCCCTGGCCATCAAACTTCCAGAATTTAAATCCAATAGAGCATATGTGGGACCGCCTCGATTGGGCTGTTCGTGCCATGGATCCTCAAACCAGAAACCTGGCGCAGCTAGAACGGCACTGCGGTCAGTACAGCTCCACATACCTGTCGGTACCTTCTAGAGCCTATGGGCATCCTTCCTGAACGTCTCGCACTGCAAAAGGTGGTTACTCCGGCTATTGACAGATGGTCACCGTAATGTGACTGGACAGTGTACGAGTAGATAAAAATATCAGCACTGTACTGACTCGAGCACAAGCCATGCTCTGGATAGACACTATAGACACAACAGGTTACCTTGAAAATTGCATACCATAACTATTTCGATTATTCGGCCGTTTATGAAATAGACCTACCACACACGAGGTGGAACCCAAAATTTTCGGGACTGGAGCTGCCATCTGGGAAGTAGGAGTAGTAGATCTTTGCACCGCTAGGTGGCGAGAGCTGCATATCTGATGAGTCAGTGTGCGGAGTGGTATACAGCTGGGAGGACGTGTAGCGTGTCCACAGTGATTTCAGTAATACTCATTGTTTGGTGAGTGGCGATTTTACGATGGATCCGCGAACAGAACAGCGTGTGTGTATCAAATTCTGTGTAAATCTCGGGAAAAGTGCTACGGAGACCCTTGCAATGATTCAACAAGTGTTTGGGGGACAGAGCATGAGCCGTACGTGTGTGTTTGAGTGGCATGCTCGGTTCAGGGCCGGCTGTACAGACGTCGAAGATGATGCTCACACTGGAAGGCCCGTTAGCTACACAACGCCAGTTATTGTTGCCAAACTTCTGCGATTGGTTCGTGCGGATCGACGTCGAACCATTCAAGACCTTGCGGATGAAGTAGGTATTTGTTATGGGACATGTCATCAAATATTGACTGATGAATTGGGCATGCATCGCGTCGCTGCAGAATTTTGCCAAAGATCTTAATTGCCGATCAGAAGGCACAGCGTGTTAAAGTGTGCACGGACCTTCCTCAGATCTCATCTGATGATCCAACTTTCATGTCACGGGTTATCACCGGCGACGAGAGCTGGTTATGACCCAGAGACAAAGGAACAATCGTTCCAGTGGAAGAGCCCAGGTTCTCCAAGACCCAAAAAAGCGAGACAGGTGAAGAGCAAAGTGAAGGGACTGATCATCGTTTTCTTTGATACCAAGGGAACTGTGCACAATGAATTCGTCCCAGTCAACCAAACAGTGAATTCCGCGTACTACTGTGACGTTTTGCGACGGCTCCGTGAAAACGGCTCGAACTTCGGCGTCAAGGGAACTGGCTGCTACATCACAGTAACGCGCAGTGCGACACTTCCTTGCTCACAGGACATTTTTGGCAAAAAACAACATGGCGGTTGTACCCCAACCACCGAACTCGCCAGATTTGGCTCCTTGCGACTTCACGCTATTCCCAAAACTGAAACTCAAGTTGAAAGGCCGTCGGTTCGACACTCTGGAGAGGATTCAAGAAGCATCACCGGCAGTGATAAACACCCTCAAAGAACAGGGCTTCCAGAAAACGTTTGTCCAGTGGCAGTAGCATTGGGACCGGTGTGTATGTGCGGATGGGAACTACTTCGAGGGTGATGGTGACCATTAGTGCAAAGGTAAGGTTTTCAACAGATGGGAGCACCAGTCCCGAAAGTTTTGGATAACACCTCGTACACCCAGACAATATAATAACCGCAGGACCAAGCAATCAGCCTTCTACAAGCTGTTGACGAAACGTTCCGTCCATCAAACCATTGTACTCCTACAGGTGCAGCTGACGATCGGCACAGCACGTTCGCCACGAAAAAAAAGAAAAAAAAGGACCGAGTTTTACGGAGCATACTTGGGAGAGGCGAGTTCCTCACGGGTGTATTTGGCGGCATACTTCACGCCGCAGCGG
This sequence comes from Schistocerca piceifrons, assembly GCF_021461385.2. Classification (NCBI taxonomy): domain Eukaryota; kingdom Metazoa; phylum Arthropoda; class Insecta; order Orthoptera; family Acrididae; genus Schistocerca; species Schistocerca piceifrons. The sequence continues at coordinate 391,875,753 of NC_060143.1, read as the reverse complement.
ATATGTGACTCTGTGCCGTCTCGTGACACCGCAGTCTGGAAGCCGGAAAATCGTGGCTGACCTAGGCAACAATGGGAGAATAGATGAAGAGTGACGTTTCAAAAGGCGATAAATCCACTCGCCATCGTAAATTAGTGTTGTTGTTGTTGTTGTGGTCTTCAGTCCTGAGACTGGTTTGATGCAGCTCTCCATGCTACTCTGTCCTATGCAAGCTTATTCATCTCCCAGTACCTACTACAGCCTACATCCTTCTGAATCTGTTTAGTGTACTCATCTCTTGGTCTCCCTCTACGATTTTTACCCTCCACGCTGCCCTCCAATACTAAATTGGTGAACCCTTGATGCCTCAGAACATGTCCTACCAACCGATCCGTTCTTCTAGTCAAGTTGTGCCACAAAATTCTCTTCTCCCCAATTCTATTCAATACCTCCTCATTAGTTGTATGATCTACCCATCTAATCTTCAGCATTCTTCTGTAGCACCACATTTCGGAAGCTTCTATCCTCTTCTTGTCCAAACTAGTTATCGTCCATGTTTCACTTCCACACATGGCTACACTCCATACAAATACTTTCAGAAACGACTTCCTGACACTTAAATCTATACTCGATGTTAACAAATTTCTCTTCTTCAGAAACGCTCTCCTTGCCATTGCCAGTCTACATTTGATATCCTCTCTACTTCGACCATCATCAGTTATTTTGCTCCCCAGATAGCAAAACTCCTTTACTACTTTAAGTGACTCATTTCATAATCTAATTCCTTCAGCATCACCCGACATAATTCGACTACATTCCATTATCCTCGTTTTGCTTTTGTTGATGCTCGTCTTATACCCTCCTTTCATGACACTGTCCATTCCGTTCAACTACTCTTCCGAGTCCTTTGCTGTCTCTGACAGAGTTACAATGTCATCGGCGAACCTCAAAGTTTTTATTTCTGCTCCATGGACTTTAATTCCTACTCCGAATTTTTCTTTTGTAAACTAGTATGAAACATATTTCTAGTCTAGAAGATGGGCCGCATGGAGTCACGGTGCTGTTTTCACTCAAAACGCTATTGTTAACCATTTATATCTAGATCAAGTGCAAAGTTTGGCCTCTGGTTCAAAACACAATACGTCCAGCAGCAAATTTGGTTCAAATCTCGACAGATTTTTCCCGACTGCCAATTTAAGTAGTGCCTAGAGTCCATTTTGCATTTCTGACTTTTTTTTTTTTTTTTGCAGATATTTCCTATGTGGAAAATAAATTCTGACACATGGCAAGCGTCCTTGACGTAAAAATACACTGACAGAGAAAAATTCGCCACGTCAAGAAAGAGACGTGCGAAATAAATGAAAATTGATAGGCGTATTTCTACAGCTCAAAAATGATGTCTCTTCAAATTTAGTGCCAGTCGCATAAGAGTGGCTCTAGTAGAGTCACTATGAGGATGCAAATCGGGTTTGCTTTAAATACACGCTGTTACAGTCGTGAGCATTAGTTACCTTCGAGATTAAACGTGGTGAGTTGATGTTATCCAAGAATGTCCTTAATGAGACAAACACGCTGTTATCAACACCTCACTAAGTTCGGACGAGGTCGTGTAATAGAGCTACGAGAAGTTACAAGTTCCTTCTGCGATACTGCACAGGTGGCACCACGGTGACACAACGACCTTTCGAGTGCATTCCACTGTCCCCGAATCACCGCCATTTGCACCTTCTGTGGTGTCAAGCAAGAGCTCATTGGAGGTCACGATGGAGGTCTGTAATGTTTTATGACGAAAGTGTTCCGTCCAGCCTCGTCGTCAATCTTATTGTGTCTAGGAAGCCTGCATGCTTGGTTCGCTAGACAAACAATTAAACAATCCGTATTAATGGGTTTTATTACAATTAATCAAAAACAATACTTAACTTTGGCAACGACAAAGATTTGTCGCAAGCAAAGGGTGACATACGAAATAATCAGTCTATGCAGTGACTGCTGATTCAAATTGAGAACAGTCTTTCCTGAACTGCTATCGAAGAAATTACTTTCGGATACATTGTGGGAGCGAACAGTGATCAATGTTGTTACAAATATTTACTATCAGAAACAGTCTTGATCACAATTTACACTACTGGCCATTAAAATTGCTACACCATGAAGATGACGTGCTACAGACGCGAAATTTAACCGACAGCAAGAAGATGCTGTGATATGCAAATGATCAGCTTTGCAGAGCATTCACACGAGGTTGGCGCCAGTGGCGACACCTACAACGGGCTGACACGAGGAAAGTTTCCAACCGATTTCTCATGCACAAACAGCAGTAGACCGGCGTTGCCTGTTGAAACGTTGTTGTGATGCCTCGTGTAAGGAGCAGAAATGCGTACCATCACGTTTCCGACGTTGATAAATGTCGGATTGTAGCCTATCGCAATTGCGGTTTATCGTATCGCGACATTGCTGCTCGCGTTGGTTGAGATCCAATGAGTGTTAGCAGAATACGGAATCGGTGTGTTCAGCACGGCAATACGGAAGTCGTGCTGGATCCCAACGGCATCGTTTTCACTAGCAGTCGAAATGGCGGACATCTTATACGCATGGCCGTAACGGATTGTGCAGCCACGTCTAGATCCCTGAGTCAACAGATGGGACGTTGCAAGACAACAACCATCTGCACGAACAGTTCGACGACGTTTGCAGCAGCATGGACTATCAGTTCGGAGACCATGGTTGCGGTTACCCTTGACGCTGCATCACAGAGAGGAGTGCCTGCGATGGTGTACTCAACGACGAACCTGGGTGCACGAATGGCAAAACGTCATTTTTTCGGATGAATCCAGGTTATGTTTACAGCATCATGATAGTCGCATCCGTGTTTGGCGACATCGCGGTGAACGCACAATGGAACCGTGTATTCGTCATCGCCATACTGGCGTATTACCTGGCGTGATGGTATGGATTGCCATTGGTTACACGTCTCGATCACCTCTTGTTCGCACTGACGGCACTTTGAACAGTGGACGTTACATTTCAGATGTGTTACGACCCGTGGCTCTACCCTTCATTCGATCCCTGCGAAACCCTACATTTCAGCAGGATAATGCACGACCGCCTGTTGCAGGTCCTGTACGGGCCTTTCTGTATACAGAAAACGTTCGACTGCTGCCCTGGCCAGCACATTCTCCAGATCTCTCACCAACTGGAAACGTCTGGTCAATTGTGGCCGAGCAACTGGCTCGTCGCAGTACGCCAGTCACTATTCTTGATGAACTGTGGAATCGTTTTGAAGCTGCATGGGCAGCTGTACCTGTACACGCCATCCAAGCTCTGTTTGACTCAGTGCCCAGGCGTATCAAGGCCGTCATTACCGCCAGAGGTGGTTGTTCTGGGTTCTGATTTCTCAGGATATATGCACCCAGATTGCGTGAAAATGTAATCACATGTCAGTACTAGTATAATATATTTGTCCAATGAATACCCGTTTATCATCTGTAATTCTTCTTGGCGTAGCACTTTTAATGACCAGTAGCGTATTTATTCCAGTGACCAGTTTCGACCACTATTGTGGTCACCTTCAGAACAATGAGGAAGAACCTCCTTCTGGTGGTAAATCACCAGGAGGTGGTTCTTACTCATTGGTTTGAAGATGACCACAGTGTGGTATCACCGCCAGACACCACACTTGCTAGGTGGTAGCCTTTAAATCGGCCGCGGTTCGTTAGTATACGTCGGACCCGCGTGTCGCCACTGTCAGTGATTGCAGACCGAGCGCCACCACACGGCAGGTCTAGAGAGACTTACTAGCACTCGCCCCAGTTGTACAGCCGACGTTCATAGCAATGGTTCACTGACAATTACGCTCTCATTTGCCGAGACGATAGTTAGCATAGCCTTCAGCTACGTCATTTGCTACGACCTAGAAAGGCGCCATAGCATTTGATAATTAATATTGTGAAGCATGTACAGTAACGAGAGATGTTCTACAATTGTGGATTAAAGTTAAGTATTACATCCACTACGTACTTTATTTGCTACTATACATTCCCTTAACGGTTCCAGACCTCACGCCAGTCTGCGTGTAATTAAACGCGTGCATTTCGGCCTCCTCTAGCAACACGGTGTTAGCTCTTCTGCCAACACTTCACACAGTATTGGTCGAAACCGGTCACCAGACTAAATAAATTGTGATCAAGACTGTTTTTGATAGTAAATATTTGCTATCGATGAGCCTATCGTTGACGCTGCTATCCAAGTCGCTAATGTTGAAGCTACTGTTGAACTGGGATGTCACCGGTCGGTCGCGGCTCTTATGTGCTCTTCACATAGGGGCCGCTGCTGTCGCGTTGTCGTCCTGGAGGGGGGTCTGGTCAGCGTACGATTGGCTGACTTCTTAACACAACCTTCTCTACCCTGGCGTTCCCGCCTGGCGTGATGGCGCTTGACTTTACGCCGTGACAGAAAGCTGGCTGGCTCTGTCTCGATGGTTGTGACAGCCGTGTGTTGTTTAGAAGGAGACCAGTCGAGGGCTTGGATCCAATCTGTCTGTGTTCTAGGCACACTGCACCTACACCTAGAGTTATGGTCTGTGGTGTGATTTAGTGTGTCTGTGACTGTCCCATGTACTCTGACAGTAAATTAGTACGTCAGACTGGTGATTTGACTTGCTGTGTTGCCATTCATGAAGAGCATTCCAGGGAGTGTTTTCCAACAGGACACTGCTCACCCACATACCGCTGCTGTAATTCAACATGCTCTACAGAGTGTCGACATGTCTCCTTGCGAGGACATGTAAGTTATCATCAGACAACAACTCCAATGTTATTCACAAACACCATTAATCATCTCTGTACTCACCGACCGAGTGCAACAGGCATGGAACTGCATTGCACAAACTGATATCCAGCACCTCTACAACATAGTGCATGGACTTATGCATGCTTGTATTCAACATCCTGGCAGTTATATCAGTTATTAATGTACCAGCATTTCACATTTGCAGTGGCCTATCTCGAGCTAACATTAAAGTGCGATCTTGCAATGCTAATCACTTAAATATGTTACCTAGACAAATGTATTGCCGAAATTTCATTACTCTGCATTATTTTTTTGGTATTGCGATTTTTTTCTATCGGTGTTGTAAAGTTCAATAAAATTTGTAACGCCATGGCACAAACATTTCGAAAGTTCACATCAATGTTTCCGTTGTATACTGCAGAATGTTGTGGCCAACGCAATGTCGTATAAAACAGGTTTGTTGTCTACGATTTTATTTTTGTGTGAGCATGCAGTTCATATAAAATATGATGGACATGGAAGATTGGGGTAGGGTTGTTTTGGGGGAGAAGAGCAGACAGCGAAGTCATCGGTCTCATCGGATTAGGGAAGGACAGGGAAGTAAGTCAGACGTGCTCTTTCAAAGGAACCATCCCGGCATTTGCCTTGATGGATTTAGGGAAATCACGGAAAATCGTCCTCCCGAATACCAGTCCAGTGTGCTAACCACTGCGCCACCTCGCTCGGTGACATGGAAAAAAGTGAACGTGTAGGGGAGTACTTTTCTGGATCTAGGAGGCAAAATAAGGGCGTAGTGAAAAGAATAGTGGACCAGAAAGAAGGGTAAGTGATTTTAAAAGAAAAGTTTGGTACGAAGTTGACTACTCAGCGAATTCCTGAATATTAAACGCTCCATTTGCAAAAATTACGTATAGGATCCTTACGGCATGTTTCTGAATGCATTATCCCAGTTCAAAGTCACTTAAAATATGAGCAGAAAAGCATCATCACGCTGGAGCACAGCAAAAATATTTATTTGGCAAACAATATAAAGAGCAAGTTGAGGAAGGAAAGCGTGAGTGTTTTGTAGAAGGAAACTGGATACAAAATGCATTGAAAACGACCAAAAAGCTTTTTACCTGAAAAACAAAAAAGTGTAACTAAGATAACTAGTTTAATTCTACTTCTTAAAGATTATTTAACAGTATATTGCGTAATTACAGTTTCAAAAGAGTGCTCACAGAATAAATGGAGACTTCTCATACAAACATTATGTTATCATTAAACCAAAATCATTAATTTTGACTGTATTCTTTACACTACAGACGGACATATCTTCTTGTTTATTTGAACCGAGCTTCATTGCTCAAAATAAAAGCTAAAGAATGGATTCTTGAGCTTTTATCATATAAATTTGGTTCAAAATACGAAACGTCCCTTCTGGTTGGTGTAAAACGAAATAAATCCACAGATTCCAAAAACTTGAGAAGCAGTTGTGCCTTTAAATAGTGAGGTTTTTCCTTCTTATCCCACTCTTTTTATATTCAGTACCATTATTATCACCTCATATTTAAATTATCAGTTGTTACAAAACATAACTCGATATTAGTTTTTGGTCTCTCCAATAACTTTCTTTTTCTTCTTTTGTGTAGTCACAGCGTTTTGAAAAATTATTCCTCATATCATCGACAAAGACATGAAGGGGTCTTCTCTATGCAGTATATGGGGACATGAGAAATGACGAACCAAGATTAGAAAAGGCGGAACCAGACAAGGCTATGATGAGCAAGAAAGTATTTCCAGACGTTTCACAGCGAGATCAATAGAAAACACTCGACTTCAAGGCTCCATTAGCTCACAACCGTGCGTCAACGCGACGTCTCGTAAGAGTTGAAATGTCACCAGTGTGCTTTTTATTTGCTGGAGAATTTCATGCCGTTTGTGTAGGTTTGCACACACATTACTCGTTAGACCACTGCATGAGTGAAAGTCAGGCAGGCTTAGGTCAGATATCACGGTGACCACGCAGTTGGTCTCTTAGTTTTTGATAACATTACAAAACAAACAAACAAACACACACACACACACACACACACACACACTCACACACGTATGCAGATTATCTCCGAATATTCAGTAAGAGCAATATCCTCCATTATATAAGCCAGCAGAACTCAAAATAACTTTATGCATGTTTTGCGTTGCGCTGCCGCTTCGAAGTATGTATAGAACACCACCTAAGCTGTGCACCGAAGCATTCGGCAAGTTTCTAGACACCTATCGCCTCAATATGTTCAATAAACGGAACCGGTAATGGAGATTATAGTACAGTGTGATTATAATTAAAGTTCCAGTTTCAAAAAAAGCACAAATGCGTAGAATGACGCCAAATTTGAACGGAATATTATCGAAGAAGGGGCAAACACTTTGGTAACAAAAAAAACTATTAATGAAAATTTTATCAGTAGATGGCGCTATTAGCAGCAGAATATGCAAAACAAAAAGCGCGCTTTACACGGCTGTTCCTCAGTTTGCGTTTGAGACGTTCAGCATGACTGTCCCAACACAGGATCGTACTGCTTGTAAAGAAAGATCTTCTACAAAAACGATGACAGTGCCCCAGTAGCTCTGCAGAAGTTCCGGACACTCGAAGAGTATGAAAAAAGGCATTTTACCGATGTCTGCCAAGGACCTGGAAAAAACGATTATGAAATCCGAAAAATAAGGTTCTTTTGAAGTGCAATAGGCAGATGGAGGAAAATAGTTGATTCGCCTTCATTAGAAAATGTGGTCTCAGTACTGCAGGAGAGTTCTAGAAGTGGTTTGCAAACCTGCAGTGCACGGGGAATGGCCAGAATTTTGGACGTGCTAGTGAGCACGTTGCACAATATTCTACGAAATATCCTGCACTGCTATCCATACAAAATTATCCATGTCCAGGAGCTGCTTAAAGCTGACCTGCCAGCAAGACAACGTTTGTTCTAGAATTTTCTCCCTCGCAAGGACATGGACAATTAATGGCCATGGAACATTCTGTGGACAGATGAAGCCCATATTCAAGACCAGGACACGAACAATACACAGAATTGCACAATATAGGCAACGAAAAATCCACTCGCACATGAACAGGCTTCACCTCATTCTGGTAAAATAACTTGTCGTGTATCGTTTATCGTAGGGCAATATTTTTGCAAGGAGATGGATCCTGCTAGTCTTGCTCGCGCCTGTACCGTCACTGGTAATCACTGTGTGAGTCTTTTGCGCACCAACTTCATTCCAGCCCTTCAGCAGCATGGTTGTGTGGGTAGGATCATTTTTATGCAAAATTTTGCTTCTCTGAACATTGCAAAGCCAGTGAAGCGCTTACTGCAGAGGGATTTTGGAAGTACTAGAATCATGAGGCGTCATTTCCATGTAGCTTGGACGTCCAGATCACGTGATCTTAATTCATGTGTCTTCTGGCTACGGGGTTATCCGAAAGACACTGTATTCTGTGCTCCGATTAGGAACGTAGCTGAATTGAAGGCACGCATTGTGCTACGCATTCTGAATGTGACTCCTGGGACACTCTGATCTGTTGTGGAACATGCTGTTTCCCGGTTTCAACATGTGGCAGAAAACGGTGGACTGCATATCGAACATGTCTTGCGCCAGTCTCGTGATGTTTGTTACTTTTCATGCGGTTTGGGTCTCAGGACAATTAAATATCGATTTTTTTCCCATCCGATGTGGTACGATATTGCTGTGATGGATGGGCTTACCTAAGTAACAGTGCTGCAATTGTTGAATGCCAAACTTCGGCGGTCATGCACATTGCGCAGTACTATTGGTTTAATGCGCAACTCACACCATGGCCATCGTACTGCAATTCATCTGTCATTTGTAGCCGAACTCATTTACGTTATGACGCTTACAGCGCCATCTATCGGAAAAATTTTCATTAATTTGTTTTTTTTTCGGTAACTTTCCCTCTCCTTCCACACTAATCATTGAAATTTAAAGTCCTGATGTGTTTTTCATGTGCATGGTCTCCTACCACAGATAACTTGTACCGAGGGAATCTCTCTCTCTCTCTCTCTCTCTCTCTCTCTCTCTCTCTCTCTTTTTTTTTTTTTTTTTTTTTTTTTTTTTTTTTTTTTTTTTTTTGCTACCGTGGGCGTCAAGCAGGACGAATGCCTTTGCTGCAACTTTGAATGACAGTACACCTTTTTTAAATAGCGCCATATTTTTTTTATCCGGAAATACACTTCTTCTTTACAGCGTCCTATAATTTTTATTCGAAAATCCACTTCCTCTCCTACAACAAACAGAAGATGACTTGAAGGGGGTGAAGGAAGAAAAGCTGACAATAGGCCAAAAATGACGAAACACGAATTCAGATTTGGAACAATTAAAACGACTGTAGACTATAATTACTTTCGCATTACGATTGAGTAACTGCACATGTTTTGGACAGGACCTGTGTAATTATTGTGTAACGAGTAAGAAACTGGATGCCATACCTGTCAGATCAAACGCAGCGAACCAAAACAAAAAAATGTGGTTAGTGTTCAAGTAAGTGTGAATTCCTAAGGGACCAAACTGCTGAGGTCATCGGTCACTAGATTTACACACTACTTAGACTAACTTAAAGTAACTTATGCTAAGGACAATAGACACACACACACACACACACACACACACACGCTTGGCCGGGGGTGGACTCGAACCTCCGGCGGGAGGGGCCGCGCCATCCGTGACATGGCACCTCAAACCGCGCGGCCACTCCGTGCGACTGTAGTTAGTGCAACCACAACTTAGATTATTCATTGTTAGCATAAAGAAATTTCTAAAAATTCTCCAAAATATCTTAAAAGTTCTTTAATTTTTTTTGATGAATGAAAATTCCTCAAGGTGGCTTTAGTTGTTAAGAGGTTCCTCTACTAGGCAACACCACCGGTTTCACACAATTATACGTGCAACTTCAGGTTATAATCTGTATTGAACCCAGGAGATGCTTCTCTAAAATGCTGTTAATACATCGTGTAAAATAGCGAGAAAACGGGAGCAGGTTTTTGCTGAAAAATTTTCAGTTCGTAAGGCGAGAGGAAATGTACGGTGCACCAACATTCAAGTTGTAAAGTGACTAGCTGCGTAACCTCTTAAAAGGCTGAGCATCGAATGAATAAACCCTGAATTATGCACCTGAAGGTGAAAGTCGGAAGCGTCATGTTCCAATAAAAACCTAGGGAAAGAGAGAAATCATTGCAATTAAAACAAATAGGACCATAGCAATTTTAAATCGTGTAGTGAAAGACGTCTCCGTCCTTTCTTTTTTTTTTTCTTTCTCTTTTACCGACTGTAGTCGAGCAAAAGCAGGGCGACAATGGGGCAACAAGCGAACACCTGTTAACCGGGAAGAACGGATAGGAAAAAAACGGCTTTTTGGCAACTTACCAATAAAACTGTGCAAGACAGTGAGAAAGAGCTTTGATACATTAAGTTGGTCATTCGGTAACAGGCTGTTTCACCCTGCTATTGGGAATCCATCTTGTACGAAATCCAAACAAGAATGACTCATGTTCCGTTCGTATTAGTACGTCTCAGTGGCCTCGTCTACCGTGCGACTGTTGCAACAGCGCATTGTAACGAATACCTTATAAGACGGATTCCCAGTAGCAGTGTGCAAGAACCAATCATCAGATGACCAGCTTAAACTATCACAGCTCCTTTTTTGGTTAGTTTCCAAAAACATTTTGCTTATCAATTCTTCCCGGCTAACAAGTATTCGCTTGTTGCCCCTTTTTCGCCCTACTACTGCTCGATTACAACCGGTAAAAATATTTTCTCGCTTAATGTTTGTCCGTAAATGATCCTCATGAACTATGGTTTTATTTGCCTGACGGAGACCTTGTACACGCTGACTGCAGGTCCCTTTCAAAGGGGACTGCATTTTACGACCACATCTGATACGGAGTCAATTTTTTAGACGTCGGGTCTAATAAGAGAGTTCTGTTGCTCGTATCCGTTATCGTGGTGTCTCCTATATGTCGTAGTTCCAGTGATTTGCTCTCGTTCCCTAGTTTTTTTTTTTTTTTAAATTGGAACATGAGTTTCGACGCTTTCGGCGTTCACCTTACGGCGTATAATTCTGAGTTTAGCCACTCGATGATCAAACTTTTAAGAGGTTACGCACCCAATCGGTTTACAACTTGAATGTTGAGACATCGTATGTTTTCTCTATCCTTATGACGTGAAAAGTTGTTAATAAAAACCTGTTCCTATTTTCTCGCTGTTTTGCCCTACGTTATAACGGCATTTTATAAAAACATTTTTTGTATTCGATACAGATTTCCACCTGAAGATGCACCTATAATACAGTGAAACCGGTTGTGTTGGCTAAACAGCTAATGCGAGCTGGAAGGATTTTCATTTATTCTCAAAACAAAAGATTAAAGGGTTTTTAAGATTCTTTGGAGAATTTTTGGAAATTTCTTTATAGTAACAATCACAAAAAATACTAGAAATGAATAATGCACGTTGTTTTCTAACACAACTCTACAACTGTACTAACCGCATAGTGCTATTATAAAGTTTTAAATGGAGACACTTTTCGTACATGAGATTACAACGTGCGTATTCTTTTGTGTACGTTTGCTAACTAATATATACTCAGGATGAAATTTTAACCCGGCACCGACAATTTTTCATGACTTCCACAAATGGTGTGAAAAACCTAAGGATGAAAGGAAGTTTCACATGATGAGTCACTGCCAAGCAAGACAGCTCGGTGAAACTTCGACCATACATAGAAACAACTTGAGACGTCGCTTCCCTCCTCCTCCTCCACTCGCCGGGAGGAGGCGCAACTCGTAACGACGTTCGTCCCTGTAGGTGTGACGTGGAACAGCACCTGTAGCTCTCGTAAGAACACAGCTCCTCGCGTGGTTTAGTAATATTCTGTTATCTGTCCACAATAGTCTTCTCAGTTTGTGCGAACTGGTAAAACTGCAATAGTTTAGTTTTATTTTTATGCCCTGTTAGTGCCGTCATGAAATAAAATCTTGATTCTTGATTTCATCATTACGGGCGTTTTTCACATCATACATAGCGAGGATGAAAATTTTCTGTCTACTATTCCGTTGCTATGCCGTAGCTACGTCCAGTTATTAACAATGGTCCGACGTACCTCCAGAGATAACTTATGTTGGAGTAAATGTTTTTTTTTTTTTAATAGGCCGTAATACTGGTTTAACTAATCACTCTTCACTGTATATGACGGTAGTATCTGTTCCCGAAAGAACAGTTACCGTGGATGGCCATGCAGCTTTGCTAGAAATGAAATGATAATTAAATGGACACCCTAACTGCAAACAGGCGTTGATGTACTTAATTGGGGACATGTTGAAAATGTGTGCCCCGACCGGGACTCGAACCCGGGATCTCCTGGTTACATGGCAGACGCTCTATCCATCTGAGCCACCGCAGGCACAGAGAATTGTGCGTCTGCAGGGACATATCCCTTGCACGCTCCCCGTGAGATCCACATTCCCAACATGTCCACACCGCTACATTCGTAGTGCGCCTAATAGATGTTTGCCCATCATACTCATTACTCGTGGCAGATTAATCTACCAAGTCCCGTACGAGTTCGGGCATAGCGTGTGCGAATGCTATGGGCAAATATCTATTAGGCGCACTACGAATGTAGCGGTGTGGACATGTTGGGAATGTGGATCTCACGGGGAGCGTGCAAGGGATAAGTCCCTGCAGACGCACTATCCCTTGTGCCCGCGGTGACTCAGATGGATAGAGCGTCTGCCATGTAAGCAGGAGATCCCGGGTTCGAGTCCCGGTCAGAGCATACATTTTCAACATGTCCCCAATGAAGTACATCAACGCCTGTTTGCAGCTAGGGTGTCCATTTAATTATCATTTCACTCTTCACTGTCTATTATTCATAAAGAGTTAGGCGACACGTAAGATTTGTCTTTTGATTCAGATTTTATTGTTCTTTCCGTAATTAATTGTTTGTTCCTACAACACACGCACACGCACACACTTGTGTTTCTTTGTGTCTTCGTTTCATTGTGTCCTACTCAAGACTACGAATTGTTTTTCTGTCGTTGATCCATTGCTCTAAAAGTTGGTAACTGTTCATCAGCACGAAGGCCAAGTCTGATAAACCAATACCACTCAACTGAAGTCTAACACTCGTCTTACCATACCGTCGCGTTCAGAACGGTAAAGATTAACTTTCATCGGTTGAATGACTGAGCAATACTTCAGTCTCTACCTCACGAATTATCAAACTTCCAAAACTGAAACAATTTAATAGCGTTTGCGTCCAGACAACTATCGCAAAAGTACTCTAGAGCGACTCAAGAGCAACTAACTAACTGAACTTTTCCATATCCGAGTTGCATTGTAGTCGCATTGAATTTCCTTTTCGATGCTGCTACAACTCTCTTCCATAGTAAATGTTATCTTTGATGAATTACTTTCTCGGATTTAACCTTCGTTCATATGATTTTAAATTTATTCTGTAGATGTCTGATAGAGAATCTATCCTTTTATCTCTCCTTTTTGTATGCTATTCTCAATATCTGAATGATATAGATGTTAATCAAAATATCACCAGTGCAGATTTTATCGTCAATAGTTGTCGTCACTGTCAAGATGACTCACTTCCCTACTTTAACTTTCCACAAAGTTTGTTAACCGGAGTTTTCTGTCCTTGGGACGTTACAAACAGCTAGAGTACAACACAGAAGAACAAACACGCAATGAGACACTTCTATTCAAATACAATAACCTGTTGAAGTCCCCGCGATTCATGCTGGTGCCCTGAACATTGCAAAAGATGAGACATGATTGTTAATAGTCTCTGTCGGTCTATTATGACCTGGGGGACATCGGGTGGTACGTATTTCTTGATTCAAAAAACTTTACCAACAGCCGTATGTTTTGGTTTATACGTATGTGCATTCAACACGGACCACAATTCAGGGTCTGCAACGCGCTCCCACGCTGGTCACGAGGTTGATAAGGAATGCCTGTGGAAAGGCGTGTCATTCCTCCAAGAGCGCGGCTGATAATTGCTGGATTTCAAGTGTGCCGCAGGGGAGTGCCGTGGAACTGTTGCTATTCACAGTATACATAAAGGAGCTTGTGGATAACATCGAAAGTTCACTGAGGCTTTTTGCGGATGATACTGTAGTATATCGAGAGGTTGTAACAATGGAAAATAGTACTGAAATGAAGGAGGATCTGCTACGAATTGACGCATAAGGCCGGCCGAAGTGGCCGAGCGGTTCTAGGAGCTTCAGTCTGGAACCGCACGACCGCTACGGTCGCAGGTTCGAATCTTGCCTCGGGCATGGATGTGTGTGATGTCATTAGGTTAGTTAGGTTTACGTAGTTCTAAGTTCTAGGGGACTGATGACCTCCGATGTTAAGTCCCCTAGTGCCCATAGCCATTAGAACCATTTTTGACGTATGGTGCAGGGAATGGCAATTGAATCTCAATGTAGACAAGTGTAATGTGCTGTGAAAGATCCTTTATCATTTAGCTACAATATGGCAGGTCAACAACTGGAAGCAGTTAATTCCATAAATTATCTGGGAGTAGGCATTAGGCGTGATTTAAAATGGATTGAGCACATAAATGTGATCGTTGGTAAACGAGATGCCAGACTGAGATTCATTGGAAGAATCCTACGGAAATGCAATCCGAAAACAAAGGAAGTAGGTTACAGTACGCTTGTTCGCCCACTGCTTGTATACTGCTCACCGGTGCGGGATCCGTACCAGATAGGGTTGATAGAAGAGATAGAGGAGATCCAACGGAGAGCAGCGCGTTTCGTTGCAAGATCATTTAGTAATCGCGAAAGCGTTACGGAGATGATAGATAAACTCCAGTGGAGGACTCTGCAAGAAAGACGCTCAGTATCTCGGTACGGGCTTTTGTTGAAGTTTCGAGAACATACCTTCACCGGGGAGTCAAGCAGTATATTGCTCCCTCCTACGTATATCTCGTGAAGAGACCATGAGGATAAAATCAGAGAGATCAGAGCCCACACAGAGGCATACCGACAATCTTTCTTTCCATGAACCGCAGGTGGCTTGCGGAGTATGGATGTAGATGTAGACGTAGATGTAGATAATCGTTGGGGTGCAAGTGGACATTCTGCAGGATGTCTCCCCAACGCATCCCGTACGTGCTCGGTGGGATTTGAGCCGCGGCAACTGGCGCGCTAGTCTATTCGCGGAATATCCTCTCGTTCCCATGGCTCCATGTGTACTGCGATGCGGTCGCGCATTGTCATCCATAAAAACGAAGTCGGGGAAGAACGCGCCCTGAAAAGACGCACATGGAAAAGGAGTACAGTGTCAGCGTCATGCTGACAGAAGAGTGTACCGCCGGCCGCAGTGGCCATGCGGTTCTAGGCGCTTCAGTCTGGAACCGCGCGTCCGCTACGGTCGCAGGTTCGAATCCTGCCTCGGGAATGGGTGTGTGTGATGTCCTTATGTTAGTTAGGTTTAATTAGTTCTAAGTTCTAGGGGACTGATGACCTTAGATGTTAAGTCCCATAGTGCTCAGAGCCATTTGATTTTTGAAGAGTGTACCGTCTTCAGAGTTTTGGAGATCAGTGAGCCCCCGCGCACTATAACTTTTGGACCGCCAAAACGATCGTGCTCGATGATGTTCCCAGGTGCGTTGTGTGTTCAAACCTTTGGCCATGTGAGGGTACGCATTCAGCCAGGAACATGAGCATTTTGGTGATCCAGGTGTTGTGGTGTCGGGATTTATTTATTCATTTATTGCCAAATTATAGACCTGTTACCTGATGTTTAAAACAGGTCGTACATCTTACAATTTTTGGTTTTTTATCTTTTTACAGTTTTCTTTCCTTTTGTTTTATCTACAGCATTTAAAAAGAATGATACTTTTCAAAATAACAATAATTTAAGGTTGAAATATAAATAAAATTTTGTTTTTTTTTTAAAAAAGAATATAAAAAAAAGATAGAATAGATGAGAGATTTGTAAGTACCATCACCGAATGTGACTGACGGTGAATACCTCGGAATGGTTTCTTCGAACCGTTGACCGCCAGTCACACACACACACACACACACACACACACACACACACACACACACACACAAATAGGTATTAGTAGAGAAATAATGTTGCTTATCCTATTTATCACTAATCCTATGTATTAACTACTTTAGGTGCCCATCCATGTACAGAATTTGGTGTTTTCTTGGCTAGATTGACAGTACTTTTGCTTATTAACTGTCACATCTCAGATTCCTCCTCCTGTTCCTCCTCATTGTCACTATTTTCGCTGTCACTGTGGACCTATGGAGATTGCTGTTACGCTACACATAGGCATGTCTGTAATGTCGTTTCCGCATATACTCTTCATGTGTTGTTTTTGAAATACTGTTTGTCAGTGCGTTTAATTGTGCCCATTGTTCTTCGTCCCTTATTGCTGTGTATATATCTATGTCTGTATCTGAGTAATCTAAGTGTAGTGTATGTCTATTGTTGCCTGCCGAAGGGGCCGTGCGGTTAAAGGCGCTGCAGTCTGGAGCCGTAAGACCGCTACGGTCGCAGGTTCGAATCCTGCCTCGGGCATGGATGTTTGTGATGTCCTTAGGTTAGTTAGGTTTAACTAGTTCTAAGTTCTAGGGGACTAATGACCTCAGCAGTTGAGTCCCATAGTGCTCAGAGCCATTTGAACCATTTTTTTGTCTATTGTTCGCGTATTGCTCGCAGAAAAAGACAGTGTGTTCTGGGGAATCTTCTTCTCCGCATGTGCACGTTCTAGCTGCGAAGCTCAGTACTAATTCGAATAGCGCACAGTGTTATGTACGTATGAGTGGTAGAGGTAGTCTGTACTGTTTTGAATTTAGCCTCCTCAGTTTGTGTAGTATATTTTCTGCTTTGTCTGTTGTTAGCCTTATGTGTTCGTGGAAAATCAATTTTTCATCTATGTGTACCCCAAGATAGCACGTAATGCGTGCTCGTTTGATGTTTGTGTCCACAATTTTAACTGAAGAATTCCTATGGAGTGATCCTTTCAGTAAAGTGTATGTTGTTTTGTTTTCGGCTATCCTGAGTTTGTTGCTGTGACACCACTGAGTAATTGTTTGTAGTATTCCACTGGCTTTCTCTTCTAACTGGGCTCTGTTGTTTGCAGTGACTACAACTAATAGGTCATAGCATACTTACCTCCAGATCTTCGAGCACGGTACAAATGGCTCTGAGCACTATGGGACTTAACATCTGAGGTCATCAGTCCCCTAGAACTTAGAACTACTTAAGCCTAACTAATCTAAGGACACCACACAAATCCATGCCCAAGGCAGGATTCGAACCTGCGACCGTAGCGGTCACGCGGTTCCAGACTGAAGCGCCTAGAACCCCACGGCCACACCGGCCGGCGGAGCACGGTACACTTACCGCCTGTGCGTCTTTTCAGGGATGCACTCGGCCATGGCGTCACTTTTATTAAAACGAGAGGATACTCCGCGAATAGACTGGCCTTGCTTCCCCCCCCCCCCCCCCCCCCCCCGACTTACGTCCTGTCGAGCAGGTGGAATGTGGTGGTGAAACGTGAAACGTACTGTTGTAAGCCGCGCTGGTGGAGGAATGAACGTCCTACCGCAAAGACTCCTCACCTGCTCAGTGGCCACCAAGGGACCCAGTAGCGGAGGAACGTTTCCGGCAATCTAATCTTTCTACACTACTGGCCATTAAAACTGCTACACCAAGAAGAAATGCAGATGATAAACGGGTATTCATTGGACAAATATATTGTACTAGAACTGACAAGTGATTACATTTTCACGCAATTTGGGTGCATAGATCCTGAGAAATCAGTACCCAGAACAACTACCTGTGGCCGTAATAACAGCCTTGATACGCCTAGGCATTGAGTCAAACAGACCTTGGATGGCGTGTACAGCCCATGCAGCTTCAACACGATACCACAGTTCATCAAGAGTAGTGACTGGGGTATTGTGACTAGCCAGTTCCGCGGCCACCATTGACCAGACTTTTCAGTTGGTGAGATATCTGGAGAATGTGCTGGCCAGGGCAGCAGTCGAACACTTTCTGTATCCAGAAAGGCCCGTACAGGACCTACAACATGCGGTCGTGTATTATCCTGCTGAAATATAGGGTTTCACAGGGATCGAATGAAGGGTAGAGCCACGGGTCGTAACACATCTGAAATGTAACGTCCCCTGTTCAAAGTGCCGTCAATGCGAACAAGAGGTGACCGAGACGTGTAACCAACGGCACCCCATACCATCACGTCGGGTGATACGCCAGTATGGCGATGACGAATACACGCTTCCAATGTGCGTTCACCGCGATGTCGCCAAACACGGATGCGACCATCGTTATGCTGTAAACATAAACTGGATTCATCCGAAAAAATGACGTTTTGCCATTCGTGCACCCAGATTCGTCGTTGAGTACACCATCGCAAGCGTTCCTGTCCGTGATGCAGCGTCAAGGGTAACCGCAGCCATGGTCTCCGAGCTTATAGTCCATGCTGCTGCAAACTTCGTCGAACTGTTACTGCAGATAGTTGTTGTCTTGCAAACGTCCCCATCTGTTGACTGAGGGATCGAGACGTGGGTGCACGATCCGTTACAGCCATGCGGATAAGATGCCTGTCATCTCGACTGCTAGTGATACGAGGCCGTTGGGATCCAGCACGGCGTTCCGTATTACCCTCCTGAACCCACCGATTCCATATTCTGCTAACAGTCATTGGATCTCGACCAGCGCGACCAGCACGTCGCGATACGATAAACCGCAATCGCGATAGGCTACAATCCGACCTTTATCAAAGTCGGAAACGTGATGGTTCGCATTTCTCCTTCTTACACGAGGTATCACAACAACCTGCCGGTCAACTGCTTTTTGTGTATGAGAAATCGGTTGGAAACTTTCCCCAGGTTAGCACGTTGTAGGTGTCGCCACCGGCGCCAACCTTGTGTGAATGTTCTGAAAAGCTAATCATTTGCATAACACAGCATCTTCTTCCTGTCGGTTAAATTTCGCGTCTGTAGCACGTCATCTTCGTGGTTTATCAATTTTAATGGCCAGTACTGTATTTTTGGATCGTCGACACTATCGTTAATTTGCAAACAAGAAAAGAATAATCAATGCAATGATACGACGCAAATATATCTATGGTGCTGACAAACCTTTTTTCGTCGGAATATTGAGACTTTTATAGCAAGAGGTCACAGTTGGAAACAGTAACCTTTGTGACACCTGATCGGGTAACTGTTGCTGTTAATGCAGAAAGTCAGCTTTGCGTATAAAAGGTGATGTTAATAGGTCTTCGTTGAACATATACACTGCAGACTCGAATGAGGTACGTAATAATTTGAGTACGATGGCGTACAAATGGCGCACCACCGTTACGTAACCAAACCGACCACTTCCAACCAATTTCACAGGCTGAAAAGTACGTACAAGACTTTATATTACGGGGGTGGGGCTGTACGTGTACCTCTACTAACTGAAGCACAATGCATGTTAACCATCTCTCTGTTACTTTTATATAAGACAAGACCAATGTGTAGTTTTTTTAATAGATAAGGATTAAAGATACGGAATGGAACATTATTTAATTTCTATAATAATGAATCAGATCACCAACTAGTGCGATCTTTTTACAGTTGTCAACACGTTTCACCCACAGTGAGACAGATTCCGATTCATTTATTTTACGACGATTCCTGGTGCTGAGAACCAAAGACATGGTCGTCATGTAATACGATGAATCCTTATCTCTGTTGCACACTTCACAAATCTGAAATGTCCGATAAGCGATGACATCACGTGAATTGACATTATTTAGCCCTTTTACTTTATCGACTTTTGGTCCACGTAAAAGAGCAACGGTGACCCAGCCGTTACCGTGTTCATTCGTATCCTTGTTAGCGAGAGTGAAGTTCAAAACTCCACCGCAAAACACCGATGGACCATGCAAGTTGACTTGCGCGCCTACGAAATCCTTGGTAGTAATAGAAATGTTGTCTATTGCTTTAAAAACTGTAAGACGCGAACGCCTACTCCTCCTAAAATAACGCGGTATAACTAATCTAATAAAATATAGAGGATCTTCTCATGTGGAAGCTCGAAGAACAGAGTGAGAAGACAAGAGACAGAACAAGAGTGAGCTGTACATCGTTTCCAGTTTTTAAGACAACATAGAAACGAATTTCCGATCGACAGTAGAACATGCACCAGAGACGAGCTTTTGACAGAATAATTAAATCTCTGACAGTGAGTCATCAAGTTGTGTTACAAACGGGTTTGTGCCATGATTGTAATATGACGGTTATTACAGTATATCACTATACAAATATAAACTTACGCTAAAATGTTTTCCACGTCGGCATGTTTCTATTTTGAGTCCCTGAAAATGACATATACGCCGAAATTGGCTGATGGCACAATTAATAAAGAATATTACTTCTTGCTACCGACCATGTTTTCCTTTTCAAAATCTTTTTATTGTTTTACTTTGGGTCCTAGTTCGTGGTACTCCACAGGCTCTTCGCAATGGCGCAGTCCTAGCTCAACGCGTTGTTTCCCTGCTACACCAGTTTATAAATTTTTTAAAGAATTTCATCTTGCTTTGAGCCGTTAGAATTCTATTTTGCGATTGCAATTTAGGCATTAAGCCATTTTCAAGAATCTATAAAACATAACACAACGTAATGAGAACAATTTACAGGGGAATTAACAGTAGGTACAACCAGTTTTGTAGTTTTTTGACGTTAATATACGATACCTACAAGATTTTGACATACAGGCAGAGATAACAACGTAGTATGCACAACTTCAAAGGACAATTATTCAGTGATACTAGTCAATATTCCATTTTGTGTGCTGCGATTTGGAATAGATTTTATATATCACATAACTACAAGTGTTCACTGACCATGAATTAGAGTAAATGTCTAAAACAGAGGAGAAAACTTTTATTTCTGACATCTGCTTGTTCACTGAGCACGTATTGTGATTGTTCTTTGAAGGTGCTACAAATTTCAGTTTCTTCTAGAGCGTCCATTGCTCTATCTTTCTCTACCCTTTGAAGGATGAGAAAGACGCTCACAAATTCGGAATATTTCGGAATCCAACCTGCACAGAAGGCATACTCCACTACAGTTCATGCCACCCAGAAATGTACAAGAAAGCCTTTCTTCATTGCATGACCAACAGTATCGTAAACCTCCCACTGGAACAGAACGAAATTACCGGAAACATATAGCAATAAATAACGGCTACAACAGTGATAAGGTAGACAAACTGCATACTACCAAATTACATATCTAAATCAACATTACAGATAGAGAAATAGATAAACATAAGAAGCAGAGTGACAAAAGAACGAAATACATTGCTTTACTGTATTAAGGTGCCATGTCAGGCAGAACAGCGGATAATTTTCAAAAAAGTAATGTACGAATCGGATTTCGAACGAACAACAAAGTAGGGACAAACATAAGAGAACTGTAAATCTTCGTTTATTTCACATGTACGAAACTAGCAGCGTCGAGTAATCCTTAAAGATACTACACAGGGTAGTGAAATGCAAAGAAATGAACACTCTACAAAATTTGAAATTTTTGGCTCCTTCAAACAACAATCGCAATACGTAGTCAATGAACAAACAGACCACAGAAATAAGAATTTTCTCGCCTTTTTTTACATTTACTCTGGTGCATTAGGAGCGCACACTTTTGCGATGTATACAGCCCACGCAAAATCGCAGGACACAAATTGGAATACTGTCTAGCATCGCTGAATAGTTGTTCTTTGATGTGCCTATTACGTTGTTATCTCTGACGATTTGTCAAAATCTTGTAAGTACGATGTATGAACGTCAAAAAACTACAAGGTTGGTTGTGCCTACTGTTAATCCCACTGTAAATTGTTCTCATTACGCTGTATTATGTTTTATAGATGCTTGAAAATAGCTTAATGCCGAAATTGCAATCGTAAAATAAAATACTAACAGCTGAAAGCGAGATGAAATCCTTTAAGAAATTTATAAAAGCTGTGGATCCATACTACATGAAAATTTATAACTTTGCACAAAAGAAATTCGTAAGTATTACGTGCATGCGCCTACTGAGTTACAATGACGTCACAAGCGAAACAAATACCGCTCGAAAAACATAAACAGAGCATTGTTTACGCATTATCAATCTCGTAATTATTACCAATACAAATCTTACGGTATTTTATCACACAAAAATGTTCGACCGACGAGCGAAGACAGGTTTTCACGTCGAAACAGTGCCTGAGCGCATATTAACGGCAGCTTCTTTATGTATCTGTGACCTGTGGGCAGATTAGCGCGATCTTGTCGGAAGCAGAAGCGCAAGACACCAGCGGGGGCTGTGCTGGTATAATTAGGAGCGGTGCAGTGACGGAATTGGCGCCCGTGTCGCCGAGCGGAGCTGTCGTTCGACTGTTGTGACGCCCGCGGCGCCTTCCCCCACCCCGCGGGCAGGCAGCGCGGGACGCGCGCTGATTGGCTGAGAGGCGGCTCCCTCCGTAGCAGGAAAACGGCAGCGTTTTCCTCGTGCCGGTGCCGCTGGATCTGGGTCTACGGCTGGCTGGCGCGAGGTCATTGCCAGACCTGCCGCTGCGCCGCACGGCCTTGAGAAGCGAAGCCGAGTCGCAGCTGCACTGTTCGCTCACTTCCCTTTTCTCTTCCACATCGCATTATGGCTCATTATTTATTAGCCGATAACAAACCGCGGAGCGTCACAACCTTTTAACAGCACGTGCAGATCAACAAACAAGTCTCCTGCGATTACGCAAAAGGGGCGATTGTAATATTTCATTTGTCGAAGGTGCCATGTTTATTAATGAAACGACAAACATGAGATATTTTTATTCGGGGATGCTCGGCAAACAGTCAAGTGCAAGAGATAAGAAAGTTTCGATGATAGTAATACTGAAAACTCGTATCCACTGCAGACAAATGCTGCGTTATTCAAAGGAAATGAAGAAATCTTACGTCAGACTTCAGATATCGTGTACTCAATGGGAGCTTTCCTTAAATGTAGATAAATGAAATGTAAACAAGAGAATTAACCTGGCACTACAAAAAAGGACAGCGTGAATGGTAAGTCGTTTATTTGACCTACAGAAGTGTGTCACGTAAATGCTTAAACCCTAAACTGCTAGGCAGCAGAAGATAGTTGTCAACTGTCTGGAGAAAAACTGTTTATCATGTTTAACGAACCAGTGTTAAGTGAGGAATATACTACATACAGAATCCATCCCCCTTCTCTTACGAAAGTCGTCCCAAGGATCTCGAAAACAACGTTAGACTAATGACAGCATTCACTATTGTAATGTTTCCTCTTGTGAGCGACTGATAATTTTTATTTTTTGTAGATTTTTATTTTTCCAGTATTTATCTCAAGGACACTGCATTTCCGTTATATGCATGGGAGAACGGTACAATAATGTACAGTCTTCCATGAAGGTTTTTGTTCTTTGTTGTTGTAAGGAAGGTAGGCAGAATTCTACACTCTACGCGAATTTTTTGCTATTGAGCTTACGCAAAAAAATATTTCTGCAGTCGGAAGCTATACAACACATAAAACACTATATTTGAATATTTTCTCTATAAAAGAACATGATTTGAATTAAATCTCTCTTCCCTGTTGGTTCAACACAAAATTTCTAAACTTTAAATTGAAGTTTATTTCAGTAAAGACGTCTAGCGCAGAATAATGAGATCCAGAGATATCCGTTACTGAGGGAGCAACTAATCTACATCTACATTCATACTCCGCAAGCCACCTGAAGGTGTGTGGCGGAGGGTACCTTGAGTACCTCTATCGGTTCACCCTTCTATTCCAGTCTCATATTGTACGTGGAAAGAAGAATTGTCGGTATGCTTCTGTGTGGGCTCTGATCTCTCTGATTTTATCCTCATGGTCTCTTCGCGAGATATACGTAGGGGGGAGCAATATACTGCTTGACTCTTCGGTGAAGGTATGTTCTCGAAACTTTAACAAAAGCCCGTACCGAGCTACTGAGGGTCTCTCCTGCAGAGTCATCCACTGGAGTTTATCTATCATCTCCGTAACGCTTTCACGATTACTAAATGATCCTGTAACAAAGCGCGCTGCTCTCCGTTGGATCTTCTCTATCTCTTCTATCAACCCTATCTGGTACGTATCCCACACTGCCGAGCAGTATTCAAGCAGTGGGCGAACAAGCGTACTGTAACCTACTTCCTTTGTTTTCGGATTGCATTTCCTTAGGATTCTTCCAATGAATCTCAGTCTGGCATCTGCTTTACCAACGATCAACTTCATATGATCATTCCATTTTAAATCACTCCTAATGCGTACTCCCAGATAATTTATGTAATTAACTGCTTCCAGTTGCTGACCTATTTTGTAGCTAAATGATAAGGGATCTATCTTTCTATGTATTCGCAGCACATTACACTTGTCTACATTGAGATTCAATTGCCATTCCCTGCACCATGCGTCAATTCGCTGCAGATCCTCCTGCATTTCAGTACAATTTTCCATTGTTACAACCTCTCGATACGCCACAGCATCATCTGCAAAAAGCCTCAGTGAACTTCCGATGTCATCCACAAGGTCATTTATGTATATTGTGAATAGCAACGGTCCTATGACACTCCCCTGCGGCACACCTGAAATCATTCTTACTTCGGAAGACTTCTCTCCATTGAGAATGACATGCTGCGTTCTGTTATCTAGGAACTCTTCAATCCAATCACACAATTGGTCTGATAGTCCATATGCTCTTACTTTGTTCATTAAACGACTGTGGGAAACTGTACCGAACGCCTAGCATCTACCTGGGAACCCGTGTCTATGGCCCTCTGAGTCTCGTGGACGAATAGCGCGAGCTGGGTTTCACACGATCGTCTTTTTCAAAACCCATGCTGATTCCGACAGAGTAGATTTCTAGTTTCCAGAAAAGTCATTATACTCGAACATAATACGTGTTGCAAAATTCTACAACTGATCGACGTTAGAGATATAGGTCTATAGTTCTGCACATCTGTTCGACGTCCCTTCTTGAAAACGGGGATGACCTGTGCCCTTTTCCAGTCCTTTGGAACGCTACGCTCTTCTAGAGACCTACGGTACACCGCTGCAACAAGGGGGGCAAGTTCCTTCGCGTTCCTTCGCGTGACAATTGAAGAACGTATTGCGTTGTCGCGTAAATTTCTTGTAGTATATTATTCTGAAAAAAATCACTTTTGAATAAAGTCTCGTAGTTTTCAGATTGCAAAATATCTCAAATATTGTCTGTTAAAATGCCCGTGAATGTTTGAAAAAATTTGAAATTACTGTTAATTAGTCACTTTAAGGTATCTCCATATTAGTATATTTTTCTATTATAGCACGTACAGTGAATGTAACACCAGCAGAATTCGAAGTTGTGGTAGAAGAAAGAGCAGCATTGATAGTAATAGGAGCAGTAGCACTAATACTAACAGTAAACGAAACAATGTCTCACATTAGCATATACACTGCAAAATAATAATAATAATAATGATAATAATAAACTTGCCATAGAACATAAACTAATAAAACAACACGTTCCCACATACAAGTATGCACCACAAAGTGTACTGGAGAATGATGAATACAAATTATACTGGAACAGAACCATTATAACAGATAAAACAACACCACATAACAAACCTGACATCATACTCACCAATAAAAAGGAGAAGTAAACACAACTAATCGAAATATCCATACTCAATACAACAAATACACAGAAGAAAACAGGAGAAAAAATTGAAAAATACATCCAACTGGCTGAGGAAGTCAAAGACATGTGTCATCAGGATAAAGTTGACATTATACCAATTATACTATCAACTACAGGAGTCATACCACACAATATCCACCAGTAGATCAGCGCAATACAGCTACATCCAACCGTATATATACAACTACAGAAATCTGTAACTATTGATACATGTTCAATTACCCGAAAGTTCCTAAATGCAATGTAACATATACCGTACAGTTAAAAGGAAGTTACGCTTGATCAAGGTCCGCGTCACTTTCCATTTTTAACCAGACATAACGTCTGAGACAGGAAAGAGAAATAATAATAATACGCTCAACTGCGGGTTCATCAGCGCCTGTACAAAGTCCCAATTTTTACACAGTCCAATTTTTACACAATCAAATCTAGCTACAGTCACGAATGAGGATGATGATCATGAAATGATGGGGACAACACAAACACCCAGTCCCCGTGCAGAGAAAATCTCCAACCCGGTCGGGAATCAAACCCGGGACCCAGTGATCCAGAGGCAGCAACGCTAGCCAATAGACCACGCGCTACGGACTAATGATGGACTGAAGTGTTCGTTTTCTGTCATGATGGTTCATGAAAATGATTATATTTACGTTTCACAGAATTTTAGACTTGGAGAACGCAATTATCTATGCAGTATTTGCTGTGACAATATCCGCGTTAGTCTTAGGAGAAGGGCAGAACGACGATGTAATGCCAGGAGTAGGAATTAGGTAAGATCCTAAAAGGTTGAAGACAGGGACATTTGCTCCCTGTTAATGAAGGAGTTGAGCCCCGAATATCCACAGGAATTTGGGATCTCTGTCGGATGTGACTTTTTTTGACAAGATGCGGGATTCGCGCAAGTGACACAATAATGAGGAAAACTGTTTCATAATAGTGCGACACCAAAGTGCAAACCGGCTTTTACAGTCCTCACTGGTCAGGCTCAACAAAACTGCTCTGACTGATGTGGTTACTCTCTCAGCTCTACCCTTGAAAAAATACAAAAGAATAAGTCAAATCAAACACGTGCGGTACTTTCACGTTGTTGTTGTTAGGGTCTTCCTCATTACTTACGTGATCTACCCATCTGATATTCAGGATTCTTCTGTCGCACCATATCTCGAAAGTTTCTATTCTCTTCTTGTCTAAACTATTTATCGTCCATGTTTCACATACGTACATGACTACACTCCATACAAATACTCCTAGAAAAGATTTCCTGAGACTTAAACCTACACTCGATGTTAACAAATTTCTCTTTTTCAGAAACGCTTTTCTTGCCATTGCTAGTCTACATTTTATATCCTCTCTACTTAGACCAATAACAGTTATTTTGCTGCCCAAATAGCAAAACTCATCTCTACTTTAAGTGTCTCATTTTTTAATCTAATTCCCTCAGCATCACCGGATTTAATCAGAGTACATTCCATTATCCCGTTTTGATTTTGTTGATGTTCATCGTATAACCTCCGTTCAAGACACTGTCCATTCCGTTCAGTTGCACTTCCAGGCCGTTTGCTGCCTCTGACAGAATTAAGATGTCATCGGCAAACCGCAAAGTTTTTATTTCTTCTCTAGGGATTATAATTCCTACTCCAAATTTTTCTTTGGTTTCCTATCCTGCGTGCTCAGTATACAGATTGAATAACATCGGGGATACGCTACAACTCTGTCTCACTCCCTTCCCAACCACTGCTTCCCTTTCATGTCCCTCGACTCTTATAACTGCCATCTGGTTTCTGTACAAATTGTAAATAGCCACTTTCTCCCTGTATTTTACCCCTGCCACCTTCAGAATTTGAAAGAGAGTATTCCAGTCAACAATGTCAAAAGCTTTCTCTAAGTCTACAAATACTAGAAACGTAGGTTTGTCTTTCCTTAATCTATATTCTAAGATAAGTCGTAGGATCAATATTGCCTCACGTGTTCTAACATTTCTACGGAATCCGAACTGATCTTCCCCAAGAACGGCTTCTACCACTTTTTCCACTCGTGTCAGTATTTTGCAGCCGTAACTTAGTAAGCTGATAGTTCGATAATTTTGACACCTGTCAACTTTTGCTTTCTTTGGGATTGGAATTCTTATATACTTCTTGAAGTTTGAGGGTATTTCGCCTGTCTCATACATCTTGCTCACCAGACGGGTATGGGCTGGTTTTCCTAAGGCTGTCAGTAGTTCTAATGCAATGTTGTCTCCTCGCGGGGCCTTGTTTCGACTTTCAGTGCTCTGTCAAATTCTTCACGCAGTTTCGTATCTCCAATTTCATCTTCATTTACGTCCTCTTCCATTTCCGTAATATTGCCCTTAAATACATCGCCCTTGTATAGACCCCCTATATGCTCCTTCCACATTTCTGCTTTCCCTTCTTTGCTTAGAACTGGGTTTCCATCTGAGCTCTTGATATTCATACAAGTGGTTCTCTTTTCTCCAAAGGTCTCTTTAATTTTCCTGTAGGCAGTATATATCATACCCCTAGTGAGATAAGCCTCTACATCCTTACATTTGTCCTCTAGTCTTCTAGCCATCCCTGCTTAGGCATTTTGCACTTCCTGTCGATCTCATATTTGAGACGTTTGTATTCCTTCTTGCCTGCTTCATTTACTGCATTTTTATATTTTCTGCTTTCATCAATTTAATATTTCATCTATTACCCATGTCAGTTCTAGTATAATATATTTGTCCAATGAATACCCGTTTATCATCTGCGTTTCGTCTTGGTGTAGCAATGTTAATGGCCAGTAGTGTAGAACATCTCAAACATTAAAACATTTTAACGGTTCTTCTCGGAACTTTTTGGAGTGGCGGGGTATGGAGGACAGTACATTCAGTCGACAGGAAATGTACTAACACTAAATCAATAATGAATGGCAAATGGAAAACCTAAAACGCTTGAGATTTCTGCGAACTTCCAGGCCAGCTTTGAATGAAAGCGTGCGCGACACTCTCGCCGTACCTATTCCACACAACTACTCTAGTGTTTGTAATTGTAAGTAAAGTTAGCGTATGGGAGGAATTCGGAAAAACGCTGCTAGTATCTTAATCGGTTACTATAGCGAGTGTGAAGTGTTCACAGTATTTTCTGATTTGCGTTTTTCCTATTTCGTATGTAGTATTGCGGTTCATTACGTACCACCTTACAAAAAAAATGGCTCTGAGCACTATGGGACTTAACATCTGTGGTCATCAGTCCCCTAGAACTTAGAACTACTTAAACCTAACTAACCTAAGGACATCACACACATCCATGCCCGAGACAGGATTCGAACCTGCGACCGTAGCAGTCGCGCGGTTCCGGACTGAGCGCCTAGAACCGCTAGACCACCGCGGCCGGCGTACCACCTTACAACAAACAGTGAAACGTTACAACTATTTAACAGTTGTTGGATTGAACAGAAAGGTCTTCTGTGCCTGCGCGGATGGAGCGATAGAAATTGCGCTCGTTATTTGTGCCGCGTTTAGACAGAGACGTGCGATTATTTATTCAGTGGTTCAAATGGTTCAAATGGCTCTGAGCACTATGGGACTTAACATCCATGGTCATCAGTCCCCTAGAACTTAGAACTACTTAAACCTAAATAACCTAAGGACATCACATACAGCCATGCCCGAGACAGGATTCGAACCTGCGACCGTAGCGGTCACGCGGTTCCAGACTGAAGCGCCTAGAATCGCACGGCCACACCGGCCGGCTTTTATTCAGTGATGCTCGGCAAACAGCCAGGTGTAGAGGAGAATTTGAACGACAGTAATATTGCAACGCCTCTCGGTTTGTTATTGGACAGTAAGTAACAAACCACAATGCCATGGGCAAAACAGAGAAAAAGTGACAAGAGTAGAATTTAAACTATTGACGGTAAAGTCCAAGCAGCATGTCGCCTAATTTCTTCGCCGTCTTCCGTTACGCTGTTCGCGCTGTAGCTGACTGCTCAACGAGGCTGCCCGCCTTGCATTGTATCCGTTTTAGATTCCCGGTACTGCCAGGAACATTTCCTTCGTGAAAGGACTGGAAAAGGGTGCACTTAGCTTCGTGAGGCCCATTTTCTCTAGCCTTGTGAAGTGAAAAGTTGTAAGCAAGAATCTGTTCCTGTTTTCTCGCTGACACCATGCCACTCCATCTTACATCCAACGACGTCATTGGTGGATGATGACACGGCGGTCGGTCGTGCCCGATTGGCCCATGTAGGATCAGAACGCGGAACTTTCCCATTTTGTTTATTTATAATCATTCCACATACAAGATCAGTTGCCTAAAATAGGATCCACTAGTGTGTGTCATTTCTTTACAAGCTGCCGTGTGTCAATTAATTAAACTGACCATTTAATTTAAATAATTAGTCAATTATGTAAACGTAGGCTTCCGCGGCCTTTGTCACATCCAATAAAATTTTTCTGGCTTTGAGGCCGCATTGTCAACTATAAAATTCCGACGTTTCGGCAACTGTTGCAAGGCGTCTTTCTCAGAGTTTGTTGCTAACTGCTGAATGAGCACTAGTTTGCCTACTTATATACCATGGAGGAGTGCTGTCATTGGAAATGAGGGTGAGGAGGAAGGGTATAAAGAGTTAATTTTATAGGTCTTTGCACTGCGTGTTATCATTGGCGGAAATAGGCGTTTTTCATTGGAATTTCCTTTATTACTTGCCATTGGTGAAAATGGACAAATAGGAAACTAAGCAGCGACTGCAGCGTAGCGTTGTTTACTAACTGCCTAGTATCTACTAGGGTGCGTCAGCACTCTTTGTACCCTCCGGTTCAGATGGCTCTGAGCACTATGAGACTTAACATCTGAGGTCATCAGTCCCCTAGAACTTAGAGCTACTTAAACCTAACTAACCTAAGGACATCACACACACCCATACCCGAGGCAGGATACGAACCTGCGACGGTAGCGGTCGCAGGGTTACAGACTGAAGCGCCTAGAACCGCTCGGCCACACCGGCCGCCTCGTACCCTCCGCCGCTGTGGCCTAGCGCGCGCCTGTTGCTTTGCGAGAGTTGTCCTTCGGCGGAGCTGTCACTGCTGGCAGCCAAGACGCTGGAAGCCGGTACTCGACTTCTCTATTCATGTCGTCGGGTCGCTTGACTATTTCTGTAGCCTCTCTAATCTTCCTCCTCAACACTGGATTCGCATTCGGGAGGACGACGGTTCAATCCCGCGTCCGACCATACTGATTTAGGTTTTCCGAGATTTCCCTAAATCGCTCCAGGCAAATGCCGGGATGATTCTTTTGAAAGGGCACGGCCGACTACCTTCCCCGTCCTTCCCTAATCCAATGAGACCGATGACCTCGCTGTCTGGTCTTCTCCCCCAAACAACCCTTCCTCCTCAACTAAACGGCTGTTTTGGCAGTACGCGAGCCTCTCGAAATTCGATCTTCATCCTGCACTGTTCCTGATGTTCTGCCACCGCCGATTTGTTGTTTTCTTTCAGGCGGATACATGTCTCGTGATCAGTTAACCTTGTCCTTATTGAACGCCCAGTCTCACCTACATATACCAGTCCACATTCGCATCCGATTTCATAAATTACGGCGGCATGAAACTTGTGAATTGCATCTCCCGTCGAGCCCAGAACGTCGTTTACTTTGTTGCTACGAAAAATCGGCTTAATACCTGCCCGATGGAGAATTTTGCCCAGACGTTCAGTAGCCCATTGTACGTATGGTAGCAGAACGGTGTTGCCCTCCTCCTTCGGTGCCATGATTTTGCGTATCATTCTCATGTCGTAGCCATTAGCTCCTAAAATGGACCTGAGGTTCTGTAGTTCAGCTTTCAGATTGTGTTCATCGATGATCCTGTATGCTCTCTTAGTTAAAGTTTGCAGGGCCGATTTCTTTTGCGTAGGGTGGCGGTAGGAGGATGCATGCAGGTACCTGTCCGTGTTGGTGGGCTTCCTATAAACTCTGTGTCCAAGTTTACTGTCAGGATTACTGTCGAGAAAAGGCAATACCCCGTCCTTTTCTATCTCCTTGGTAAAGTGAATTTTGCTGTGCTGCTGTTTGAGATGTTGGTGGAAGTTCAAAAGCTCCTCTTCTCCATGTGGTCAGGTAACAAAGGTGTCATCAACGTATCGCAGCCGCATTCTGGGCGTAATGGAGCGGACTGGAGTGCTGTTTCTTCGAACACTTGCCTTAAAATGTCTGCTGTGGAAGGCGAAAGAGGGGAACCCATAGCTACACCGTCCGTCTGCTCATAGAAATCCCGTTTCCACCTGGAATAGGTGGTCATCAAATACTGGCGCACTAGCTTGCAGATATCAGATGCCATGCATTCCTCTAAGATGGTCACTGTGTCTGTCATGGGTACATTCGTGAACAAAGACTTCACGTCAAAACTGGCCATCACATCGGTATCCGAGACATGCTTTACTTTCAAAAGTGCTATAAAATTGGTGGCATCTTTGATGTATGAATCTGTGTGGCTCACTAAACGTCTGAGCTTCAGAGCCAATGCCAAGATCAATAAAATGAACTCCAAATACCCTTCCTCCTCATCCTCATATCCAATGACATCACTCCTCAACAGTATATAAATAACCAAACTAGTGCTCATTCAGCAGTTAGCAATAATCCTTGAGGAAGGCACCTTGCAACAATCGCCAAAACGTCAGAATTTTATAGCTGACAATGCGGCCTCAAACCCAGAAGAATTTTACTGACTGCGTCAATTAGTCAATTAATTTGGTATCAAATGTGTGCTTGTGTTGCCAAAGAGAGGGGGGGAGGGTTGGGGATTTCCCATAGGAGGGTGAAGGAAGGGGAGGGGAAGGGTAGGGGGGTTTCCCAGGACAGATTGTCCCTGGAGAGTCATAAATCAATCCCCAGGGGTACATAAATCAGTAAACAGAACAATAGTTTTGCCCCTGAATGAATGCAACCTGCAGAAACAAAATGTGCCAGAACCTGCTTTATCCCACTGCTTTCGACAATTCGAGTGAATGATTTGGCTACCCAGACTGTCAGACATTGCAAGGTGCCGGGGTTAGCAGTGTATTTAACACTAAATTCTTCTCGAATCTTCATACGGAAATGATGCTCTAAGCCCCCCTTTCCTAACTCCGAGTTTTGCTGTTGCACATGGATTAAGAAGAAACACAAACTGACTGTAATCGACCCTACAAGTGGAGTAGAAAAGAGTTTGGCACCTGCAATAATTTAATTGGACAGAAATTAAGTAGATAAAGAAAATTTTCATTAACATAGTGAGAAATGAAAGGGTTGCTCTACCGATTAACAGAATGAAAGTTCTATTCAAAATAACAATTTGATTTATTATGACTAAACTCAAAATAATAAACAAAACACATGAAACATTT
Source organism: Schistocerca piceifrons (assembly GCF_021461385.2). Taxonomy (NCBI): domain Eukaryota; kingdom Metazoa; phylum Arthropoda; class Insecta; order Orthoptera; family Acrididae; genus Schistocerca; species Schistocerca piceifrons. The sequence goes on along the minus strand of NC_060143.1, from coordinate 391,842,830 downwards.
ACAATACACCAAACTGGATACTCAAATAAATTCTATGAAGATGAAGTTGTCCATAAACTAGATTGTGAAATTTATGACCAAGTGGTATGTGGAGCCAATTCCTTGCAACTCAAATCTTAAGAGAAACACCTAGCCAATCTAACATTAATTGCTGCTACAGTAGTGATAACTAAGACATTGACCAGCCAAGACAGAACAAAGTTAGAAAAGACGAACAGGCGCGCTCTGCTGAGCTCTGATTATCACCTAGCAAAATTCCCTGATTTGCCGGTGCTGCGGACATATATTACCAAGCTGTCTTCTTAACTGCAAGAATACGATCTGGCATACCGGAGGCGATGGCTGGTTGCTTTGACGTCCCGTCGTGGTGATGATAATGTTGTGAGTATAGCCCGAAACAAATTCTCCTGGTCTGGTTGTTCCAGATTAAAGACTTCCTATCAACACAAATAGGCCTCTGAGGGAGACGAAGAAGGCTCGCTACACAATCACGGACTTTACAGTGAGTGATTTTAACACGAGAAGTCACACAGTAACTTTAGCCAAAACTGCTCAACACGGACAACATAGGCCACTTGTACGCAGAACGCTCAGTTGCCAACTGTACTCGGAAAGTCACGTTGAAGTCGAAACTTCAGCAACTTCGTCAAACAGTTAGAATTAAATGAAAGTATATTAGACAGCCAATGGAAGGTAGGGTGTCGAGAGCAGCGAGAGCTCAGTCTTGTAACCTACCCCGACCAAAAGCCGAGAGACGACTCCCTCAAGAGCACCCATACAAGCCGAACACAGAACATTCCCGCGCCTACGACAGTGGCCGTGGTTAAACGTTCCAATCAGCAACTCGAAAACCGACGGAAAATTCCACTCTATTGCTGACGCACTACTATTCCACCAATGGAGATACTTGGCGCCAATTTCTGCGCCGATTTTGCTACGTCACGGAGCTATCCCCTGAGCAAGCCAATCACAGTTATGATTTTGCAGAAAACGCGGGAATTTTCCCGCCAAGACTGCCTGGGAACACAAGTCATTCCCACGCCTCACTGGTAGCCCACAAGAAAGTGTTTTCACTAAGTTTCTGCGAAGTAACGGAATCTCTAGCCCAGCCCCTCTGTCAGGCCCCTGTGGGTGTGTCGCCGCCGCTCTTATGACAATGTCGGCGTCTGGAAAGCATCCACTTGACTCCCTCACACCTGTCAGCTTAACCGTTTCAAGATCAGAAGACCCGCCTGTGACCGGACCACCCGGGTGACGAGAGACGCTGTGTGGGAAGTCCGCGTGTGAAGGAATAGCAACTATTCACTGCATGCAATTAGAGAGGAAAATCGAATTACTCAGAATAAGATAGAAATGTGAGAGGGGGCTCATGCCACCTCTCAACATGAACCCCATCAAACATTTATTGGACATAATTCAGAGCACAGTTAGCTCTCTCACATTTATGGATGGCTCAGTATTTCTGCAAGAGACTTCCAAAGGCTTGTTGAGTTCATCCAGTCGATTTTCTGCACTACGCCAGGCATAAGGACGTCTGACATGGTACCAGGAGGTATCCTTTGAGTTTTGTAACCTCAGTATAAATCGTTCATTCCTCGATCGATGAGGATTATAAATGCTATTTATTTGGTTATATGGCGCTCCCACTTCTGTCAATTTTATTTCTGGTCAAGCCCTTCATCTACCATAAATTTGTATGAAATCGAGGGTGACGAATAAGGGCCATCCCCTTGTAAGCACAACTTCCTTACCAATCGTTTCATACCTACCGCGAAGAAAAGACTAGACTGATTATAGCACCGACAGTAAAGCACTAAGCTGTACTTCTAACCACGCTCCATATGCAAATGGAGACAGAATGTCAATCCTAAGAGCCTGGGTTCGATTCCGGCTGGGTCAGAGATTTTCTCCACTCACGGACTGGTTGTTGCGTTGCCCTAATTATCATTATTTCAGACCCATCGACGCGCAAGTCGCCGAAGTGGCGTCAAATTGAAAGACTTGCACCCGGCGAACGGCCTACCCGACGGGAGGCGCTAGTCACACGACATTTACATTTTAGTGGGACATAAGGACTTCAAAAAGTAAGTAATACACGTCGCCCCGCGTTAAGACCATTGTGCAACGTAAGCGACGCATAGTCAGGAAAGACTATTACCATATTTTACGGACTATAAGACGCAATTTTTTCTTCGAAGACTTGCCTCCAAAATTCAGGTGCCTCTTAGATTCGAAATTAATATAAAAATGTCCAGTGTTTCCAGAATGAAATTTTCACTCTGCAGCGGAGTGTGCGCTGATATGAAACTTCCTGGCAGATTAAAACTGTGTGCCGGACCGAGACTCGAACTCGGGACCTTTGCCTTTCACTGGCAGGTGCTCTACCAACTGAGCTACCCAAGCACGACTCACGGCCTGTCCTCACAGCTTTAATTCCGCCAGTACCTCGTCTCCTACCTTCCTCATGTCCAGTCATTGATTTAAAATTCCCGCCAGTCTTAAAAATGGCCATATATTCGATGTCGCGGAAAACCTATGTCTGTCAACATTGGATTCAATAGGCAGCAGCAGTGCACCGATGAGACGAACATTTGCTGGAATTCACAAGCTTGCTAACACTGTAACCATACAGCCTCACCATCAAAAACCCTGACACTGTCTAGCCTATTAATCGTCATTGCAGTCTACAGCGCCATTGAACCTTAACTGAAAATGTTTTATTTTATCGGTAACAGAACAATATCTTTGCTAGTAGCTACTTTCGTAATGGAAAAAAGAAAAGGTGTTCATATGATGCGGCCTATTTATTGAAAGTAACTGCATAAGCAGAACAACTTGGTACTCCTCGACGTCTCCAAGGCGTTCGACTGCGTGTAGCACGAGGGCCTCGTGTACAAGCTCCTTGTGCACGGGGTTCCCGACGTCACACGCGCTTCTGCTGCGGTCCTACCTCGCGGGCTGCACCTTCCACGTCCGGGCTGCCGGGGGCACCTCCACCGACCGGCCGATTCGTGCGGGGGTACCGCAGGGGTCGGTTCTCGGCCCCCTGTTGTACTCCTTGTACACCGCCGACGCACCGCGGGTGGCGCGCGTGGAGTTGGCTATTTACGCCGACGACACTGCGCTGTTCACCCGCAGCATGAACATGGTCGCGATGTGCCGCTGACTCCAACTAGCGTGCGATGTCCTGGGGGCGTGGTCCACCAAGTGGAGACTCAAATTTAACGCCGCAAAGAGCCAGGCGGTCGTCTTCACTCGGAGACGACTGCCTCCTGCCCTGCCGCCTGTCACGATCTTGGGAGGCCCCATCCCATGGTCGCCGTCCGGCAAATACCTCGGTGTGACGCTGCACAGGCATCTCACCTGGCTGCCGCACATCCGAGACATCAGGAGGCGAGCGATTGGGCGTCTGTGGGCGCTCTACCCGCTGCTGAACCCCGAATCCGCCCTCCCACCTCGGCACGGCCTGACTGTGTGCTTGGCCATTGTCCTGCCAGTGCTTCAGTACGCCGCCATAGTGTGGGGGAATGCAGCCCCGTCGGACGTCGCGATGCTCCAGCGCGTCCAGAACCGGGCGCTCCGCCCCCTCTCCACAAGCCGCCTCGTTACTCGACGAGGCTCCTTCACAAGGAAGCAGGCGTGCCGCTGCTGAGGGATCACTTCAGGCAATCCGCCAGGGTGTTCTATGCCTCTGCCGCACACTCTGGCAGTCGTCTTATTCGTGGACTGTGACAACAGGTCCACCACAGGCCGACCACGCGCTGGCTTGATCTGCTGCGGCAGTAGTTTCTTCCACAGCGCCGCTGTCGATTTCGACGAAGCGTCAGCTCCCACGCGGCCGCTCACACAGGCCAATCCCACCCGTGAGGCCAGAATTCGTTCTCGACGTCCACACAGGAACACTAGCTTCGCTGCTTAGCCTGTTTCACTCCCGGTTGCTGTCACCAGAGATTTGCAGTGCAGTGCAGTGCAAGCAGAACAAAATGGAAACAGGGCAGCTGAGCAGCATTTCGGCCCTCCACCAACAGAAAGGAAACATTCGCGACTGGAGGGCTGGTAAAGAAGAACTGAAGAAAATGATAAAGACTAAATACACAAACAGGGACTGAATGCAAACTGGCCCACATAAGAAGATGACGTATTGGTTCAAATGGCTCTGAGCACTATGGGACTCAACTGCTGAGGTCATTAGTCCCCTAGAACTTAGAACTAGTTAAACCTAACTAACCTAAGGACATCACAAACATCCATGCCCGAGGCAGGATTCGAACCTGCGACCGTAGTGGTCTTGCGGTTCCAGACTGCAGCGCCTTTAACCGCACGGCCACTTCGGCCGGCAAGATGACGTATTAAAATAGATTCAAGGAGACCGTCAAAATGGCTTTGTAATTAATATAAAAATGATTAAAATAAACGCTGGTAAGCTAGCGCTACGGTGGAACTTAACAGACTTTACGGGTGAAGTTGGTTGGTGCTACTGGTTTATGATGCATCATGGGCTTAGCAAGCGAACCAAAACCAAAATAGCTCAGAAAACGCCGCAAGAGCATGAAGACAAAATATTATCTTGCCATCGCTTCATTATTCAACATTGAAAGAAAACTAGTGTGGAATTAAGCGAAATAGCGATTATGGACGAGACTCCTCTAACATTTGATGTGCCGAGTAACAGGATTATTACCAAGAAAGGTGCTGAAACTATTAACTATAAAAAAATTGGACATGAAAAAAACTGCCTGCAATGTTGTCCTTTCATGTTGTACTGACGGTACTAAACTTAATCCAATGATAAGTTTCAAGTGCAAATAATGCCAAACCCTTCTGAAGTACCTCCAGGTGTTCCTGTTCACGTAGATGATAAGGATTTGATGGACGACGTGGTATGAAATTACGGATTAACAGAGTGTGGGAGAGAAGGAAAGCTGCGTTATTGAAGAAGAGTTCTCTTCTTGTGCTACACGAGTTAAGTAGTAATCTGAAAAATTCTGTGAAAGAGAAACTGAGCTTGCTGTTATTGCGGGAGGATTTACTTCACAACTGCAAAATCTTGATGTCCTGTTAAATAAACCATTGAAAGTGTATATGAGACAGGAATGGAACAAATGGATGATGGATGAAACCCAACATGAATTCACGCCAAAGGGAGCTTTAATGCGACCTACAATCATACAAACGTGTAAGTGGATAAAACAGCTGTGCCCCCCCCCCCCCCCTCTGTTCCACTGGAGGGAAAAACGACTGTCTGAACGCCTCAGTACGAGCTCTTATTTCCCTTATATTTGAATGATGATCATTACGCGATTTGAAAGTTGGTGGTAATAATATATGCTCTACATCCTCGGTGAAGATTGGATTTCGGAATTTAGAGAGCAGCCCCTTCTGTGTAGCACGTCATCTATCTGCAAGTGTGTCCCACTTCAAACTTTCTATGAGATTTGTAACGCTCTCGCGATGGCTAAATGTACCAGTCACGAATCTTGCCGCTCTTCTTTGGACCTTCTCAATCTCTTGAATCAGACCCAACTGGTAAGGATTCCATACAGACGAACAATACTCTAAGATTAGACGAACTAACGTATTGTAAGCTATTTCCTTCGTTGAAGGACTGCATCGCTTCAGGATTCTACTAATAAAGCGGAACCTAGAGTTCGCCTTACCCGTTACTTGTGTAATCTGATCATTCCATTTGAGATCATTTCGAATAGTCATACCCAGATACTTGACTGATGTTACCGCTTCCAAAGACTGATCATTAATGGGGATTTTCGCCTTGTTATATGCAGTAGATTACACTTACTAATATTGAGAGATAACTGCCAGTCATTATACCACGCATTTATTTTCTGCAAATCGTCGTTGATTTGTTCACAACTTTCGTGTGATACTACTGTGGTGTCACCGCCAGACACCACACTTGCTAGGTGGTAGCCTTTAAATCGGCCGCGATCCGGTAGTATACGTCGGACCCGCGTGTCGCCACTATCAGTGATTGCAGACCGAGCGCCGCCACACGGCAGGTCTAGAGAGACTTCCTAGCACTCGCCCCAGTTGTACAGCCGACTTTGCTAGCGATGGTTCACTGACAAATTACGCTCTCATTTGCCGAGACGATAGTTAGCATAGCCTTTAGCTACGTCAATTGCTACGACCTAGCAATGCGCCATTATCATTTGCTATTTATCTTGTGATGCATGTACCGTCAGACCGATGTTCACCAATTATGGATTAAAGTTAAGTATTCCAGAAGCTACGTACTTTTTTTACTAGACTCAACTCCTTTAACTGTTCCAGACCTCACGCCAGCCTGCGTGAGCTTAAACGCGTGCCTTTCGGCTATCTCCTAGTGGCTTGGCTGTCTTGCCAAGTCACAACAACTACTTTCCTGTAGACTACAGCATCATCGGCAAACAGTCTAAGGTCGCTGTCAATGGCATCAACCAGATCGTTTATGTAAATCGTAAAAAGCAGAGGACCTATTACGCTGGCATGGGGCACACCTGAAGTTACTCTTGTTTCTGTTGAAGTTACCCCGTTCAGGACGACATACTGCTCCCTGTCTGCTAGAAAACTTTCTATCCAACCATATATGTCATTGGATAGACCGTGAGCGCGCACTTTTTGTAGCGAGCGACAGAGCGGAACTGAGTTGAACGCCTTTCGGAAGTTGAGAAATATGGCATCAACCTGGGATCCGTTATCTAGAGCCTGTTGTATATCATGCACAAAGAGGGCGAGCTGCGTCTCGCATGACCGCAGTTTCCTAAAACCGTGCTGGTTTTTGTAGATGGCATTCTCAGAGTCTAGAAAGGTCGTTATGTCTGAACACAAAATAAGTTCCATGATTCTACAACAAATCGATGTCAGTGAAATTGCCGGTAATTATGTGCATCCGATTTTCTAGCCTTTTTATAGATTGCTTTGACCTGCGCCTTCTTCCAGTTCCGTGGAACTTTTCGCCGTTCCAATGATCTCTGATAGATGACGGATAATAATGGTGCTATATTTGTAGCATAATCAACATAAAATCTTACGGGGATACCGTCTGGGCCAGATGCCTTTCTGGCGTCTAAGGATCTTAACTGTTTTACAATCTCAGATACATTAAACACTATGTCAGCCACCCTTTCGTTTGTTCGATAATTGAATGGGGGATTGGTGCTGCAGTCCTCTATCGTAAACGAGTTTTTGAAAGCTAGGTTTAGAATTTCGGCCTTCTGTTTATCATCATCAGTTACATTACCCGTACTGTCAGCAAGAGAAGGTATTGAATTATTTGTAGCGTTCATAGATTTTACGTACGACCAAAATTTTTTGGGGTTATTTTTAGAATCTGCAGATAAAATATTACTTTCAAATTCGTTAAAAGAGTCTCTCGTTGTCCTTCTGACAGCTGCTTTTTCACAAATAAGAGGAAGAAGAAGTCCAAAAAGAAGAAGAAGAAGAAAGTTCTGAAGACGATTTTCAGGGATTTTAAAGATCAGTTCGGTTTTATATAAAAAAATTATAGTCTTTCTTTGTAATCTAATGACAAAAATGATAAAAATGTTGTTTTTAAAAAGTTGCTTAAAATTGAGCACGTCTTATAGTCGACAGCGTCTTACAGTCCGTAGTCGATCATAATATTACTGCACTTGGGAGTAAGAGTGCTCGCCCGGTTTATTGTGAGTCAGCGTGTGCTCGGGATTCATAGTACGGGGTTATTCAAGAAGAAGGAACAGATTTCAAACATTTATTGCTTCCAAACCACAAAAGACGGAAACACAGTTCCAAAGTTCCTCGAAAGAGAAAAGATCAAATCTTTATACATTCAATGTGAGTACCGTGTGTTAGACGACAGATATCACAACTATGGCTCATTTCCTGCCACGCACAAAGCAGCTGGTCTCTAGTTATCGAATTCACAAATTCAACAACGCTATGTCGCAGACTTTCAAGAGAGTCAGGTACAGGGCGGAGGGGAGGGACATAAAAACGCAATTTTTACGTAGCCCCAAGTCACAAGGTGTGAGGTCTGGAGACCTGGAAGCGCACCGGCGATGAAGTTCGTCTTCTGTTCCTCCTCTTCAAATCCAACGTCATGGAACAGTGTCATTTAAGTAACGTCGGACGTGCTTAGAGAAATTCTCTACGTAAAAGACTATGTTTTTGTCCCCCCTCTGTCTGAAACTCTTGTTGTGTAGCACACAGTAACCATATTGATAAAAATTTGAACTTTTCTCTTTTGAGGAACGTTGGAGTTGTGTTTCTTACTTTTTAGTTTGGAAGCAATAAATGTCTGAAATCTGTTCTTTTTTTGAGCCCTGTGTATGCACCAATTACCTGAAAGCATTGGCACTGCGATGCGCTTTCCTTAGTCACCAGTGCACTTGTTTCCTGTGACGTCACGGGGTGTGGCCGATAATAGCCAAGTGCAATAATATCGTGGTTGAGTAATAGATGTATCGGGTTTTCTGCAGGCACAGTTGGTAAGGGTAACGGGCACATTATAGTATGGGAGTGAAATGGGGCAGCAACTGGAAACGTGCTGCAACAGTTGACTCTCGAGGCCAAAAAACACACACAGTTTCAGAGTTGAAATCGTGGCGCTATATGGCAGTTATAAGAGTCGAGGGGCATGTAAGGGAAGCAGTGGTTGGGAAGGGAGTGAGACAGGGTTGTAGCCTATCCCAGATGTTATTCAATCTGTATATTGAGCAAGCAGGAAAGGAAACAAAAGAAAAATTTGGAGTAGGTATTAAAATCCAGGGAGAAGAAATAAAAACTTTGAGGTTCACCGATGGCATCGTAATTATGTCAGAGACAGCAAAGGACTTGGAAGAGCAGTTGAATGGAATGGACAGTGTCTTGAAAGGAGGATATAAGATGAACATCAACAAAAGCAAAACAAGGATAATGGAATGTAGTCGAATTAAGTCGGGTCATGCTGAGGGAATTAGATTAGGAAATGAGACACTTAAAGTAGTAAAGGAGTTTTGCTATTTGGGGAGCAAAATAACTGATGATGGTCGAAGTAGAGAGGATATAAAATGTAGACTGGCAATGGCAAGGAAAGCGTTTCTGAAGAAGAGAAATTTCTAACATCGAGTATAGATTTAAGTGTCAGGAAGTCGTTTCTGAAAGTATTTGTATGGAGTGTAGCCATGTATGGAAGTGAAACATGGACAATAAATAGTTTGGACAGGAAGAGAATAGAAGCTTTCGAAATGTGGTGCTACAGAAGAATGTTGAAGATTAGGTGGGTAGATCACGTAGCTAATGAGGAGATATTGAATAGAATTGGGGAGAAGAGAAGTTTGTGGCACAACTTGACTAGAAGAAGGGATCGGTTGGTAGGACATGTCCTGAGGCATCAAGGGATCACAAATTTAGCATTGGAGGGCAGCGTGGAGGGTAAAAATCGTAGAGGGTGACCAAGAGATGAATACACTAAGCAGATTCAGAAGGATGTAGGTTGCAGTAGGTACTGGGAGATGAAGGAGCTTGCACAGGATAGATTAGCATGGAGAGCTGCATCAAACCAGTCTCGGGACTGAAGACAACAACGACAACAACAATATGGACCAAATACAACGTCATTTCCAGCTGTAGAGAAATGATTTCAACAATATGACCACGGGCGCACAGACCTCGCTGATCGGGAGGGAAGGTCGTCGACCTCGACCATAGAAGACAATGTCCAGGTAACCTTTGTGGCAGGCTGGAGGAACACCTAGGGGGAAAGAGATTTTCTGATGATGAGGACGTTCACAGAGCGGTTCTCGAATAACTCTATGACCATGTAGGGGATTTCTGTCATCGAGGAATCGAACGATTGGTACAACGACCCGATATTTGGTTATAGAGAGTTGATGACTATGTTAAAAACCACTGTCATGTATCTGTGTCATTGTGATGTGTAGTGCAGTATTCAATAAAAGCTACTTTCTTTAAAGTCAGTACCGCCATTAGACTGTTTTCTTATTTTTAATTTGCAGTGTTATATTTACACGATCATGATTTCGGCTTTAAGTTGCCATTATCAAGTGTTTTAATGTTATACAGTGCCTAAGATGGCATACTGTCGTATTTAAAATATACTATTAGACACATTGCCTAAGGGTGAATATTTCTGGTAAAAGCCTAGTGCTTTGTTTTATCACTGAGTATATCATCTCCATTTTTAGATAATGTGATTATTTTTATGTGACAAAAAATGTAATGCTTTAAAACGTGAACACTGTCATTTTTGCATCTTCTGTACAAATAATATCTGTGTAAGTTGCACAACGTGTTTATCTGTGTTTGCGACAATCATCTGTCACCAGAAGATGACCTGAGAAGCTGAAAGCCGGTTAGTGACCAAATAAATACCGTATAATTTTGCAGAACGTTACTGAAGTGTTTTCCTTTTTCATATAAAAGTTTTCACTTATTAGTCATACTCCAAATTTAATTTACAAGTATAAAATCGAAGTCCCATGACTACAGTCATAGTTCATGAAACAAGCCAGAACTAAAGACTCGAAGATATTAGTTTTTATTCGCAGTTGCTGAAAAGACGATCGTTCTGATTTCGCTCCCATTCCTTCCCAGACGTGATGCAACGGCAGCGCAGTTTTTTTTCCTATCGACATCCACTGTCCAGCGTTCTCTTGCCGGGAGAGTGGGCCGGTAAGAAAAGCAAATACCATGCAGTTCGCGTCAGTCCAAAGATATATGCAAAGATATAGTTGTAGAGTAGCTGTAGGGAACTAAACCGTCATTCTTCGTGACGTAGAAGGAGAGAAATATGTCGAGCCCCATATCTAATGGCGGTGTTTTACGAGATTCTAGTCCCGGTCAGGCACAAATTTGCATTGTCCTCTATCCATTATACAGCTGAAGGTTGTATATATTCGTAACTGCGAATGCATTTAATGTACCTTGTTTGGTACATTTTATCGATGCTTCTTAAATATCCTTTAAGAGAATCATACCTTCGCATCCATCTACGTACAAGGGCTGGTGGAGATCCACACATCTTGCTACTTAGAGCCAACCTCTGTAGTGAGGTCGTACAGTGCTCCACTGTGACGTAAGGGCGAGACAGATTAAGTAACGTAACATATTACCTACTCCGTAAAAACGAATGAAAGTGCGACAGCATGATGCCATTCGTAGATATGAAGTTGGACTTCACATAGCCTGACGTCAGCGTGACTATAGCGTCTAATGGGGCTGACACCACAACTCATGGTAGTTAAAGGAACAAGACAGGACAGGACAGGACAGTGTGCGTCAATCGACGAGTAGTGACGGTGCGCTCTGGTGGGCTCCTTCATTACGGTGTGTCCCAGCATAACTTCAGACGGTGAAGAATCATCGGGAAACTGGAGATGGAAGTGTGTCGAGTGCAGCTCTGAAGTTTGGTATTCCTCACAGCATTGTTGCACGTGCATGGGGAGCGTTCCGAGCGACAGCCACCGCTGCCGAATGAGAAAAATTGGTCGACGACGGTAGCAGATGACCGCTACACTGTGCAACGGGCAGGAAAGGATCCACTTCAAACAGTGGGTGCAATTGCAATCACATTTAACAGGTGTGCAAGTCACACAATCTCACGCTCCACAAGAGCAATGCGATTCCATGTGGATGGTCTCTTTGCCAGACGAACAGTGCTCTGCGTTCCGTAGACACCCACACATCTGCGATCGTGACAAGGGCATAGGAACTGGACAAATGACGAGTGAGATCGCCTGCTCTTCTCGGATGACAGCAGATTAAGTCTGGTGATTCTGGACGTAACCACATGTGGCGAGAAATAGGATCACGGATTGAACCCAGGAAAATTGTCAAACAGGATCGTTAGTTGGTCCAGGTGTGTGGGGTGGCACAATGTGGCCTGGAAATACTGACCTCCAAATCTTGGAAAACGATACACTTATTGGTCGAGGTTCCTGTGACGCTGTACTCCTTTCCCAAGTACGTCTTTTCACGGTCCATTCGGCCCTGAGTTCATTTCTGCAGATGGCAATGCGCGAACGCATCAAATAGCACTGCTGGTGGAGCTCTTGGAACGAAGAGAATATTCGTTGAATGGACTGGCCTGCGCGTTCACCCATCTTGTATCCCATCTAGTACTTGTCAGATGCCGGCCGGAGTGGCCGAGCGGTTCTAGGCGCTACAGTCTGGATCTGCGCGACCGCTACGGTCGCAGTTTCGAATCCTGCTTCGCACATCGTTATGTGTGATGTCCTTAGGTTAGTTAGGTTTAAGTAGTTCTAAGTGCTAGGGGACTGACGACCTCAGATGTAAAATCCCATAGTGCTCAGAGCCATTTGAACCATTTGAACTTGTCAGATGCGTTGGGAGAATACTACTGTACGTACACATGCACCAGTACTATCCAGCAGTTGTCAGTCACCTGGTGGAAGAATGGAACGTCCTACACCAGATATCCTTACCAAACATGTGGTCAGCCTGGGAGCATGTTGAAGAGCATGCACTTATTAAGAACCATGTCCCGCCATTAATAATGACCAGGTGACCACTAAAAACGCGTTGACATCTGTGTATTTACTGCATTTGAAGAAAACTGTCATTTCCGTTCGTCTCATTGCGTATTTCTATCAGTTACCATCAGTACTGTACTGTATTGTAGAAGTTCTTTGTATTTATGCTCCAAGTTTCATCGAGCTGTGTCAGTTGGCAGTAAGACATCATGTCTGTTCTCAAGTTCTCATCACCAGTGCACCCCTAAGCAACAATTTACTCGCTGGCGTTGCAGTATTGTAACACATACTCAAGACGCTTGTGGACAAATTTGCTACTGCGTGCGAGCTCTTCGTTATGTCTGAATACAAAGAAGATTATGGTACTAAGATACACTAATATGCTTCCCGTGAGATTGAATGGCCTCCTGTTGAATGTCGTCGACAAATTCTGCTACCTCGGCTCGCTATTGTCAGAGGATCTCTCTCTGCACGATAAAGTAAAGGCGAGAATTAACAAACTGACGAATACTTTCGGAAATCTCCGTACTAGAAACCGGGGCAATAAACACCTTACACTGCCCACAAAAGTTCTCGTGTATCAACACCCCCTTGTATGGCGCCGAGAAGAGGACATATATCAAAATAAGAAAGAAAGCTCGGTAGCTTTCACCCGAGCGGGATGGCGCATTGGTTAACACACGGGACTCGCATTCGAGAGGACGACGGTTCAGATTCCCGCCCGTCCATCCATATTTCTCTAAATCAGAAAGAAGGTCAGCGTTGGCCGTAATATTGATGGTTTATTGACAGCAAAATCGATTTTCAATCACATAGTGATCATCTTCAGTGCTGTACTGTGCAAATTAAACTCATAGGCACTGGTGTCAAGTTATTATCAGTAACCAAAGCTATGAAACGATCACAATAACTCTCGAAATCACTCCCGTGAAATATCGAAGCGTTTCCTTTGGACAAAGCACCACCGATTTCTTTTCCCACCCTTTGGTAATCCGAGCATGTGCTGCATCTTTAATTAACGTGCTGTTGACAGGACATTAAACTCTGATCTACCTACCTTCCTTCCTTCAGTACCTTTTGTCTGCGGTGCTTACGAAACATTCTAGGCAAAACATGGAGGGACCACGTGACAAATGAGATGGTCCTCAATGCTGCGAAGCTACAGAGTGCCACCGCCACTTGAGGTGTTAGGACACTCCCGTCTTCCCCGACGCACTCTACTTGTGAGGTATCACTTGCCAAGATACTCCCTGGAAGGCCTGCACTGCGCTTTAAAGATTACACCTAGTTCCATATGAACACTTTTAATATAGAGTGCAACAAATGGGAAGAGGTGGCCAAAGACTGACGTGAATGGAGGGAACCCTTCAAGGACGACACCAAGTTCCACGTCGGCGCCTTGCTCAACAACTTCCCCTCAAAAGAGTTTGTAGTCACGCGCCTCCGACGAATCCCTATTTCGAGGTGATGTACAGTTGCCGTACCCGTGGGCGCAAAATAGCCTCTCGCACTGGACTCTTGAGTCAACAACGAAAATACTTGCGTGATGCTACTTAAATCCTCCGGTTGAAAGGATAGGTCACTGATTGACGACTGTCATGTCTTCTTTTTCTATTATCAACTATCTACACTCCTGGAAATTGAAATAAGAACACCGTGAATTCATTGTCCCAGGAAGGGGAAACTTTATTGACACATTCCTGGGGTCAGATACATCACATGATCACACTGACAGAACCACAGGCACATAGACACAGGCAACAGAGCATGCACAATGTCGGCACTAGTACAGTGTATATCCACCTTTCGCAGCAATGCAGGCTGCTATTCTCCCATGGAGACGATCGTAGAGATGCTGGATGTAGTCCTGTGGAACGGCTTGCCATGCCATTTCCACCTGGCGCCTCAGTTGGACCAGCGTTCGTGCTGGACGTGCAGACCGCGTGAGACGACGCTTCATCCAGTCCCAAACATGCTCAATGGGGGACAGATCCGGAGATCTTGCTGGCCAGGGTAGTTGACTTACACCTTCTACAGCACGTTGGGTGGCACGGGATACATGCGGACGTGCATTGTCCTGTTGGAACAGCAAGTTCCCTTGCCGGTCTAGGAATGGTAGAACGATGGGTTCGATGACGGTTTGGATGTACCGTGCACTATTCAGTGTCCCCTCGACGATCACCAGTGGTGTACGGCCAGTGTAGGAGATCGCTCCCCACACCATGATGCCGGGTGTTGGCCCTGTGTGCCTCGGTCGTATGCAGTCCTGATTGTGGCGCTCACCTGCACGGCGCCAAACACGCATACGACCATCATTGGCACCAAGGCAGAAGCGACTCTCATCGCTGAAGACGACACGTCTCCATTCGTCCCTCCATTCACGCCTGTCGCGACACCACTGGAGGCGGGCTGCACGATGTTGGGGCGTGAGCGGAAGACGGCCTAACGGTGTGCGGGACCGTAGCCCAGCTTCATGGAGACGGTTGCGAATGGTCATCGCCGATACCCCAGGAGCAACAGTGTCCCTAATTTGCTGGGAAGTGGCGGTTCGGTCCCCTACGGCACTGCGTAGGATCCTACGGTCTTGGCGTGCATCCGTGCGTCGCTGCGGTCCGGTCCCAGGTCGACGGGCACGTGCACCTTCCGCCGACCACTGGCGACAACATCGATGTACTGTGGCGACCTCACGCCCCACGTGTTGAGCAATTCGGCGGTACGTCCACCCGGCCTCCCGCATGCCCACTATACGCCCTCGCTCAAAGTTCGTCAACTGCACATACGGTTCACGTCCACGCTGTCGCGGCATGCTACCAGTGTTAAAGACTGCGATGGAGCTCCGTATGCCACGGCAAACTGGCTGACACTGACGGCGGCGGTGCACAAATGCTGCGCAGCTAGCGCCATTCGACGGCCAACACCGCGGTTCCTGGTGTGTCCGCTGTGCCGTGCGTGTGATCATTGCTTGTACAGCCCTCTCGCAGTGTCCAGAGCAAGTATGGTGGGTCTGACACACCGGTGTCAATGTGTTCTTTTTTCCATTTCCAGGAGTGTACTAACAAAAATGTAGCACGATATTGTGGTACACTGCCTCTTTTCATGGTGACTTGGTATGGCTTTCAATTGTTTTGTTAATCACTTGTTGGGTAAAGATCCACTCAGCCATATTTCATTTAAGAAACTAGTATTACATTATAGCTTTCAAGATTATAGAAGCCCATCTTCAGACGTCCATCTAGTTGACTGGTCGAAATCTGCGTACGTCGTACAAACCAATACAAACAGGTAGACAGTGGAACTATAGGGACGAATATAGAATTCTTAATACCGCAGATATTGGTCGTATACAGTACTCTTAAAGATGAGACACTTGCAAAATCTCTAGAAGCCTTTTTGATTTGCACTACTTATGCAGGTTTAGATTACCACAAAAAATCTATAAACATCTGAAGATAGGGTTGTGCAACCATAAAACAGCAATGTAATATTGATATCTTACATAAAAGACAGATGAAAAGAAATTTACTGGTACTGGGTTAACAATATCATGTAACGAGACGTAAAATATTTCTTACAGTGGACGTTCGTTTCAGTCACTCTTATAAAGTATTCCAGAATTCAGCTTTCTGAACCGACGCGGAGAAAGATTATTTCTCTATGTGTCGCTAAGTTAGAAAGGCTGGTATTTTTAACTTTTCATTGGTGTTATCGGTGCGGAATTGAGCTCACAAGTGAAAGCTATAGTCGCAATTGATTGACGACGATCTGTCACATCTAGCAGATAACAGTAATAGTAGTGTTTCGCAACGCAGAAATTTTTTTCAAAGTGTTGTATGGGCGACAGGAAAAAGGTGCCGTCATTAGGGAAAAGCCTTTGATGAGTGTATTCGCTTAAACAATCTTTTAGCTGAAACTTAGATAACATTACGCTACAGCCAGGAAAGTTGATTATTCTTTCACAATTTCGGGCGTTTAAAGTAACGAAAGTTAATACACCTTGTGATCAAAAGTATCCGAACACCCCCAAAAACATACTTTTTTCATATTAGGTGCATTGTGCTGCCACATACTGCCAGATACTCCATATCAGCGACCTCAGAAGTCATTAGATATCGTGAGAGAGCAGAATGGGGGCGCTCCACCGAACTCACGGACTTCGAACGTGGTCGGATGATTGGGTGTCACTTGTGTCATACGTCTATACAAGAGATTTCCACACTCCTAAACACCCCTAGGTTCACCGTTTCCGATGTGATAGTGAAGTGGAAACGTGAAGGGACACGTACAGCACATAAGCATACAGGCCGTCCTCGTCTGTTGACTGACAGAGACCGCCGACAGTTGAACAGAGTCGTAATGTGTAAGAGGCAGACATCACACAGGAATTACAAACTGCATCAGGATCCACTGCAAGTACTATGACAGCTAAGCGGGAGGTGAGAAAACTTGGATTTCATGGCCGAGCGGCTGCTCATAAGCCACACATCAAGCCGGTAAAGGCCAAATGGCGGCTAGCTTGATGTAAGGAGAGTAAACAGTGCAAAAACGTTGTGTGGAGTGACGAACCACGGTACACAATATGGCGATTCGATGACAGGGTGTGGGTATGGCGAATGCCCGGTGAACAACATCTGCCAGCGTGTGTAGTGCCAACAGTAAAATTCCGAGGCGGTGGTGTTACGGTGTGGTCGTGTTTTTCATCAAGGGGGCTTGTTTTGTGTGGCACTATCACAGCACAGGCCTACACTGATGTTTTAAGCACCTTCTTGCTTCCCTCTGTTGAAGAGCAATTAGGGGATGGCGTCTGCATCTTTCAATACGATCGAGCACCAGTTCATAATGCACGGCCCGTGGCGGAGTGATTGCACGACAATAACATCCCTGTAATGGACTGGACTATACAGAGTTCAAAAAATGATTCAAATGGCTCTGAGCAATATGGGACTTAACATCTGAGGTCATCAGTCCACTGGAACTTAGATCTACTTCAACCTAACTAACCTAAGGACATCACCCACATCCATGCCCGAGGCAGGATTCGAACCTGTACAGAGTCCTGACCTGAATCCTATAGAACAACTTTTAGATGTTTTGGAACGCCGACTTCGTGCCAGGCCTCACCGACCAACATCGATACCTCTCCTCACTCCGTGACGAATGGGCTGCCTTTCCCCAAGAAAGCTTCCAGCACCTGATTGAACGTATGCCTGCGAGAGTGGAAGCTGTCATCAACGCTAAGGGTGGGCTAACACCGTATTGAATTCCAGCATTACCGATGGAGGACTCCACGAACTTGTAAGTCATTTTCAGCCAGGTGTCCGGACACTTTTGATCACATAGTCTATAAAAATAAGCGGCATGACGAAAGAGTGAAACACCCCGAAGACATATATGCTTGTTAATGTCCCTGGTATGTCTCACACCATCGGCAAGTATGTAGATGATTAGAGTTGCATGTCCCTGTGACGGATATAACGACCACAGGAGTGCATTAGTTATGTTGGCGTTTATTGTTAACGCCAGGCCTGGTAGCGTATAAAAGAGCATGCACAGCGCCCGATATTGAGTGATCACTGCGAATGACACGGATATGGCGTGTACTAATGCGAGACAACGTTACCGGCACCTGACTGAGGTTGAAAGGGTCTTCATTGTGGGTCTCCATTTGTCTGGCTGATCAAATAGTGCAATATTCAGATTTGTGGAGGTTTCGGATGTGACAGTGTCCCGATATTAGACTGCGTGGGTAACTGAGGCAGGCATACTCGTCAAGGTTCCGGTTGACCACGTCTGACCACCAAAAGGTAGGATCGCTACACTGCACACCGAGCACATTGTATCCCTTCACATCTGCGTGTGCCCTGCAACATTCTGTGTCATACCATACCTGAAACGCCCTGCTAAACCCGGAGAATAGGACAGGTGGCTTAAGTTGTGGAAAGGGACCAAAATAAGCGACTGTCAGTTACACTCGAACATACAACCTTTTATTTGATCATACACTACAAGAGCCAAGAAATTAAAAAAAAAAAAAAACACAGCTTTAGTTTTGGAACTTAATTAGCAGCTGAATGCGCCGTACATTCTCATATCTTAAGGGCAAGACCACTTTAATTTAAAAATGACTGAAAGCAAATAACTTAAAGCTCAACCAAAATCAGAAATATAAAAGGCAAAACATTATCTTAAAACAGTTCCTTAATTAGTCAGAAGGCCCAAAGAATCTGACACTTTAAGAGCAAACAACTTAAATTCAAAACCGTCTGAAGGCTCAATACTTAAGACTCAATAACATTAATTTTAAAAATGCCAAAGGCTTTACGCAAAACAGTTCTTAAATTAGGCTGAAGGCCCAAACCATCTGACCCCTTGAGGGCAAAACATCCTTAATCTAAAAATGGGCTAGAAGCCATGCAAGTACAAACAACAAGAACAAACAGGAAAAGGCAGTACACCCAAGGGCGCTCAGAAGTTCCGAGATCGGCCTTGAATTGAAACACTAACTCTCGCTTAGGTGAGACAGGCAGTCGGCCCAACCATTGACAGACAGTCAACGGACCCACCAGCAAGACAACCTCACTTCACCCAACCAGCACACAACAGGGAGTTCAATGGCACAACGTAGAAGGTATTGGCACCCACAACGAATTATCCATTGAGCTGTCCAACTACACACTGTGCTGGATAGCGACAACACGATGAGGAAAATACAGTGCCTGAATTTACATCAACGGCCAGGGCAGGTAACTGGAACGTTAACAGCGACGAGGCAGAAGATTCCGCTGGTGCACTTCAATTCAAATAACCAAGTACAATTAAACTCCACCGGAGGGTGGCTAAAATTAGCCAACTTGAAAACACACTTTGTAGCTTGTGGGAATATCTCCACAGCTGACAACGAACTCCAAACGACAAAATGTGAACAGTCGTGACTTGCTGGTAGTTTAAGTCAAAACTCAACTTTCAAGTCCAAGACCGATGAGCCACGAACCTCGTAGCAATGGGAACAGCACCACACACTCCGACACCGCAAAGAGGCCGCCAGCAGGCCCAGCCAAACTACGCGCCGTGGAGATTTCCTCGCTGCTCCACGCCAACCGACCAACTCTCCACACACAGCCCAGCCGGAAACTGTAAGCGCAAGGCCAAAGATAGTGCAAAGCATCGATACACACCGCTGCTGCCACCGGGGGAAAGAGAATATAACAGCATAATCGCGATAACCGCTGGAATCTAAACACAGAATAGCAACCAAGGTTTAATCCAATGCATAGCATGAGCCAGCCATGGCTCAGTACCATTCTCCAGAGACTAGCAGCAGCCACACCGGGGAATTACCACCCCATGCCGTAACACCACAACACAAACATACGGAGAAATGGTGTGAAGCATTGACTGCTGATGAATGACGTCGCACTGTGTTCAGAAATGAGTCTTGGTTCAGCACTATCCCAGCTGACCATCGTCGACGAATGTTGTGGCGACCAGGGAAGAGGTCCCATTCTTCCAGTATTTTGGTGCGGCACAGCGGTGTTACTCCTGACGACATGGTGTGGCCAGTAGTGACTGAAGGAACTAACAAGGGAACCTCCCCATCGCACCCCCCTCAGATTTAGTTGTAAGTTGGCACAGTGGATAGGCCTTGAAAATCTGAACACAGATCAATCGAGAAAACAGGAAGAAGTTTTGTGGAACTATGAAAAAAATAAGCAAAATATACAAACTGAGTAATCCATGCGCACGATAAGCAACATCAAGGATAATGTGAGGAGAGGTCCTTGGTTCAAGTCTACCCTCAAGTGAAAAGTTTAATTTTTTGTTTTCAGACAATTATCAAAGTTCAGGTACTCACGCATAATCAACTTCGCTCTCCAAAATTCCAGGACATGTTCAGATTTGTTTGGACATATGCAGGATTTGACGGTCTACACAAGGAAAAATTTGAAAACGTTAAAAACATATGTTTTGACAGAGCACAGGGAAACTGTGCGACTGTGAAACTGTTGCATTCATTTGTTGCAGTTTATGTGACAAACTCTTATGTTTTCATCACTTTTTTGGGAGTGATTATCATATCCACTAGAAAACCTAAATCGGGCAAGGTAGAAGAATCTTTTTACCCATTCGCCAAGTGTACAAGTTAGGAGGGTCGACAACATACTCCTGCCGTGTGACGCACATGCCGTCACCAGTGTCGTATAGAATATATCAGACGTGTTTTCCTGTGGAGGAATCGGTTGACCTATGACCTTGCGATCAAATGTTTTCGGTTCCCATCGGAGAGGCACGTCCTTCCGTCTACTAATCGCACGGTTTTGCGGTGCGGTCGAAAAACACAGACACTAAACTTATTACAGTGAACAGAGACGTCAATGAACGAACGGACAGATCATAACTTTGCGAAAATAAAAAAATTAAAATTTTTACTCGAGGCGTCCGCAGGTGCTCACGCTAACCACGGAACCACGGCGCTCCTGAGCTAAAATTATCCTTGGTGTTGCCTATCTTGCGCATGGACTACTCAGTTTGTATATTTTGCTTTTTTTTTCATAGTTCCACACAACTTCTTCCTGTTTTCTCGATTGATCTGCGCTCAGTTTTTCAAAGCCTATCCACTGTGCCACCTTATAACTAAATCTGAGGGGGGGGGGTGCGATGGGGAGGTTCCCTTGTAAGTAGGTACAACAGTACGCCACGGACATCCTGCGTCCTCATGTGTTGACTCTCACGTGACCGCGTGGTGATGCCATTTTTCAACAGGTCAATGTTCGTCCACACAAGGCACCTGTCTCTATGAACTGTGTGTGTGAAGTTTAGATATCTCCGTCGCTCCGACGTCATCTTCGTGCCAATGCCAGTATCGACAGCTGTGGGGCACCTTGCCTCAGGAAACAACAAAATGGTTTTACTACATATTTCAGACCTGAATCAGGGCAAGTATGCATGCAGCCCAGAAGGGATGCAGCTTTGTACTGATGAGTGGCTCACACTGCCAGTTTCCTTGTAAATTTTCTCGGTTTTGCAATCACTGTATTACATGCACTATCAGTCCGTGAATTTTAATTTCATTTCCTCTCTCACTTCTGTGCGCGTAACTTTTTTTCGTTACTCACTGTATAACGCAATAAGTGTCCCTATAGACAAGACAGCAACCGACATCCTTAATCATCCAATTTGGCCATTCACTCGGTCCGCTAGCTCCATAAGGCGTTAATGATAGCATTATTGAGCTCCCTAAGCACGTACCTCCAATCACCCGGAATTGTCTGAATATTTCCACACATTACTGAAATTGACGATGATATGGATCTACACACACATGCTTCTGCGAGAAGTTCCAAACGGAGGCGGTTTGATTTTGCTCTCGTTTGATAGGTGAAATGTAAGTCAGATCCAACGGCGTCTCAAAAGTGAAGACTTTGAGAAAAGGAACTAATGACCAGAAACGAATTGTTTACGTCAGTAAATAGCTCAACGTGTGCTTTCCAATGATGCACAAAATTTTTTCTCAAATATTATTCTTGTCAGTTTTGAAAAAATGAAGATAGTTACGACGTCACGAATCAGTTCCCCTCGGTTTCTGCTAGAATTTTGGTGTAACCTGACAGGTAAAAATCCATAGGAGTGAAATCTGAAATAGTGCTGGCAATGGGACACAGCTTCCCTTTCAAGTGCAGCTATAATGGTTTCCGTTATTCAATATAGAAATGGGATATCCTACAACCTAGTAGTGAAACAAATGACAAAATTATTGATGTATTTGCAGATTGTACCCGTTACTGCCAAGTTCACAAATAACTTTATTATGGTACCATTAGATGTTGCTTCCATCACACTAATGTGTGAGAAATAAAATACGAGTATATAATAAAAAGTTTTCTCTGCGACGAAAGTGTGTAAAACGTCTTAACGTACATCTCTGTCTACTTTTCTATTCTGAAGTTGCCATAGCTTTCGCCATTAGTTTCATTACTAAATAACTTGAAGATGCCCAAGGGGGCGAAAGTAGCTAATAGCGCAAAAGCATGAAATAAAGAAATGGCTGCCGGCAGGCGTGGCCGGGCGGTTCTAGGCGCTACAGTCTGGAACTGCGCGCCCGTTACGGTCGCAGGTTCGAATCCTGCCTCGGGCATGGTTGTGTGTGATGTTCTCAGGTTAGTTAGGTTTAAGTAGTTCTAAGTTCTAGGGGACTGATAACCTCAGCAGTTAAGTACGATAGTGCTCAGAGCCATTTGAACCAAAGAAATGGCTCTGAGCACTATGGGACTTAACTTCTAAGGTCATCAGTCCCCTAGAACTTAGAACTACCTAAACCTAACTAACCTAAGGACATCACACACATCCATCCCCGAGGCAGTATTCGAACCTGCGACGGTAGCGGTCGCGCGGTTCCAGCTTGTAGCGCCTAGAACCGCTCGGTCACTCCGGCCGGCCGCATGAAATAAAGTGTTTATTTCAAAAATAAAAATATTTTACGCAGGACAACGATTTTCCTCAATCAATTCTACGAATTGGCAACAATAATGTAGGCCTATATATTTTTATTTCTATAACTTGTTTGAAAATATAATGTATAAAAACGGCCTAGTGTGTTAAGCAAGTGATGCATCACGAATTAAAATAAATACAGTAAATTTAAAAAAGTACCATATATTAAATGCGCGTCTGCAGTTTCCTGTAACGAATAACGTTCCCTCTGCAAGAATGGGGCATGAAAAGTAGACTGTAACCCCACATTGGGCATTATGCAATTGACTGTATATTGTTTTTCGAGATAGGACACCACAGTCGATACAGCATTCTTCTGATTGTTAAGAAACTTAAGCGGCTAACAAACACATGTCTCACACACACCGCCTATTCGAGACATCGCTCCTAGTGTCATTAAGAGGATGCGTATCAGGTTTCCTTTAAATGTACGCTGTAGTGATCATGAGTGTTAGTTATCTTTGAGACTGGTCGTGGTGAGTTGATGCTACAATAGAATAGCTTTAAAGAGTCATTATAAACAACTCGCGGAGTTTGAAGAGATCGTATAACAGGGCTTTGAAAACCTGAGTGTTCCTTCTCCGAGACTGCAGAAAGACTTGGCAGAAATGTAAACACATACATGATTGCTGGCGGCGGTGGCCAAGAAGATGTACTGTCGCAAGAAGACCGGGCTCCGGGCAGCCACGTGGTACTACGAGAGGGAGCGCAACGTACTGCATCTTCAGCAGCAAACTGCGCAGTGGTTGGCACCACAGTGACGCAACGAACTGTTACAAATCGGTTACTTCGAGGACAGCTCCGAGACAGACGCTCTGAATCGTGTATTCCACTGGCCTAAAACCACCGCCGTTTGCGATTTCAGTTGCGTCAAAAGAGAGCTCATTGGAGGGCAGGGTGGAGATTTGTTGTGTTTTCTGATGAAATCTGTTTCTGCCACGATGCCAATAATGGTCGTGTGTTTACTGGAAGGAGGCCCGTTAAGGGCCTGCAGCCAATCTGCTGCGTGCTAAACACGCTGGACCTGCAACTTATGGTTTGGGGTGCGATTTCGTATGAAAGCAGGAGCACTATCGTTGCTATCCCACGCACCATGACTGCAAAGTTATACGTCGGTATGGTGATTCGACCTGTTGTGATGACTTTCATGTGCAGCATTAGAGGAGAGGTTTCCAACAGGATAACGCGCGCCTACACACCGCTGTTGTAACCCAACATGCTGTTCAGAGTGTCGTCATGTGACCTTGGCCAACTTCATCACAGGATCTGTCTCTACTCGGACAAATATTGGACATCATCGGATGACAACTCCAGCCTCCTCCACAACTGGCATGAACTGTCTGTTTTTGGACCGAATATGTGCGACAGGCATGGAACTCCATCCCAAAAACTGACATCCGGCACCTGCACATCACAATGCATGCACGTTTGCATGCTTGTATTCAAAGTTCTGGTGGTTACACCAGTTATTAATATACCATCATTTCACATTTGCAGTGGATTAGCTCGCGCTTACATTAAATTATGATCTTGCAAAGTAAATTACTTAAATATATTACCTAGACAAATGTATTCCCGTAATTTCATTATTCTACAATAATTATATTTTGCTGATGCGATTTTTTCAGTCAGTTTATTAGGAACAGTCTCTTCACGTTTGGATAACTGATGGGTGCTGGCACAGTGCAGTATTGTATTTTTATTGAATATGGAAATTAAAGGCAGAACGAGCAACCTCCATCTTTATGGAAAATACAGGAAACCTATACCTGGACAGCTGGACGAGGCTCTGATCCTCCCATCTTTCCTAATGCGAGTCAGTGTCTTACTGCCAACCCAACGGTGTGTGGCGGAGGGCACTTTACGTGTCACTGTCATTACCTCCCTTTCCTGTTCCAGTCGCGTATGGTTCGCGGGAAGAACGACTGTCTGAAAGCCTCCGTGCGCGCTCTAATCTCTCTAATTTTACATTCGTGATCTCCTCGGGAGGTATAAGTAGGGGGAAGCAATATATTCGATACCTCATCCAGAAACGCACCCTCTCGAAACCTGGCGAGCAAGCTACACCGCGATGCAGAGCGCCTCTCTTGCAGAGTCTGCCACTTGAGTTTGTTAAACATCTCCGTAACGCTATCACGGTTACCAAATAACCCTGTGACGAAACGCGCCGCTCTTCTTTGGATCTTCTCAATCTCCTCCGTCAACCCGATCTGGTACGGATCCCACACTGATGAGCAATACTCAAGAATAGGTCGAACGAGTATTTTGTAAGCCACCTCCTTTGTTGATGGACTACATTTTCTAAGGACTCTCCCAATGAATCCCAACCTGG
The DNA here is from genome assembly GCF_021461385.2 of Schistocerca piceifrons. Classification (NCBI taxonomy): domain Eukaryota; kingdom Metazoa; phylum Arthropoda; class Insecta; order Orthoptera; family Acrididae; genus Schistocerca; species Schistocerca piceifrons. The sequence continues at coordinate 391,817,543 of NC_060143.1, read as the reverse complement.
TACCCGCCTTACCAACAATTAATTTTATATGATCATTCCACTTCAAATCGTTCCGCACGCATACTCCCAGAGATTTTACAGAAGTAACTGCTACCAGTGTTTGTTCCGCTATCATATAATCATACAATAAAGAATCCTTCTTTCTATGTATTCGCAATACATTACATTTGTCTATGTTAAGGGTCAGTTGCCACTCCCTGCACCAAGTGCCTATCCGCTGCAGATCTTCCTGCATTTCGCTACAATTTTCTAATGCTGCAACTTCTCTGTATACTACAGCATCATCCGCGAAAAGCCGCATGGAACTTCCGACACTATCTACTAGGTCATTTATATATATTGTGAAAAGCAATGGTCCCATAACACTCCCCTGTGGCACGCCAGAGGTTACTTTAACGTCTGTAGACGTCTCTCCTTTGATAACAACATGCTGTGTTCTGTTTGCTAAAAACTCTTCAATCCAGCCACACAGCTGGTCTGATATTGCATAGGCTCTTACTTTGTTTATCAGGCGACAGTGCGGAACTGTATCGAACGCCTTCCGGAAGTCATGGAAAATAGCATCTACCTGGGAGCCTGTATCTAATATTTTCTGGGTCTCATGAACAAATAAAGCGAGTTGGGTCTCACACGATCGCTGTTTCCGGAATCCATGTTGATTCCTACAGAGTAGATTCTGGGTTTCCAAAAATGACATGATACTCGAGCAAAAAACATGTTCTAAAATTCTACAACAGATCGACGTCAGAGATATAGGTCTATAGTTTTGCTCATCTGCTCGACGACCCTTCTTGAAGACTGGGACAACCTGTGCTCTTTTCCAATCACTTGGAACCTTCCGTTCCTCTAGAGACTTGCGGTACACGGCTGTTAGAAGGGGGGCAAGCTCTTTCGGTGACAAGGGTTCTGTTTCTAGTATCCAGACAATGCCTCGATGCCATTGATGTGTGAGACGCCTGAATGGACGGGTCTTATCCAGTGCCCTTGTTGGCACGGAGTAATAAATCCTTCTGCTGGTGTCACGCATTCCCACAACTGACCTGCACAACTTCTTCAAATCGCTGAATGGGCAACCATATCAGTTCCCGGCGACGCACAGTGATGAAACCCGTCATCCGGCCGACTTCCAACAGCGGCTGAACCGCTCAAGTTTCTTTGCTTTTTTTTTCCCTTTTTGCTTCACTTTCCCATACTTCTCAAGTAGGGATTTGTCGCTCTATAAAGGTATTTTAATCTCTGGCTAGGTGAGTTCCACTTCACTTAATTTCGCAGCGCCTTTGGGCTATGCTTCATGGTGGTCTGCCTGTTCTATGCTGCATCCGTTCCTTTTGCAGTGTGTATGTGTGTGTGTGTGTGTGTGTGTGTGTGTGTGTGTGTGCGTGTGTTTACCTAAGTGTTTGCGAGAAGAGAAACCACAGGCTCTAAATTTTTCTGATTGTGGAACTTTTATGGATATCATTAAGTTGTTCAGACACAAATGAGTCTGAAACTTCTACGTTTAATAACGTCTACAACGGGGTTAATACAGGGTGATCAAAAAGTCAGTATAAATTTGGAAACTTAATAAACCACGGAATAATGTAGATAGAGACGCAAAAATTGACACACATGCTTGGAATGAGAAGCTGTTTTATTAGAACCAAAAAAAAATTACTAAATGTCCGACAGATGGCGCTGGACAGCAAAACTGCTACCGTGACGGGTGAGAGGCACAGCGGTACGTTACAGAATCTCATCATCCCCAGCCTGGCTGATAAACACCTGTTGGAACGTACGATGTTTATGCAGGATGGCGCTCCACCACATATTGTTAGACGCGTGAAAGATCTATTGCGCGCGTCGTTTGGTGATGATCGTGTGCTCAGCCGCCACTTTCGTCATCCTTGGCCTCCCAGGTCCCCAGACCTCAGTCCGTGCGATTATTGGCTTTGGGGTTACCTGAAGTCGCAAGTGTATCGTGGTCGACCGACACGTCTAGGGATGCTGAAAGACAACATCCGACGCCAATGCCTCACCGTAGCTCCGTACATGCTTTACAGTGCTGTTCACAACATTATTCCTCGACTACAGCTATTGTTGAGGAATGATGGTGGACATATTGAGCATTTCCTGTATAGAAGATCATCTTTGCTTTGTCTTACTTTGTTATGCTAATTATTGCTATTCTGATCAGATGAAGCGCCATCTGTAGGACATTCTTTTAACGTTTGTATTTTTTTCGGTTCTAATAAAACCCATGTCATTCTAAGCATGTGTGTCAATTGTACCTCTCTATCTACATAATTCCCTGATTTATTTAGTTTTCAAGATTATACTGACTTTTTGATCACCCGGTAAATAAAACTAGCTCGGCTAATATTTAGAGGTAACGAACCCGGAAATGCCTTGCAATTGCTAAACTTGTGTGAGAATTGCATCTAACTCCACAGCCATCAGTGTGCAGTGTGGTAAATAAAACTAGCTCGGCTAATATTTAGAGGTAACGAACCCGGAAATGCCTTGCTATTTCTAAACATGTGTGAGAATTGCATCTAGCTCCACAGCCATCAGTGTGCAGTGTCGAGCGAGCGACGCCACGGAAGATGGGCTGCAAGGCGCGTGCGGTCCGGGCAGCAGCCTCGGCAGCTCAGGAGCTGCTCGGTTGCCTTCCGGCTCTGGTTGCCCCATCGGCCACTCCGTTTATGATGACCCCTGCAAAGGAGGAAGGACACCCGAGTACGACGACCCAGGCAGTGGCGGCTGGACTGCCGTGTGTGACGACACCGGCTGTTGCGGAACGACGGCAGCTTCGGATGCGGCACACTCTGGCGCCGCTTTGGACGTAAACAACAAATGCCCCAGGCCCCGGCCGCGGCCGGTAAGCCCACACCCTCCAAGGCAAACGTCGAGGTCAGGAACGAGGAACGGTTCCGCTGGTAGGAGCGTTGCGTTAGGAGCGTATACTACGTCTTCTATAAACACCGCATCCAAAGAAAAGGACCGTGACCAACGGTCCAACTGTGGAGACAGACGAAGGAGGGACCAACTGCCACGAGACAGGCCGCCAGATGCGGACAACACTCAAATGTAACGCAGACAGCATCTCAGGAGACGTAAAAGCACAAGATTTGGCATTAGGCTCAGATTCAGATGTTTACCAGCAGCCAGAACACATAGTAGAAGGTAACATTCAACTCATCCGCCGCAGACGAGCCGTGAGAAAACGAAAGAACTCTCAAGAGCTTATCGATGTCAGCAAGAGGCAGCTACCAATCGCTGCTTCGTGCCATATCACCCCCATCCAAACAAACAGTGAACAAACTGATGTCTCACCAGCTCCTGAAACTGAAGAAGCGCGCCCCGACTGCACTGAGCACTTCACAGGACGTCAACACGCCACCGCCTAAACTACAACCCATTGCTATTCAGTACACGGGAAAATATCTGTCTCTGAACGCTGAGCCCGCCGGAGTGGCCGAGCGGTTCTAGACGCTACAGTCTGGAGCCGCGCGACCGCTACGGTCGCAGGTTCGAATGCTGCCTCGGGCATGGATGTGTGTGATGTTATTAGGTTAGTTAGGTTTAAGTAGTTCTACGTTCTAGGGCTTCCCCCATGAACCATGGACCTTGCCGTTGGTGGGGACGCTTGCGTGCCTCAGCGATACAGCTGGCCGTACCGTAGGTGCAACCACAGCGGAGGGGTATCTGTTGAGAGGCCAGACAAACGTGTGGTTCCTGAAGAGGGGCAGCAGCCTTTTCAGTAGTAGCAGGGGCAACAGTCTGGATGATTGACTGATCTGGCCTTGTAACACTAACCAAAACGGCCTTGCTGTGCTGGTACTGCGAACGGCTGAAAGCAAGGGGAAACTACGGCCGTAATTTTTCCCGAGGGCATGCAGATTTACCGTATGATTAAATGATGATGGTGTCCTCTTGGGTAAAATATTCCGGAGGTAAAATAGTCCCCCATTCGGATCTCCGGGCGGGGACTACTCAAGAGGACGTCGTTATCAGGAGAAAGAAAACTGGCGTTCTACGGATCGGAGCGTGGAATGTAAGATCCCTTAATCGAGAAGGTAGGTTAGAAAATTTAAAAAGGGAAATGGATAGGTTAAAGTTAGATGTAGTGGGAATTACTGAAGTTCGGTAGCAGCAGGAACAAGACTTTGGTCAGGTGAATACAGGGTTATAAATACAAAATCAAATAGGGGTAATGCAGGAGTCGGTCTAATAATGAATAAAAAATAGGAGTGCGGGTAAGCTACTACAAACAGCATAGTGAACGCATTATTGTGGCCAAGATAGACACGAAGCCCACGCCTGCTACAGTAGTACAAGTTTATATGCCAACTAGCTCTGCAGATGACGAAGAAATTGAAGAAATGTATGATGAAATAAAAGAAATTATTCAGCTAATGAAGGGAGACGAAAATGGGTGACTGGAATTCGGTGGTAGGAAAAAGGAGAGAAGGAAACGTAGTAGGTGAATATGGATTGGGGCTAAGGAATGAAAGAGGGAGCCGCCTGATAGAATTTTGCACAGAGCACAACATAATCATAGCTAACACTTGGTTTAAGAACCATGAAAGAAGGTTGTATACATGGAAGAATTCTGGAGATACTAAAAGGTATCAGATAGATTATATAATGGTAAGACAGAGATTTAGGAACCAGGTTTTAAATTGTAAGATATTTCCAGGGGCAGATGTGGACTCTGACCACAATCTATTGATCTATTGGTTATGACCTGTAGATTAAAACTGAAGAAACTGCAAAAAGGTGGGAATTTAAGGAGATGGGACCTGGATAAACAGAAAGAACCAGAGGTTGTACAGAGTTTCAGTGAGAGCATAAGGGAACAATTGACAGTAATGGGGGAAAGAAATACAGTAGAAGAAGAATGGGTAGCTTTGAGGGATGAAGTAGTGAAGGCAGCAGAGGATCAAGTAGGAAAAAGACGAGGGCTAGTAAAAATCCTTGGGTAACAGAAGAAATACTGAATTTAATTGATGAAAGAAGAAGATATAAAAATGCAATAAATGAAGCAGGCAAAAAGGAATACAAACGTCTCAAAAACGAGATCGACAGGAAGTGCAAAATGGCTAAGCAGGGATGGCTAGAGGACAAACGTAAGGATGTAGAGGCTTATCTCACTAGGGGTAAGATAGATACTGCCTACAGGAAAATTAAAGAGACCTTTGGAGAAAAGAGAACCGCTTGTATGAATATCAAGAGCTCAGGTGGAAACCCAGTTCTAAGCGAAGAAGGGAAAGCAGAAAGGTGGAGGGAGTATATAGAGGGTCTATACAAGGGCAATGTACTTGAGGACAATATTATGGAAATGGAAGAGAATGTAGATGAAGATGAAATGGGAGATACGATACTGCGTGAAGAGTTTGACAGCGCACTGAAAGACCTGAGTCGAAACAAGGCCTCGGGAGTAGACAACATTTCATTAGAACTACTGACGGCCTTGGGAGAACCAGTCCTGACAAAACTCTACCATCTGGTGAGCAAGATGTATGAGACTGGCCAAATACCCTCAGACTTCAAGAAGAATATAATAATTCCGATCCCAAAGAAAGCAGGTGCTGACAGATGTGAAAATTACCGAACAATCAGTTTAATAAGTCACGGACGCAAAACACTAACGCGTATTCTCTACTGACGAATGGAAAAACTGGTAGAAGCTGACCTCAGGGAAGATCAGTTTGGATTCCGTAGAAACACGTGAGGCAATACTGACACTACGACTTATCTTAGAAGCTAGATTAAGGAAAGGCAAACCTACGTTTCTAGCATTTGTAGACATAGAGAAAGCTTTTGACAATGTTGACTGGAAAATATTCTCTTTCAAATTCTGAAGGTGGCAGGGGTAAAATACAGGGAGCGAAAGGCTATTTACAATTTGTACAGAAACCAGATGGCAGTTATAAGAGTCGAGGGACATGAAAGGGAAGCAGTGGTTAGGAAGGGAGTGAGACAGGGTTGTAGCCTATCCCCGATGTTATTCAATCTTTATATTGAACAAGCAGTGAAGGAAACAAAAGAACAATTCGCAGTAGGTATTAAAATCCATGGAGAGGAAATAAAAACTTTGAGGTTCGCCGATGACATTGTAATTCTGTCAGAGACAGCAAAGGACGTGGAAGAGCAGTTGAACGGAATGGACAGTGTCATGAAAGGAGGGTTTAAGATGAACATGAACAAAAGCAAAACGAGGATAATGGAATGTACCCGAATTAAGTCGGGTGATGCTGAGGGAATTAGATTAGGAAATGAAACACTTAAAGTAGTAAAGGAGTTTTGCTATTTGGGAAGCAAAATAACTGATGATGGTCGAAGTGGAGAAGATATAAAATGTAAACTGGAAATGGCAAGGAAAGCGTTTCTGAAGAAGAGAAATTTGTTAACATCAAGTATAGATTTGTCAGGAAGTCGTTTCTGAAAGTATTTGTATGGAGCGTAGCCATGTATGGAAGTGAAACATGGACGATAACTAGTTTGGACAAGAAGAGAATATAAGCTTTCGAAATGTGGTGCTACAGAAGAATGCTGAATATTAGATGGGTAGATCATATAACTAATGAGGAGGTATTGAATAGGACTGGGGAGAAGAGAAGTTTGTGGGACAACTTGACTAGAAGAAGGGATCGGTTGGTAGGACGTGTTCTGAGGCATCAAGGGATCACCAATTTAGTATTGGAGGGCAGCGTGGAGGGTAAAAATCGTAGAGGGAGACCAAGAGATGAATACACTAAACAGATTCAGAGGGATGTAGGTTGCAGTAGGTACTGGGAGATGAAGGAGCTTGCACAGGATAGAGTAGCATGGAGAGCTGCATCAAACCAGTCTCAGGACTGAAGACAACAACAACAAGTTCTAGGGGACTGATGACCTCAGCAGTTAAGTCCCATAGTGCTCAGAGCCATTTGAACCATTTTTTTCTATCCATTTCAGTATCCCCCTCTCTGCATTCGTCTTCTCCTTCCCCTCTCTATGTCCATTACCTCTCTTCCCCTCCCCCCTTCCGTTGTCCATCTGCTGTTCCCTCTGACCTTGAGCACTGTTTATTGTTAACGCATTTTAGTATTTCTTAGTAGTATTCTAAGCGTAAGCTGATAAATCATAAATACACCTTTACCGTTTTCTGAGAAAATCGACTGCGAGGAAGAAAATAGTACATTGATACGTGGCGCCGTTGGCGCAGTCGCTTCTTTCCTTTCATTAAGATCTCTGTGATCGACTCTGTATAGCGTGGCCTCGGTTTTCCTCTTTGGTCGCTTTTCGGTTATTTAAACCCACGACGCGGTGGGGAGAGTGCTGGTTGTAGTCGGTTGGTTGGCGCTCCGGTGTGCAATCGGGTTGTCGGCGGTCGCTCTTTGCGCAAGCTCTGCCTCTTTCTGTCACGTGGGCAGTTGGGCTGCGGAGATGTGCGTGCGGTCGGTAGTATGTACTGCCTCCATCGAGAGGACGATGGAGACCTGTGCTGCTAAACGATGTGAACATGTGAAAGTGGCTTTGGAATGTATCAGCCTGCTTGGGGATACGCTACAGAATCAAACAGTGTGAATTATTCAGGTTCTTAAAATCCTGCCGTATATATGTATATTGAACTTTGTGCTGTTTCCAGATAATGGCTCTTCCATTGTTTGGATTACCATGTTATGTTTCGTATTGACCACTGGTATTCAACGTATTGCACAGTGGTTACCTCTGTAAATGAGATTTGCCTGTTTTGGAATTTTCACGCGAACCCACGTACGTAAGGGCAGCTAGATTGTAATGAAGGACACCATCGTGCTTAAAGTTCGAAATGTCCTATCTTCAGCGGAGACGGCATCACATATTTGCCTAGCATCTGTAGATAATGAGCTGATGTTAGTGTACACTGAATGAAGAAGGGCCCAGCAAATCGTGAACCCCATATTCCAAAGCAAGCCATCACTTTCGCTGACCACCTCAATGGAGCCATCCAGAGAGGTTTGACATCTGCTCACTATCAACGAATCTTTTTTTTTCCTTTTTTTTCATTCAAACAGAAATTAGCTTTAACCTTCAACAGTATCGGAATAGCGAGGTATTTCGTTCGGTCTGCTTGTCACCCATTCTGCATTCTGCAATCCAAACGATCTGAATTTCCTCACTGAGATGTTTTAACATTTGCATTTGGTAAGTGTAGCATTTACGTGCGATCCAGATGCACATCATCAACAGACGGATATTCCCGGTTTCCTTCGAGATGCGGCTTATACTGTGCTCTGGGCTCTTACTGAACACTGTTGTTGGAAGGCTGCGAGAACAGCAGTTAATTTTGGTTCATCCGTACCCGTTTCCGATAGTCCAGCTTTCACTTCTGTCTGCAACGTGACCAGTCTCACGTAATGGCGCGAGAAGCTTCACCACCGCTCTGTGTGTAATGGATGATGTCTTGATGACGTTGGTTGAACCCCCCTGAGATAAAAAGGATGCTCCTCTATCATGATATCATGACGATCTCGGATCGTTTGACTTAGGTTAACGCCGAATGCTTTCACGTGATGTGTAAAGAATAAACATCAGTCATAAACTGATAATAACACTGCCCTAGTCACATTTGACCAGCTGAATAACCACCTTTCGCAGCCCTGACTGCTGCGAAACGTGCAGGAAGAGTCAGTGATATTCTGGAAGATGCCGACGGGGTTATAGAGTCATGCCGACTCCAGTACCGTGGCCGGCTGCACTTGGTTTCTCGGTTGAGGATAGATGGCACGAACACTGATCGAGATGGTCCCACAGATTCCCGATTAGGAGAATCTGGTAGCTCTGGGAGTACGGCAAACTCTTCCTGGTGCTCTTCCATCCAGGCACGTACACTGGGAGCTGTGTGCCGGCCGATGTGGCCGAGCGGTTCTAGGCGCTACAGTCTGGAACCGCGCGACCGCTACGGTCGCAGGTTCGAATCCTGCCTCGGGCATGGATGTGTGTGTCCTTAGGTTAGTTAGGTTTTAAGCAGTTCTAAGTTCTAGGGACTGATGACCTCAGAAGTTAAGTCCCATAGTGCTCACAAGGGAACCTCCCCATCGCACCCCCCTCAGATTTAGCTATAAGTTGGCAGACACACAGTTTTCCCTGTGCTCTGTCAAAACACCTGTTTTTAACGTTTTCAAGTTTTTCCGTGTGTAGGCCGTCAAATCCTGCATATGTCCAAACAAATCTGAATATGTCCTGGAATTTTGGAGAGCGAAGTTGATTATTTGTGAGTGCCTGAACTTTGGTAATTGTCTGAAAATAAAAAATTAAAATTTTCACTCGAGGGAAGAATCGAACCAAGGAACTCTCATTTCGCAGCTACTCACGCTAAGCACGGGACCACGGCACTCGTGGGCCCATATACTCCGAAATGTTACCTATCTTGCACATGGACTACTCAGTTTGTATATTTTGCTTATTTTTTTCATAGGTCCACACAACTTCTTCCTGTTTTCTCGATTGATCTGTGTTCAGTTTTTCAAGGCCTATCCACTGTGCCAACTTATAACTAAACCTGAGGGGGGGGGGGGGGGGTGCGATGGGGAGGTTCCCTTGTCAGAGCCATTTGCACCACCACCATGCACATGTACACAGGCCGCACAACGGGTTGGCATTGTATCAGGTGGTCGAGCAGCTGCTGGGGTATGGCCTCCCATTCTTGCACCAGTGCCTGTCGGAGCTCCTGAAGTGTCGTAGGTGTTTAAGACGTGCAGCGAAATGTCGACCGAGAGCGTCCCAGGAGTGCTCGATGGGGTTTAGGTCTGGAGAACAGGCAGGCCACTCCATTCGCCTGATGTCTTCTGTTTCAAGGTACTCCTCCACGATGTCAGCTCGGTAGGGCCGTGCTTTATCATCCATCAGGAGGGAAGTCGGACCTACTGCACCCCTGAAAAGGCGGACATACTGGTGCTCAGAACCATTTTTGCGAGCTGCGTGACACATTGCACTGTCCTGTTGTTGGTTACCATCGTACCGAGAAAAAAAATGAACTACATGCAGGGGTGGACGTCGTCCCCGAGGCTGGATGCGTACTTGTGTTGACCTACTGTGCCTCCCAGTATGACGAAAACGCGCAAGGAATGCCACAGAAACGTGCCCCAGACCATAAAGTTCCCTTCTCTGGCCCGGAACTTCCCGCCGAATTTTGCTGGGTATTTGTCTTCAGACTTTCCACGTCGTACACTCCCACGGTCGTTGAGGAGAAACTTGGTAGACCCTTAGGTCGTCTGGGAGGTCAGCTGCTCAACAGTTCAGCGTCTATTCGTCTGTACAGATCTCCGCAGCCGTCGTTCACCACTGTCATATATGGCCGGTTGTGCGCCACAGTTGCCTCGGCGCTTGTTTTGGATAGCGCCATTTTGCTATGCGCAATATAATTTAACCACCGAACCACGCGAACAATTTTCAGACTCAGCAGTTTCGGAAATGCTCCCACATTTGGCTCGAAAGCGAATGATGTTCCTTTAGGCGTCAGATAAATCGTTCCCGTTTCCACATTACGAGCCGGTCGGAGTGGCCGTGCGGTTATAGGCGCTACAGTTTGGAGCCGAGCAAGCGCTATGGTCGCAGGTTCGAATCCTGCCTCGGGCAGGGATGTGTGTGATGCCCTTAGGTTAGTTAGGTTTAATTAGTTCTAAGTTCTAGGCGACTGATGACCTCAGAAGTTAAGTCGCATAGTGCTCAGAGCCATTTGAACCACATTACGAGAACGGCTGCATTGTTTGCCATTTCCAGCCCCCCCCCCCCCCTCATCCCTCACCCCCCACCCCTCTCCCCGACTCGCATTATGTACGCTCCACTGCTAGTACTATCGCCTGTCGTCTGTGGATAGTTATTGAACGTTGACCTCGAAGATTAGCAGTGGTCACATTCATTTGACTGGACCCTGTATTTTTCTCACGTAATTCTCTATATGTCTGATATGCCACATGACCTCCTTTCCATTTGAAAATTAGCCGGCTGCTGTGGCCAAGTGGTTCTAGGTGCTTCAGCCCGGACCCGCGCTGCTGCTACGGTCGCAGGTTCGAATCCTGCCTCGGGCATGGATGTGTGTCATGTCCTTAGGTTAGTTAGGTTTAAGAAGTTCTAAGTCTAGGGGACTAATGTCCTCAGATGTTAAGTCCCATAGTGCTTAGAACCATTTGAACCATTTTTTTTCCGTTTGAAAATTACGAGTTGCATTCAAGATGGTGACTTCCCATGTTGGTACCATAGCCTCACAGGTTTTCCACTTCTCCCGTCTGATGCTACTTGACTTTAAACTGCTATTTATCTAGCTGTTCTTGCTTTAGAAGGATGGTTCCACACGTCTGTACCATCTTGTAAGATTTCCGTATTGCTCAATCACGAATTATACATGTGTCAAGCTTTATCCGGTAACGAACACCAAAACAGTAGCAGCCCAATTTTTTTCACACTGGTCCACCTATTTATCTACCTGCAACACTTTTCCGCCATTCGTGTGGCTAGTAAAGTTATGACACTGAGTAAACGGACGTCCAATTTTTTTACGGCATGACAGATGACCACAAAGCTCACAGGCTCTTCCAGGAATTCTGCTCCTTGGCACTGGCAGATCGGACACAAACAGGTGATTCCCCTTACCAGAACCACAGTACTTCCTCCCCCCTGTAGCGAGAAGTGATGAATTGAACAGGATACACAGAAATAGCGCGAGAACAGTGTCTTCCTCCTCTCAGAGCAACGGCTCTGGTATCCTGGTGCTTTGCGTCACGCCACTGTCCGTTAGATGGGGAAGCATTTACAGATCGTCCCACATATTGCTTCTGAACAAACAAGTATGTGGCGCTACTGGTCGTCACTGGGGTCTATACAAAGACGTCGCACAATGTCACAACAACAGTCTGTTTGAAATATCTTTACTGGCGGAAAGTAATGGACCTGCGTGGGCTGTGAAGGAGCGGGTAGTGGGCGTATGAAGTGGCCTCCCGCCCAAACGAGCAGTAGGTATCTATATACAGGGCGTATCATAATTAACAGCGAAAACTTGGACGGATATAAAAATACGGGTAATGCAATGAGCGTATGGCATTTGTGGCCGGGAGACCCCTCGCGGGGCGGTTCAGCCGCCGCTCCACAAGTTCTTTAACGCCACTACGGCGACTTGGGAGCGAATGAGGATGAAAGACACACACCACCCACTCATCTAGAGGCAGAAAAAAATCTGACCCCGCCGTGAATCGAACACGGGACCCCGTGCGCGGGAAGCGAGAACGCTACCGCAAGACCACGAGCCGCGGACAAAATACGGCTTATTTCTAAGGTTACTTGCAAACGATATATATTGAGCGCGCGGCTGTCATTGCGCCATACGGCTATTAGTTTTCCATTTTGTTCACAGCAATGACAGCAGAACATTAGCCACGAGTGCTCTTGACAAGAGTGAACCCGTTGCAATGTCGACTTGCTGCTACTTAATTCTAAGATTGTATACTGTGGAAAATAGCTTAGACTGCTGTTTGGAATATCATTTATTGCTGAACGACGATTGTAGGAAATGTGTGGACTGTCATGGAACGTTGTGTGTGAAACTTGGTAAAAAACGAGCTCTTTGATTTCCCATTCCAGTTATATTGTGTGGAAGGTCACAAAGGAACTACAAACAGGAACGACACGTGGTTCTATAAACGTAAGTTGTGTATTCAGTAGAGTACTATTTTAGTTTCTAGCTGGGTTAAAGCATATACGTTACAAGAAACTGGATTAACTACTAATTCTGTTCACGATTACTATGTTTACGTTTTCTATCGTGAGGTGCGTTATGTGATGGTTGAAACGAACGTAGGTACCCTACAGCAGCTTAATACGCTGTTGAGCGATAGAGCGCGGCAGAAGGCAAGAAAACAGCGCTAAAAGTTGAAAATATGAATTATAACGTATTTAAATAAAAGCCAACAGCTTATGACGTCAGTAAAGTAGCTTTTAAAAACAAGTAAGAAACAACTAGTCGAATATTAACGAGGAAATGAGATCAGAATTGACGTCAGAAAAAGAGGCTGTAAACAATAAAGAAACTAAGCTGTTTGTCAAACATTAACAAGTATCTGAAGTCAGCCAAGCTGCACGTTAATAATCAAAAGCTTAACATTTACCATTTTTTCAACTGACTTTTAAAATGTAATATCTTGAATAAGTGCAGCAGATTTGTTAACAGCAATAGCAACATAAGCAACGCGTCACTTTCGTTGGTGACATAAGTTCAGAACCAGGAAAAGTTGCACAGATACAATTCAGCCGCGTGACAGCGGCATAAACCGACGGACAGAGAGGGCGGTGTGAACTCGACACCCACGGATATGCTGGTCGACGCGGCAGGTCCCGTACAACGTTAACTACAACAGACTAAAAACTAACCTTAGAAAACTAGTAACAGTGCACTGCTTTACAAAGGGCGGCACATATTTCATCATATTACCATTTAAAATCCAATTTAAATAAATAAGCAAACATCGACCCAGCGAATATGGTGATAAGCAACAAAGCACTTAACAACTGTGTAGCACTCTGATTACAGGAATGAGAAAACCAATAAGGCTTGCGTGCCTACAAAATTAATTGGCAGTTACTTGTACTAATTATGCCGCAGGACAGTGATTACACATTATTTTGAAATGGAAGAAAATTCAAATTTTCTGACTTCCAACATGTTTTACAGAAATATTACCCATAAACAACTAATACGGCACCTCTTACTAACGCAAAATCCTCTATTTCGAATAGCTAAGCAACCGAATCTCAGATGTCAAACTTTGTTTACCAGGCTGCCCGTAACAACCACAGTGGAATGGTATATTCTTATTTTAGCAGAGTTTACTATAGAAACTCTCATGGCAGATCAACTTACAACGCCACCAAAATGCTTTACATATACTTGTCTAAAATTATTACAGTGAAAAGACACTCTGGTTAAGTTAGACCAACTCCACTAAAATGTATTGCAAATGCTTAATTAAAATGGTTGCAGTGAAAGGCACTCCGATTTAGTTAGACTTAATTATTTAAAAGGAAGAACAACATATAGTTTACAGTTGAAACTTCCGGGCTGAGAGGCCGTGGCCGACGTATAAAATTTGCACCTAACGTTTCGTCTCCATCTGCGGGAGACGTCTGCCACAGAGGCTCCAGGTACTGTCGCCTTTATAGAACGCGTAGAGGGCACCACCATTCGTCACGTGATGCCGGCGGTATGCCTGTCTTTGGAAGGCGTCATCAGTCTCGATTAAGAGTAACCAATTGTCATTCTGCTGGCGCAACGTCGACATCCATATTTTGTCTAACCTTAAAACTTCCTCCTTTCTATTAAAATTGTTATGGTGTTTGTGAATCTCTATTGCTTCTCTATACATGCGAGTATGATAATGGGATGTACGTGCTGGAACGCTTGCCTCATTAAATTTAATTTCGTGGTTCCCATATCGAAAAACATGCTCAGCTATGGCCGATTTTTCGATGTGTCCTAAGCGACAATTTCTTTTATGTTCGGCTAAGCGGGTGTTTACACTTCTTTTTGTTGTTCCAATATATACTTGTCCACAACTGCATGCCATTTTGTATACCCCAGGTGTTGCTAGGGGGTGTCGGGCGTCTTCTGCAGTTTTGAAATATTTCTTAATCTTCTTGGTGAGTCTGAAGATTGTTTCGATCCCATACTCGGCCGGAACTTTCCAGATACGGTCCGTGACTTTATTAATGAACGGTAGGAAAACTTTTATAGTAGATGACCGTTGTTGCTCTTGACTTCTGCCTTCTTTTCTTCTATGATGGAGGGCTCGATCAATTTCCTTGCTGGTATATCCATTTTTCATGAAGGCTGACCGTAAGTGATTTAGTTCACCTTGTAAATAATCCGGCTCGCAGATTTTGTTGGCTCTGTCCACCAAGGTTTTCATGGAACCTCTTTTTTGCCTAGGATGATGGTTTGATTCCTTATGGAGGTATCGATCCGTATGAGTGTTCTTCCTGTATCTCTTGTGTCCCAGCGTCCCATCCACCCGTTTAATTACCGACACCCTCGGGCATGGATGTGTGTGATGTCCTTAGGTTAGTTAGGTTTAAGTAGTTCTAAGTTCTAGGGGACTGATGACCACAGATGTTAAGTCCCATGGTGCTCAGAGCCATTTGAACCATTTGAATTACCGACACATCCAGGAAATTGAGTTGACCGTTGCTCTCTTTCTCCATCGTAAAGTGTATTTTCTGGTTA
The DNA here is from genome assembly GCF_021461385.2 of Schistocerca piceifrons. Taxonomy (NCBI): domain Eukaryota; kingdom Metazoa; phylum Arthropoda; class Insecta; order Orthoptera; family Acrididae; genus Schistocerca; species Schistocerca piceifrons. The sequence goes on along the minus strand of NC_060143.1, from coordinate 391,802,326 downwards.
ATACTGTTCAGATGCACCAAGAAGATGTCTAGCTCTTCTTCACCATGAGTCCACACTACAAATGTGTCATCAACATAGCGATACCGTTTAGCTGGCTTTTTACTGGCAGTCTGCAGCGCTCGCTGTTCGAAGATCTCCATAAATAAATTGGCAACAGCTGGGCTGAGAGCGGTTCCCATCGCCACCCCGTCGATCTATTCGTAAAACTTGTTGTTGTACTGGAAATAAGTTGTCGTCAGGCAGTGTTTAAATAAAAAAAATAAAAAAAGTGCACCGTCTTTGATTCCTAATCAAAACGTCTACGGTCCCGGGTTCGATCCCCGCCCCTGCCTAAATTTTGATAAATAATCAGCATTGGCGGCCGAAGACTTCCGGCATAAGAAGTCAGCCTCATTCTGCCATCGGCCTTGTCAAAGAGGGCGGAGGAGCGGATAGAGGTTCAGGGCACTCTCTTGTCCTAGGGGTGGGAAATTGCCCCTAAAAGCGGAAGAATCAGCAATGATCAACGACATGAGGATGCAGAAGGCAATGGAAACAACTGCATTAAAGACACGTAAAGTGTATCCACAGGACATGTGGCCTGTAATTGAAGAAGTGTCATGATGATCTCTCCATTGGCAAAAGATTCCGGAATTGTCCCCCATTCGGATCTCCGGGAGGGGACTGCCAAGGGGGAGGTTACCATGAGAAAAAGATTGAATAATCAACGAAAGGATAACGTTCTACGAGTCGGGGCGTGGAATGTCAGAAGCTTGAACGTGGTAGGGAAACTAGAAAATCTGAAAAGGGAAATGCAAAGGCTCAATCTAGATATAGTAGGGGTCAGTGAAGTGAAGTGGAAGGAAGACAAGGATTTCTGGTCAGATGAGTATCGGGTAATATCAACAGCAGCAGAAAATGGTATAACAGGTGTTGGATTCGTTATGAATAGGAAGGTAGGGCAGAGGGTGTGTTACTGTGAACAGTTCAGTGACCGGGTTGTTCTAATCAGAATCGACAGCAGACAAACACCGACAACGATAGTTCAGGTATACATGCCGACGTCGCAAGCTGAAGATGAACAGATAGAGAAAGTGTATGAGGATATTGAAAGGGTAATGCAGTATGTAAAGGGGGACGAAAAGCTAATAGTCATGGGCGACTGGAATGCAGTTGTAGGGGAAGGAGTAGAAGAAAAGGTTACAGGAGAATATGGTCTTGGGACTAGGAATGAAAGAGGAGAAAGACTAATTGAGTTCTGTAACAAGTTTCAGCTAGTAATAGCGAATACCCTGCTCAAGAATCACAAGAGGAGGAGGTATACTTGGAAAAGGCCGGGAGATACGGGAAGATTTCAATTAGATTACATCATGGTCAGACAGAGATTCCGAAATCAGATACTGGATTGTAAGGCGTACCCAGGAGCAAGAGAAGTCTACTAATATCAAATACTGGCCTTAATTTGGTGAAGAAATTTCTGAGGATGTACGTCTGGAGTACAGCGTTGTCTGGTAGGGAAACATGGACTGTGGGAAAACCGAAACAGAAGAAAATCGAAGCATTTGAGATGTGGTGCTATAGACGAATGTTGAAAATTAGGTGGACTGATAAGGTAAGGAATGAGGAGGTTCTATGCAGAATCGGAGAGGAAAGGAATATGTGGAAAAAACTAATAAGGAGAAGGGACAGGATGATAGGACATCTGCTAAGACATGAGGGAAAGACTTCCATGGTACTAGAGGGAGCTGTAGAGGGCAAAAACTGTAGAGGAAGACAGAGATTGGAATACGTCAAGCAAATAATTGAGGACGTAGGTTGCAAGTGCTACTCTGAGATGAAGAGGTTAGCACAGGAAAGGAATTTGTGGCGGGCCGCATCAAACCAGTCAGTAGACTGATGACAAAAAAAAGTCAATCCTAAAAATATCTGCTATGTATGAAATAGATTCGTTTACAGGCACCATGGTAAACAATGACATTACATCGAAGCTCACAAGAATATCACTTGAGCTGACGTTAATCTCCCTCAGTTTTTCAATCAAATGCGCCGAGTTTTTAATGTAACTGTTCGTTCTGCCAATGTATGGTTACAGCAAGCAGGCGAGATATCTGGCCACCTGTTGTGTTGGAGATCCTATGGTACTCACAATCGGTCTCAACGGGACCTGTGGTTTATGTCCATATAGTCTGGGTGGATAAGTTTCCGTTTTGCAGAGTTGTTTTTTATCATCCGAAGAAAGAGAAGAAATTTCTGTCAATTGATTGGTATTTCTCAAAATTTGGTTCTAGGATCCTTCTGAAGCTTTTAATAAGTAGTGGGATCCAAAAGGTCACTAATCTTCTTGTGATAAACTCCGGTGTTCAGCAAAACCGTAGGATTACCTTTATCAGCTGCAAGTACAATAATGCTCTTATCCGCATTGATCTCCCTCAGTGGCCTTCTTTCCGCTTGAGACAAATTGCTTGTAGGTGGTTTCGCTTGGCGTAATATTCTGGCTGTTTCAGTCCTGATTTCATCCGCGGAATGCGATGATAACAAACGGATTCCTGCCTCCACATTCGCTATAATGTCCTCCGTAGGAACCTTTAGTGGCTTGACTGCAAAGTTGTCTCCTTTCGATAGAACTGAATGTTTCTCTTTTGTTAATTCTCTCCCAGACATGTTAAGTTAGACAAAATATGGATGTCGACGTTGCACCAGCAGAATGACAATCGATTACTCTTAATCGAGAATGATGACGCCTTACAAACATAGGCATACCGTCAGCATCACGTGACGAATGGTGGTGAGCTCTATAAATGCGAGAGTACCTGGAGCCTAAGTGGCAGTAGCCGGACGACCTCAGAAGATGTCTCCCGCAGATGTAGACGAAACGTTAGGTGGAAATTTTAAACATCGACCACGGCCTCTCAGCCCGGAAGTTTCAACTGAAGACAACACCGGCCGTGAAAGCCTACACTGTATGATTAACACATCGTTTAGCCCTCAATATGGTACACGGTACGCCACTCGAAATATGGTCAATTTAAACAGACAGTTCTGATTTATGTACCTCCACTAGGTCTGTCACACAGACCACGGATAGCGAATTCGACGGATGAAGAAACTTTAGTGCCTCTTATTAAGCGTTTCGTCTTTCCAAGAACGAAAATAATTATGGACGGCTGGAGATCCTATAGAAGCTTGAAGCTAGAAGGTTTAGAAGACGAATTTGTCAACTATTCAGTGGAATATGTATCTTCGGAAGATCCGTTAGTTCACACACAGAGCGCTTGTGAAAATCTGTTAAATCCTCTATTAATAAAGAGACGAACCGTACGTATTTCAGTACCTTTATTTTCACAATTTGTGGTTGTGTGGGAAAAAGCTTCCTTGCTAGACTATCACTGTTTTCCTGGACGACAGAGCTACAGTGTACCCTGGCTGTCCGCTGCACGTGGCTAGCGTTGCTGCCTCTGGATCACGGGGTCCCGGGTTCGATTCCCAGCCGGGGTGAGGGATTTTCTCCTCGAAGGGGCTGGATGTTTGTGTTGTCATCATCATTTCGTCATTATTCATGAAAGTGACAAGATGGGACTGAGTAAAGATCGGGAATTTGTATTGGCGCTGATAACCGCGCAGTTGGGCGCCCCACAAACCAAGTATCATCATCATCATCATCATCATCAAAAGCGACTGTCTCAGGTTGTGTACACAAAACACGGGATTGTCGCTGGCGAAGATCTGGATGACGAGTAATGTAAGTTAAATTGTTGTGCTTTCAGTTTTTTCGTACATCTTGACATTAAGTGAGCAAAATACGTTCTATAAATGCGCGAGTATATAGCTTTCTTTTTCATTTAAGTTCATCCTTGGAAGACGTTCAGCTTTTGTCGTTATCGTTTTGGATGCTGTACACAAAATCGATATCTGGCGCCATGACAGTCGCGCTCTCTAAACACATCGTTTGCAAGCAACATGTCAAAATTTCATGGAGTCGTAAACAAACGCGTCACAGCGCTCCTTGCGGTAACGAAAGCTAACTCGGCCGCCATTTCCAGGACACGATAGTCCGAACATAAAGAAGAGGCCAACGATTTAAAGTCAGGCTCGTCAATTCCTGTTTTCCATTAAGTCTGGCGACACCTACGGATTCTGAGATGTTCTGCTTTTTATGGAGCAAAATTATTGTTATAATCTTATGACTTAATTTCATTCTTTTGGTGCCTAGTACGCCTCTTTATGATGATCACACTTTCGGGCTTCCAAGTCCAAAGAAAGCTACAGGCTCAATATGGCTAAGATGAGAATGTGCTACTGAAGGAGCATATAAAGCAGCTTAGTGTGTGACACAAGAGAATAATAGTGCTGTTAGAAACTTGAGTTGCTTGTTTCAAAAAGTACTTTGTAATTCAGCTTCTGATACGCTAAACAGTTTTGAAACTTTTGAACTTCAAGCTAGTGCTAAAATATCACTGTATTCTCAGAACGTAACGAAATTGGCTCTGACCCTACATTTTTATCCTGATGAGGCATATAGGTGCTTAGGGAAGTTTGTGAAATTATCTCGCCTAAGAACGTTTCACTGCAATTACTGTGAAGTTCCCTATTTATAAAGAGTGACCATCTTTTCACAGGTACTGACCTTGGGGAACAGGTCAAGTTGCGATTCAACTATATACCAACCTTATTTCATTGAAAGGTCAATGAATACGGGGCAGAAATAAAATGTCATAGAAAAATGAAATACTAATGAAATGTCAATAAAACATTATAAAAATGAAATGGAAACATGTTACTTCATTGTGTTTTAAGTTATAATAATAATTATTATTATTGTATTACTTGCAATAACTACTTGCCACTCAGTTTTTTTAAAATATTGTCGTCCATGGTGCACTGGTTTCTGAGGCTGTGACCGTATCCTTATGACAGAAACAAAAATACAGAATTTCTGAGCCAGCTAGCGTTTTTATTAGCCAAAAAAGCGCGTTTTGAAGTTGACTACATAATCTAGACGTGGTACTTGCTGAAATTTCATTCATTTATGTTCAATTTCCGTGCATTAAAAACATGTGAGTAGACGAACATGTTTTGAGTCATCTTGCAGTTTTATCTGCATCGAAAAGTTTATCCATACTGCGACTGAAAGTGTACTTGTTGCTGCTAGTTTACGCAGAAATCACCGATGTTTTCTGTTTTTTGAGAAAAACTAAAGCTAGCATGAGCTGTCTGAAGTTAGTCAAACGTCATTTCAAGGGGGCCGGAGAAGCATACGACGCCCTCGGCTACAGAAAAAATGGCGCATGGGAATTAAATTGGCTCAAACATGGCGGACGTATGGCCACTCTATGAAATTTAAACTCGTTGTTTGCTATTACTCTTGGAAATTACCAAAATACGGCGAAAGAAGCAAAAACTTTGTAGTAATCAATAGTCTGAAAACGAAACGTTTGTGATATAAGTGTAAGTACGTGGTTATGAGCCACCACGGACTCCAGTATGAACTATTGCCTTAGTTGTACAAAGCATTGAGTCCATTTCGGCACCTGTTTCATGTGTCGCTCTCTCATTTGGATAAAATACTGCACTGATCTCTGCAGTGAGTTGGGAGTTCTTTGAAGAAGACACCAATCTTCTGGTAAATCTAGACAAGATGATACAGTTCACTGCTCCACTTCTTCAGGCGTATTAGTGGGAGTGCTGTGCAGTTCACTTCTGAAACAACCCCCGACAGAAAAATACAGAGGACTTGAGGCCAAGATACAGACCTTGCACAACGCATCCATTTCTTGGGCCATATTGGCGCTTTAGATGTCGTCTTACGTATACAGAAAAATTTGGTTGTGCCCCAGCATATATTTACCAAACTCCGCAGCAATGGGTAATGGTTGAAATTCGAGCCCAGTGAGATTGGGACTTAATCGAAACATTTACTTTCAAGTATATCTGTATTATAATTTTAGCCTGTTTAGTGGCCGAGTGGTTCTAGGCGCTACGGTCTGGAACCGCGCGACCGCTACGGTCGCAGGTTCGAATCGTGCTTCGGGCATAGATGTCTGTGATGTCAAAAAAAAATGGTTCAAAAAAAGGACTCACACAACACCCAGTCATCACGAGGCAGAGAAAAATCCCTGACCCCGCCGGGAATCGAACCCGGGAACCCCCGCGCGAGAAGCGAGAACGCTACCGCACGACCACGAGCTGCGGACTCTGTGATATCCTTAGGTTAGTTAGGTTTAAGTAGTTCTAAGTTCTAGGGGACTGATGAACTCAGAAGTTAAGTTCCATAGTGCTCAGAACCATTTTTTTATTACAATTTTAAACATTGGCAGTGAGAAAGCAACCGTACAAAAATATGATAAGTATAAAACAGCCAACCGGTTGCAGCAGAATTTTACTTGTACCAGGTTTCGACACCGACTGCGGATGTCTTCACCAGAAAGGCCACAACTGCTGTGTAGTAACTGACGAACAAATTTAAGAGCAATAATGGTCTAGTCATTCGAAATGCTTCATTGAGAAGTTGATATTAAAACCACGTAAAAATTAAGAACATTGAAACTGAAATAAAGTTGGTAACTGCCAGTGAGGCTATAACTTCATGGCTTAGTACGGTACACGGTGCTAAGGACTGCAAGAGGAAACAGTGGTTGGAGATGCCGTCAGACTGAAAGGTTCTCAAACCCAAGTTGCCACACCGTGGACACGAAACAAGCCGCGCCATCTAGTGACACACGAAGATACCAATCTGTTGCCACCTTCTCTTACAGCCCTTACAAGAAAATCGTACGATCTTTCCCTCACCGATTTGATTCCTATCGATAGGGTGCTCCGGGTATTATTAGGACTTCAACATATGTACACGGGGAGACGCAACTCCCAACCATTTGTGACAAAATCGTGTTTGAACATTTTATGTGTGCTTATAACTTCGTCTGATCGACGCTAGTATTCGAGGAGTCCGCAGCCGAGCGAGTAAGCGCCCAACTTCATATCGCCAGCTCTCTAGATCGAACATCGCTTCCAGTATACTTCTTGCTGTTCTTTTTTTTCATTCCCAATAATTCTACCAACAGATGTGCGTGGTACGCAACGAAATTGTGTGATGGCCGAGAATCGTTCATGATTGTAGACTCACTGTTTTGCATCGACAAATTGGAAAACCACGCACACACAAAAATTAGGCTCTAATTACATGTCCTGTACGTCGCAATCACTATTGTTATACATGTTTGTATGATCAGTATCAGCTTGATTCGCCAGTACTCTGTGGGTTACGTATTATACTTTCCATAAATGTAGATACAACAATATAAATAACATTGCTTTGCTGATTTAACTGAAAATTCCTATGTATCTGATTTTTACATTCAATCTCCAACGAAAAAAAAAAAAACTGTCTCCGTTTTTAAAGATGCAGATTGTCAGAATAATAAATGAATCATTAAATATTGACAATTTACACAGTCATAAAACTTCTGTTGTTACAATTACGTGGGAATGAAAAAAAAGATGTACTGGCAGAGAGATTCGATCCAGAGATCTCGCACTTATAAAGCTAAACGCTTGCTCTTTTTTTTATCTTCCCTGTACACGGAACGGAACTACAAAAATGAATCCACTTGCCACCACCACTTGTGTCCTAAGAGAAAAAAGAGCTGCACCTACTCAGGCGTTGGCGTCTATCTATGCCTATCCCAAAACAACTAGCCTTTTACTAAAATTGGGATAGGGAAGGAAGACAGTATGGGAAAATAACACACAGCAAAGCGATAAAAATGAAAGGAGTTGTGTAACAGATTTTTTATTTATTTTTAGAGGTACCGAAATTCCGGGAGTCACTCGCACATTCGGATTGTGGAACATCCAAAGCCGTCTTCACGAAATTTTTAATGAGATTCTGTCTGTAGTTCGTTCAGAGCATCATGTCGTCAAAATAAACATCAGAATCTCATGGCCTGGCTGTTACAGCTAGAAGTCGCGTGATGAAAGGCGCTCGATTAAAAATCTGAAAAGAACTGCTTGCTTCTAGGGTTGCGAACAAGTGTGCAGTGTCGATCATTACAATATGTCCAGTAACCAAATTCCAATTTCTCGTCGGAGCCCGAAAGGTAGCGGACCGTATGACCGCGTATCTTACTCACAGCGTTAGTTTTCATTGCAGGGGCCGGCCGCGGTGGTCTAGCGGTTCTAGGCGCTCAGTCCGGAACCGCGCGACTGCTACGGTCGCAGGTTCGAATCCTGCCTCGGGCATGGATGTGTGTGATGTCCTTAGGTTAGTTAGGTTTAAGTAGTTCTAAGTTCTAGGGGACTGATGACCACAGATGTTAAGTCCCATAGTGTTCAGAGCAATTTGAACCATTTTTTTTCATTGCAGGGTAATGAATCAAGTTCGGGAATAAAAGTGTCTGGAAAGTGGTCTAAGCAGATGCCTGTCTGGCAAGAAAAGCCTCCAAACATCAGACGACAGACCACACGAGAATCGGTGGACGGCTGTGTCGTCCCCACTACAGTGAACACGTAGCTGTGTGTCAGCGAGGCGGATGCGGTGCCAACGAAGCTGATTGACCTGTTTGCCATCTATTGTGACATACTAGGCGGATTGGACGCTGGTGTCGAGAGGGCCTGCATGTACCGCTTTCCACATCTGAAGCCATATGATCTGGGGAAACTTGTTTCGATGGGACTGGGGACTGATATATTTGTAACGCGTCGTGTATCGTCTTTGTCCGGAGTATTCGTGGAAATGGTAAGAAGTGGAGGATGTAACTTAATTCCAGAAAGAAATGCCGAAAGTGGTTAAAAGGGAGGGGGTGAAATGTCTGATAACATAACTGGGCTGACAAGGAGACCGCCACATAATCTTGTAAAAGCAGTTCGATCAGGCTCGTCGGAATAGGGCGCCAGACTTGGAACCTAACAAAAACTGTCCTAACTCTGTTCGCCTCGTGGAATAAGCTAACCCCACCACGTTCCCGTCGGATGGCAAGGGGAGTATATTGAACTTTGAATAACATCCAGTTACAGACAAAGGATCCTAGTGCCATCAATATACTACAGGCAAGGGTAATCGGAACTGTGAACACTTGTGCCAGATGAGGAATACAAGAGGCATGGTAGACGTTCGCGAATTGCTCCCGCCGAACAGTGTCGAAGGATCTAAGCTGGGATCAACGAGACCAGCCCTCATCGTTTGGAGGAGACGTCTACTGTTTGTTGCCGCCGAAAGACGAATATCGTTCGTGAAATCAGTGTCGAAGCAGCGGACGATGGTTGCCATAGAGGAGCGATGCACCCCTCAGGCAGGTCACCTCCAAAGAGCAGAACCTGTGATTTGAAAACGTTAAGAGAACTCTCCGATGCTTCACCAGATGACGCTACCCGTGTCAGTGCCGTACGATCATCATCTTCACAACGCGAGCATCTCTAATTTTACCTTCATGGTCTTTCTGTGAGACGCACTTAGGACGGAGAAAAGAACGTACGCTCGCTGAATTTTAATAGCAAAATAGAATACATGAATACATAGAATAAATAGAATACATGTTCGAGTATAATGACTTTTCTGGAGACTAGAAATGTACTCTGTAGGAATCAGCATGGGTTTCGAGAAAGACGAACGTGTGAAACCCAGCTCGCGCTATTCGTCCACGAGACTCAGAGGGTCATAGACACGGGTTCCCAGGTAGATGCCGTGTTTCTTGACTTCCGCAAGGCGTTCGATACAGTTCCCCACAGTCGTTTAATGAAAAAAGTAAGAGCATATGGACTATCAGACCAATTGTGTGATTGGATTGAAGAGTTCCTAGATAACAGATCGCAGCATGTCATTCTCAATGGAGACAAGTCTTCCGAAGTAAGAGTGATTTCGGGTGTGCCGCATGGGAGTGTCGTAGGACCGTTGCTATTCACAATATACATAAATGATCTTGTGGATAATATCGGAAGTTCACTGAGGCTTTTTGCGGATGATGCTGTGGTATATCGAGAGGTTGTAACAATGGAAAATTGTACTGAAATGCAGGAGGATCTGCAACGATTTGACGCATGGTCCAGAGAATGGCAATTGAATCTCAATATAGCCAAGTGTAATGTGCTGCGAATACTTAGAAAGAAAGATCCCATATCATTTAGCTACAATATAGCAGGTCAGCAACTGGAAGCATTTAATTCCATACATTATCTGGGAGTACGCATTAGGAATGATTTAAAATGGAATGATCATATAAAGTTGATCGTCGGTAAAGCAGATGCCAGACTGAGATTCATTGGAAGAATCCTAAGGAAATACAACCCGAAAACAAAGGAAGTAGGTTACAGTACCTTGTTCGCCCACTGCTTGAATATTTCTCACCAGTGTGGTATCCGGATAGGGTTGATAGAATAGAGAAGATCCAACGGAGAGCAGCGTGCTTCGTTACAGGATCATTTAGTGATTGCGAAAGCGTTACGGAGATGATAAATAAACTCCAGTGGAAGACTGTGCAGGAGAGACGCTCAGTAGCTCGCTATGGGCTTTTGTTGAAGTTTCGAGAACATACCTTCACCGAGGAGTCAAGCAGTATATTGATCCCTCCTACTTATATCTCGCGAAGGATAAAATCAGAGAGATTAGAGCCCACACAGAGGCATACCGACAATCTTTCTTTCCACGAACAATACGAGACTGGAAACGAAGGGAGAACCGATATAGGTACTCAAAGTACCCTCCGCCACACACCGTCAGGTGGCTTGCGGAGTATGGATGTAGATGTAGATACCGTAATGCTTAACGCCCCTCTTGTAGCTTCTGCTATTTGTAGGTAAATTACGGAAAAAATGATGCTTACAAAAATGACAGAATTCTTACATACTGTTTATCCGGCTCCATAGTTAAAGTTGATGAAATTCAGAGCACAGTAAGTGCTTAAGGGAGCCGACGGTCTCTTAAGTGTTAAAACAAGAATAATATCTTATCTAATTCACTAAAATGTGAATGTACTGGTTGCGACTCTGAATCGTTCAGTTCGTAAGGGCACTGGCCATACTTTGTTTACGAAATAGATTTGCAGTCAGCGAGTGTTCATTGATGTCAGCTGCTTGCGTTGCATCAAAATTTGTGCTGGACTGGGACTCGAACCCGGATCTCTTGCTTACCGCGAGCGGTCGCCTTAACCATTCGGCTGTCCGTGCACACCTCCAGAACCGATCCAAATTTCGACACGTCACGTAGTCACAACTCTCGTGCTCGCGTAATTCGTGATTCCCGCACAGAAAGTCAAATATTATCTCATCATTTAAGCCCGTCGAGACGTGCAAACATCACTGACGGTTGCAGTGTCTGTGTGTATATAATGCCTGTATCTTCACAGTACAATGTCCTTTAGCCGGCCGAAGTGGCCGTGCGGTTAAAGGCTGCTGCAGTCTGGAACCGCAAGACCGCTACGGTCGCAGGTTCGAATCCTGCTTCGGGCATGGATGTTTGTGATGTCCTTAGGTTAGTTAGGTTTAACTAGTTCTAAGTTCTAGGGGACTAATGACCTCGGCAGTTGAGTCCCATAGTGCTCAGAGCCATTTGAACCATTTGAACAATGTCCTTTAGACATGCATGTATGTCTGAAGGACGATGTATTGTGAAGATACAGACACTGTTCAAACACGGACATTGCAACCGTGAATGAGACATTAATCTGTCACAAGTAAGCGGAGAATGTCAGGCAGCATCTGAGACAAGGGCACGTGAGCGTAGCTAGACGACCTGTTTTCCTGCTAGCCGGTCTCTTTATTGTAACATGTTATACGACGTATTAGATCAAGACGGACGTGTGATGGAAATGATTACACCAGTATCCATTTAACGGAACATGCTATGAGGAACTGACCGCAGCTTTTAATTATTGTTAATTTGTTTGAAATCTCGAAATGCCTGACAATGACAAATGTAGGTAACGTTCCAGTGGAAAATAGGAACTCACGCGAAGAATATCCCTACGTTAGTCGGAGAGAGGAAATATGCAAATGAAAATATCAGGACAGCAACGTACAATAAAAATGATCATAAATCAACTTTTCGTGCTTCAGTAGATTTCATGTCAATGCTGTTCATGAAGACTAAGGGAATATGTTTTACCTGCATTTAATTACTGATGCTCTGCATGCTTAGACACAACGGCGTACTGTGTTGTTGTTACGAGCTTCCTTTAATGTCTTCAGAAGTGCTTTACGTTTTTCACTGCAGATATAGATGATATTATTTTCCAGGTTAGTTGTTTCAGTGTGATGTCCTTAGGTTAGTTAGGTTTAAGTAGTTCTAAGTTTTGAAAGTTGTTTCAGGCGAGGCTGTATGTGTGTGCCTATAACGAATGTTCGTTTTATAAATTTTTATGTTCAGATTGTGAATGTCAACCTGATTCTTTTTTTATAAAATGCTTACATGTAACATTGTTTCGTAAATATTAAAGTGACATGCTCGCCCGCCTGCCACGCAAGTTGTAGTACACGACGAAAGACGTCCTGTGAAATTGTATATGGATACATTTATTTTAAGATCATTTGATTGTACTCTCTTTGACACAGTTTCCACGTATACATTTGTAACCATGACGTGGTACATTAAACAAGTGTGTGTGAGTATGCTTTGTGACTACGTATGCGTTGCGAGATTCGACTTCCCGTTGTTACTACTGGTTACGTGTGGCTTTTTAATTTTATTTTAGTATACAGTTCTCGTATCTGTTATCACTTCTTGCATTTTACAGGAACGTGCTATGTACAACGACACATGGCACACGAGGATGATATATCTATACCAATTGTAGGGAAACACTGTTTCTGAAGGCAACGCTACATCCGGTAAGCTAAACAGCTAAATAGCTAAATTGGATATATGAACCGCGATCGAAACTAGTAATCCTTCATAAACTACTACATTACTGGCCATTAAAATTACTACACCACGAAGACGACGTGCTACAGACGCGAAATTCAACCGTCAGGAAGAAGATGCTGTGATATGCAAATGATTAGCTTCTCAGAGTTTTCACAGAAGGCTGGCGCCGGTGGCAACACTTACAACGCGCTGACATGAGGAAAGTTTCCAACCGATTTCTCATACACAAACAGCAGTTGACCGGCGTTGACTGGTGAAACGTTGTTGTGATGCCTCGTGTAAGGAGGAGATATGCGTACCATCACGTTTCCGACTTTGAATAAGGTCGGATTGTAGCCAATCGCGATTGCGGTTTATCGTATTGCTGCTCGCGTTGGTCGAGATCCAATGACTGTTATCAGCATATGGAATCGGTGGGTTCAGGAGGGTAATACGGAACGCCGTGCTGGATCACAATGGCCTCGTATCACTAGCAGTCGAGATGACAGGCATCTTATCCGCATGACTGTAACGGATCGTGCAGCCACGTCTCGATCCCTCATTCAACGGATGGGGACGTTTGCAAGACAACAACCATCTGCACAAACAGTTCGACGACGTTTGAAGCAGCATTGACTATCAGCTCGGAGTCCACGGCTGCGGTTACCCTTGACGCTGCATCACAGACAGGAACGCCCGCGATGGTGTACTCAATGACGAACCTGGGTGCACGAATGGTAAAACGTCATTTTTTCGGATGAATCCAGGTTCTATTTACAGCATCATGATGGTCGCATCCGTGTTTGGCGACATCGCGGTGAACGCACATTGGAAGCGTGTATTCGTCATCGCCGTACTGGCGTATCACCCGGCGTGATGGTATGGGGTGCCATTGGTTACACGTCTCGGTTACCTCTTGTTCGCCTTGACGGCACTTTGAACAGTGGACGTTACATTTCAGATGTGTTGCGATCCGCGGCTCTACCCTTCATTCCATCCGTGCGAAACCCTACATTTTAGCAGGATAATGCACGACCGCATGTTGCAGGTCCGATACGGTCCTTTCTGGATACAGAAAATGTTCGACTGCTGCCCTGGCCAGCACATTCTCCAGATATCTCACCATCTGAAAACGTTTGGTCAATGGTGGCCAAGCAACTGGCTCGTCACAATATGCCAGTCACCACTCTTGATGAACTGTGGTATCGTGTTGAAGCTGCATGGGCAGCTGTACCTGTACACGCCATCCAAGCTCTGTTTGACGCAATGCCCAGGCGTATCAAGGCCGTTACTACTGTTGTTCTGGGCACTGATTGCTCAGGATCTATGCACCCAAATTGAGTGAAAATGTAATGACATGTCAATTCTAGTATAATATATTTGTCCAATGAATACCCGTTTATCATCTGCTTTTCTTCTTGCTGTTGGGTTGGGTTGGGGTGTTTTGGGGAAGGAGACCAGACAGCGAGGTCATAGGTCTCATCAGATTAGGGAAGGACGGGGAAGGAAGTCGGCCGTGCCCTTTGAAAGGAACCATCCCGGCATTTGCCTGGGGCGATTTAGGGAAATCACGGAAAACCTAAATCAGGATGGCCGGACGCGGGATTGAACCGTCGACCTCCCGAATGCGAGTCCAGTGTTTAACCACTGCACCACCTCGCTCGGTTTTTCTTCTTGCTGTAGCAATTTTAATGGCCAGTAGTGTATTTCATAATTAAGTGTGGTGGAACGATATCTTTGTTTGAAAATTGTCATAGTTTATGAGTAAAAACATAATTTCGAGAGCATATTGGTAATATTAATAAAAGAACGTAGGAAGCACACTGAATAAAGTTCTCAAGGTACTATCCCTTTGATTCACTGCATGTCGCGCAGCGAGAGTTTAATAGTTTCCTATGGCATCCATCTTAGTCGATCTTTCCTTTTAATGAAAGCTGCAGTTTAAGTTTTATCGCTGTTTTCTTGACAACATCGACTGAATTGAAACCACATAACAGAGAGCCTTAGCAGCTTGGCATCGTGACGAAGGCGCTTCCCTCAGTATGGAAGCAAGTGTGATGACAAAATCTACTCTCCGAGCATACCTACAGATAAATGCAATGGCGCGAAAATGCTTCACTGGGAGGCTATCAAACCGGAGAGCGGCTGATTGTGACCGTCTATGGCATGAGATCGTTCCTGACGTACATCGTACTTACCAGTTGTCATCCTGATTCATTTGCCCACAGTCGCACTCGTTCTATAGCTAAAAACATCTTGCCACAAGAAGAAGCGCCGTGCTAACGCTTTCGTCTAAACGCCCCTTTCCCCAACCCCCACATCTTCATACTGATTTTAACGGATACAAGTGTACATTGGTACATAAAGAGAAACAAAACACTGTTCTACGAGACATTTACTGACGTCGGTATACGTCTGAAGGAAACAGACTTTGGAATCTGAGACGTGTCATACAGTAATCTTAATGTATTCGAGAGCGTTTCACATATTGTCAGAGATGATGCACACAGCAGCAACACTCTCGTTCGCATTCCAGGTTGTAGATTTTGTTGTACAGGAGAACAAAAGTTGATTGACTTTCCTTTAAATCCTAACAGTAATAATCTTAACATCCCACAGCTCTTCCTCGAATCAATCCCTTTATCTCAATCCCTAAACACTCAATCACACATACATACATACACACACACACACACACACACACACACACACACACACACACAAACACACTCGCACGCACACACACAATCGCTGCCCCCACATCTCTCTCTCTGTCACTCTCTCTGTCCTCCATCCTCCCCTTCATATTTACAATAAATTAATTTAATTATTTCCTTACTCTCTTAGATATTTTTCAAATGAACAACTGACTTGCCTAACTCACAAAACGCAATAGATCCACCCAAATAAAAAAAAGTGTTTGTACCCTATGTCAATTGGATATTACATATATCTGCTTACATTAATAAAAATGTATCTGACATCACACAACTAGCGCTGGGAATGCTTTAATGATAACACATGGAAGGTCGACCCACATATTTTATTACTTAACAACAACATTATCGTTACAATTTAAAAACTGATGAAAAGAATCAGAATTCTCGACAAAACTTGAACAGACTCAAATCATTAAAAACCAACTATAACAATTACATCATTAAGAGCAGTTCATGAAAATCGGAAGTACACAGTTCCCAAAAACAATAAAGTCTCACCGCCTGGGCGTGGCCGCAAGCACGTTCAACAAATAATTTTATGAACCACATGAATTACAATAACAGCCCTTAGATGTACTAAGAATTTGCAAAACTTCGTGACAGTTACATAGTCGGACAACATTCATCAAAATACCGGGATGACCACAAGATATACCACTCATTGTAGCTGTTGGAAGTCTGCTTAGCAATGTATAACCCTTAATAAGATCCATTAAGCAATAAAATACACAGTCCCTCAAAACAGACAAACTGGGAGGGTATAAAATTTAAATATAAATGGCCACATGTTCATTCCAACCAACCATTAACAACAACCTTTAATAAATACACAATTGCCCAAAATTCAAAGTAAGCAGAGAGCTACAGCAGACGGCTACCACAGCCAATAAGGAATGAGAAGCCAAATTTCACAACAAGGGGAGTAGCTAATGACTGTGGATCATGGTAAGGCTCAGCAGTTTATATTGATAAGTAACAGGTGTTAAAGTTGACGCACTGAGAAGCAGTAATAAGAGTGCAAAATTTAAACGAATAGTTACAGAGGTATAATGAGGAAGAACCTCAAGCTTGGCAAACACTCCTTAACTTCCTGAGTTCCTTAAATTCACCAAACAGATCCAACTACGCGTTCTGCTTAAACGGTGACACACCACCGTGGTACGCATCAACGATCAACTTCACTTGAACCACCACAACGCGGCTGGTAGGGTCACCAGACTGCCGACCAACCTGGACGCCGTGGGACGACAGAAGTGCCTCCGTGGCAAAAAGCAAACACGCCTCTTCTCTGGGCAGAAACAGTAACGCATAGTTTGCCGCCAAGGATACCTTGCCAATACACCTAAAAAGCGAACAGTAATTTGCGCAAATAAGGCTGCACACAAGAATGGCCAATGAGTAACGGAACTTATAGCCGGCCGCTGTGGACGAGTGGTTCTAGGCGCTTCAGTCTGGAACCGCGCGACCGCTACGGTCGCAGGTTCGAATCCTGTGTCGGGAATGGATGTGTGTGATGTCCTTAGGTTTGTTAGGTTTAATTAGTTCTAAGTTCTAGGGGGCTGATGACCTCAGATGTTGTCCCATAGTGCTCAGAGCCATTTGAACCGTCTGAACGGAACTTGTAACACGGAATACACTTGTATGACATATGGCCTGGAACACAAATGGCAATTAGTAACACTGACCGATGGTCACGCGCTCAATCACTCGAAGGTGCGTTGGAAAATAATGGAAATGTCGTGTGGCTAGGGCCTCCCGTCGGGTAGACCGTTCGCCTGGTGCAGGTCTTTCGATTTGACGCCACTTCGGCGACCTGCGTGTCGATGGGGATGAAATGATGATGATTAGGACAACACAACACCCAGTCCCTGAGCGGAGAAAATCTCCGACCCAGCCGGGAATCGAACCCGGGCCTTTAGGATTGACAGTCTGTCACGCTGACAACTCAGCTACCGGGGCGGACGAAGTCGCGTTAATATAACAGGTCCAATTCCATATAACGCAGACATGGCCGTACATATCAAGCGCTCAAAATAAGAAAACACGTAACTGCACTCAGGTGTGAAGGAGCCGTGACTTGCAGAATTCCAACCAGGGTGTTACAGCCTCCACTCCGTACAGGCGGTCGTCGACGTGCCGTAAACTTTAATTAAGCTTGAACGAGATTTTTACTCTGCAGCGGAGTGTGCGCTGATATGAAACATCCTGGCAGATTAAAACTGTGTGCCCGACCGAGACTCGAACTCGGGACCTTTGCCTTTCGCGGGCAAGTGCTCCACCATCTGAGCTACCGACGCACGACTCTCGCCCGGTACTCACAGCTTTACCTCTGCCAATATCTCGTTTAATTAAGCTTGCAGAGTAAGCCGGGGACGTGGCGATCAGACTGCATGCAACGTTCGTAGGTCTCTGCGCCGCCCGCTGCTACCAGTTCTTAAGCTAGCCGGGCAGGTTTTCCCCCGACCGTTTAACCTTACGCGGCTTCTCGAGACCCGCACTGGACAGCTGGAGTCCCTCGAAAAGCCACAACTTGTCAGCCACGTGCCATCCAGCCAACCGTTACTCCAGACCCCTCCAAACCAACCACACACACGCCTCGATCCAAGACCTTAACTCGCGACACACGATCGAATCGATATCGGCAACCTAAGTAGTTAGTGGCGCCAGTGGAATGCTATCCCGTCAAGATTAGAGCTGCCACGGCTCAGCATCTATCCATGTATAGTTCGATATCAACGTATCATTTCAACATTTAGTTACTTACAGCTCGCTACAGATAAAAGTTTAACAAGCAAACAGCTCTAGCATATCAAAAACGTTGCTCTCCTTTTCACATTCCTTTCATCCTGTATATCTGTATGCCAACCAATATTGTTATTCATGTATAATTTTACCACTTTTGGCAACATAATTATTCACTTAATATTTTCAACATGTCACCTGACAGATGAACGAGTACGAAATATAAACTTGACAGAAAATGATTCGTGTACCATAAGAAATATTTAGTATAACATATCTATTCATCTACTCGACCACAATTCTCTACAATGCTTTAAGATTTACTCTGAAATAATGGTGTTTTGCTATATGTTCTTTGCACCTTTAAACAGTGTTTCTGTTTTTCCTATATGTTCTTTGCACCTACAGTAGTAGTTTCCAACACCAACTTCGTTTGCAAAATGTAGCAGTTAATATGTGATGTGGTACGACAGAGAAATATACCTGTGACAGCTGGAGGTATTCTATTTTAGTAGTTTTATTTCCACATGTACGTTTACATTTAGTCTTTAGTGGAAGAAGCCAGCCGCTGTGGCCGAGTGGTTCTAGGCTCTTCATTCTGGATCCGCGCTGCTGCTACGGGCGCAGGTTCGAATCCTGCCTCTGGCATGGATTTGTGTGATGTCCTTACGTTAGTTAGGTTTCAGTAGTTCTAAGTCTATAGGACTGATGACCTCAGATGTTACGTCCCATAGTGCTTAGAGACATTTGAACCATTTTTAGTCGAAGACCTCCACAGAGCCATGTTCTGAAATATTGTTTTGTTCTCCACTAGACAGTGCCATAGGTTACCCCAAATATGTAATATAACATATACACATGTCGTACTAATACGTATAAATCTAATTGTTGATGGAAGATTAAACCCTTGAAATGCGTTGTGGATAGAAACATACACTGACTGGTAGGAGTACGCTAGCAGTATTATTTGGATTAATTGAATTCATCAGAGCCACGTGAGCGGAAGGTACTTGGTAATGAAAAGAGACACAACTTCCACAACTCTGATAAGAAAACATAAATATCAGAAAGAAGACTATAAAATTTACAAAGAAACATAAATTAGATCTACAGTTGTACGTACATTAAATAATATGGTTCAATACATGTCTTTAAAGTATTGCGATGAACTCGTGAACAGAATAATATCTTGTTATTGTTATGGTCTCCAGTCCAAAGACTGGTTTGATGCACCTCTCCATGCTAGTTTATTTTGTGTAAGCCTGTTCAATGCAATGTAAGCACTGCAACATCTGTTTGAATCTGATTATTGCATTCAGCCCTTGGTCCCACTCTCCCTACAATTCTTACCACCCAAACCTCTCACCCTTACCAAACTTCCTCATTCATCTGGGTGTGTTCTATTTACCAATGCCTTCTTTTAGTCAACTTATGCCATAAATTTCTTTTTTCCACAGTTATATTCAGTACATTCACATTTGTTATCCCACATACCAGTTTAACAGTGAATATTCTTCCGTAGCACAACATTTCTAAATCTTCTATCGTCTTCTTGTCCACGTTTCACTTTCTTACAGACTCCTTCGAAAAATATTTCCTAACAATGTCCTTAAACTTAAATTCTACGTTAACAAAGTTCTGTTTTTTTTCACTAATGCTTTTCTTGTTATTGCCATTCTGCTTTTTAAATCCTCTCTACATCGGGCATCATCAATTATATTGCTCGACAAGTAGCAAAACTCATTTATTATTTTTAGTGTTTCCATTTCTCAAAATAATTTTCTCATCATCACCTGATTTAATTCGACTACATTCGATTACCCTTGTTTTACTTTCGTTTATGTACATGTTATAATTTTTTCATGACACTGACCATTCCGTTCAGCTGCGCATCTAAATCTTTTGCTGTCTCTTACAGTCACAATGTGATCGGCAAAATTCAAATTTTTATTAGTTCTCCCTCATCATTAATTTCTTTCCCAATTTCTCCTTAATGGCTCGCTCAGTATACATATTGAACAATTTCGCGGATAGACTAAACGCTGTCGTTCTAACTTCTCAACTTTTGCTTCCATTTCATGTCCTGTAACAGCAGTCCGGTTCCTGGAAAAGTTGTTCATGAGTCTTAGATCCTTGCATTTTATCCTTTCTACTTCAGAATTTCAAAACGTTTATTCCAGCCCACTGTCAAACGCTTCCTCTAAACGTACACAGGTTACAAATGTAGGTTTGCGTTTCATTATCCAATTTTTAAGGTAAATCACAGATTCAGTATTGCTTCAAGTGTTCCTAAATTTTTTCGAAACTGTAACTGATCTCCCACGATGTGGCTTCCACCAGTTGTTCTGTTCTTCAGCAAATATTTGTTTTCAGGATTTTTGAAACCATGATTTATTCCATAATTATCAAGGTGAAAACCGTTTTAGCCGGCCGAAGTGGCCGAGCGGTTAAAGGCGCTACTGTCTGGAACCGCACGACCGCTACGGTCGCAGGTTCGAATCTTGGCTCGGGCATGGATGTGTGTGATGTCCTTAGGTTAGTTAGGTTTAAGTAGTTCTAAGTTCTAGGGGACTTATGACCACAGCAGTTGAGTCCCATAGTGCTCAGAGCCATTTGAACCATTTTTTTGAAAACCGTTTTTCAGTATAATGTTCACTGAATGCATGTGGCACGCTCTTTCCAACGAGTCCGTATCGTTTACCACAAGTCGCGAGGGATGATAAATTTCCAAGGCTAAATTCCTAGGCTGCTTCCCTTTCATATCCATCAACCAACTCTATTAGATGTCGAGATTAGTTTGGGAATGCTTGCTTGTATAGCTTCTCGAGTAGATAGCCGATCACGTGATTCTGCGCAGTGCAATACATGCCCAAAGCCTGCTCTCACTACATGCTTGCAAGCTGGTTATCGCATCGTCAATGACCTTTTTTTGTAAGAAATCACTATTACGTATTTTAGTTGATGCTACTTTGCTTTGTAAAATTGAATGTAAGTTCGACTGTACCTGTTGGGTTGTAAAGCTGTTATTTTTTTATTTTTAAAGTAAATATATTCTATGTTAAACTCACGACTTCATTTGCCTGACATATCGTTCTTTGTGGACCGTCACCTTGGCCTACACTAATATCAAATACGCGAGGTGTAGTCACTCTGGCGACTGAACTAAAAATCTGACACTAGCAATTACTAAGAATAATAATCAGAATGTCTCTGCACTGCAATTAGGTTGCAGATACTGATAAAAAAAGATACGTCGTACAATGTTGGGCTGCTGGTGCGGCAATGGGGTACTGTGTTGTATCACCTCACTCATCTAGTGCCGTGTTATGTACGAAACGAATTATGGTTGCAAACTCTTACAAGAATAATTGTTTTCTGTGTTCTAAGTTACGTGTACACACAAAAGGGGAGTCACCCCCGTAGCACAGCTGGATGCTACAGGTGGAAAGGCAACACATGCTTAAAGTAATCTACTGCATTCAGGAATATGTTCATTTATTTGCTACTTACACATCCTAGATATACAAGCCCTCATTTAATTTCTTTTCGTTGCGCTGAATTTATGAAAGCGAGTATTGCAACTAATTTTCGAGTCACATTCCGTTACTAGAATTTTAGACATTAGAAATTTACATTCTGCATATCTTCAAAATATCAGGGCCTATTTGTCACTACCGATATAGTCGTCTATGCTTCTTTGTACACACACACACACACACACACACATATATATATATATATATATATATATATATATATATATATATATATATACAGTAAAGACATTAAGTAATGCTAAGTAAGGAACCTAGAAAAACTCTATGTCCAAAAATGGACAACTGATGGAAACCAAAATTTGTTCAGTGTAAAACGTATGTGCACCTGTTGGTAAATTAAAAGAAAATATCCTCGTAAAAAATTACAAAAAGTTTCAGTAATAATATTGCCTAAGACAGGCAAGGTCCTGTGTTTGACACCCAGTCCAGCACACAATTTTAATCTCACATAAAATTTGACAACGCAGCAAATCCCAAACAAGGTCAAGGGCAACAAGAAAAATGTCGGCAGCATTTGTGTCAGGGGCGCTTAATACTATACGATACTTTTCCTGCCACCCGGCGTCTACAATGAAATGTGTTGTCCAACCTATACTTGGAGTAAGATGCGCATCCTCTCGTTGGTGTGACATTTCCTTTGTCTCTCAAACGGGACGTGTTATGAAGTTTCGTCTTCAATCTTTAATAAGCTTTTTCTTGTTCAAAATTCCTCAGTGCCTAAATACACTGAAGAGCCAAAGAAACTGGTACACCTGCCTAAAAGCGTGTACGCCCCCCGCAAGAAAACAAAAGTACCACACCACGCCTTGGCACGGACTCGACTAATGTCGGAAGTAGTGCTGGAGGGAACTGAGAACATTAATCCTGCAGGGCTATCCATAAATCAGTAACACTACGAGGGGGTGAAGATCTCGTCTGAACAGCACGTTGCCAGGCATCCCAGATACTCCCAATAATGTTTATGTTTGGAGACTCTGGTGGTCAGTGGAAGTGTTCAAACTCAGAAAAGTGTTCCTGCAGCCACTCTGTAGCAGTTATGGACGTGTTGGGTGTCGCATTGTCTTACAGGAATTGCCCAAGACTGTCAAAATGCACAATGGACATGAATGGATGCAAGTGATCAGACAGGATGCTTACGTACTTGCCGTCTGTCAGAGTCGTATCTAGACGTATCAGGGGTCCCATATCACTCCAACTGCACACGGCCCGCCGGCCGCTGTGGCCGAGCGGTTCTAGGCGCTTCGGTCTGGAACTGCGCTACTGCTACGGTCTTAGGTTAGAATCCTGCCTCGGGCACGGATGTGTGTGAGATGTTCTTACGTCAGCCCCTGCTGACATGCAAAGTCCATGGATTCATGAGGTTGTCTCCATACCCGACCCGAACACGTCCATTCACTCGATGCAATTTGAAACGAGACTCGTTCGACCACGCATCGTTTTTCCACTCATCAACAGTCCGATGTCGGTTTTGACGGATCCAGGCAAGACACAAAGCTTTGTGTCGTGCCGTCATCAAGGGTACACGAGTGGGCCGTCGGCTCCGATGATATTTCGTTGAACGGTTCTCACATTGACACTTGTTAACGGCCCAGCATTGAATTCTGCACCAATTTGCGGAAGGATTGAACTTCTCTCATGTTGAACGTTCCTCTTCAGTCGTCGTTGGTCCAGTTCTTATAGTATCGTTGTGGCCTCAGCGATGTAGGAGATTCGATGTTTTACCGGATTCCTCATATACATGGTACACTCGTGAAATACAGGAAAATCCCCACTTCATCGCTACCTCGGAGATGCTGTGCCCCATCGCTCGTGCGCCAGCTGTAACACTACGTTCAGAGTCGCTTAAATCTTGACAACCTGTCATTCTAGCAGCAGTAACCGGCCTAACAACTGCGCCAGACAGTAAGTCGTCTTATATAGGCGTTGCCGGCTGCAGCGCTGTATTCTGCCTGTTTACGTATCTCTGTATTTGAATTCGCATGTCTATACCACTTTATTTAGCGCTTCAGTGTATTATGAGTGAAGCCAAGTTTCAGTCGTCGGACCGAACATGGGAATTGCCTCTCTCCACATCAAACCTTGTTGCGAACTATCCTACGGAAATGTCGGCTGCGTATCGATCCCACCAATATTGTATTAATCCCTCCAAATCCTTGAACACCATGGACTTCGTCCTTCTTTCTGAATCCGCTTACCCTCTCCTATAAGAACCCTTTGCCAGTTCACATCTTTTTCCCACCTTCTCGCTCACTTGAACCACTTTTTATATCTTGTATTTCTGTATTTCCTGTAACCTCTACTCCAAAAACCTCATTATTTTTCCCATAATCATAAAGCCTGCTTTCCAGCCGCGCATACGTAAACATATCCCATCTTCTCTACAGTTACATACGCTTACACACGCTCAGTATCCTCTCCCACCGCAATTTTAACTGATTCCCTCTCTATGACAACAAAATTCGCCCTAACACCAAGGTCTACCACCAGATTTAATCCGCTCCTCCATATTCATTTCTGACTTCATGGTTTCCCTCCTTCCGCTGTCTGCACCCAGAATCCCACATTTTCGTACCACATTACACCTATCCCCACAACCCAACACAACTGAATCACGTTGCTCCACAAACACTTCAATTACTCCAAAGTACCAATTATTTTTCCTCCTCATTACTCTTTCTAAGTGCAGATAGATCGCTACGATCAAGTTGTAGTGAAGTGTTCGTTTTAACTTTCTGGTAAATCATTGTTTTTACTACATGAAACGGTTTTCGGTTTAAAAGGCCATAATCAGACTTTAACAAACTCCACAAGAAATGTATTTGCAGTTGCAAACATGGAAAACCATCAACTGTGTAATGGAATGGCGACAATGACAATTTGTGCCGAACCGGGACTCGAACCAGGATTTCCAGCTTATCGCGAGCAATTGCCTTAGCGTTAAGCTATCCGAGCAAGACTCACGGCAAGACCAAACTTGGGGACTGCAACTGCTGTGTTCGGATGCAGGCTGAGTTGGCATCCCTTCGCTCCCAGCTTCAGGCAGTGTTGGCTTCGGTCACACAGCTTGAGGCTGTTGCCAATGGGCATCACTGTGGGGGTCCGGATGGGGGTTTGTCGGGGACGGCCAGCTCGTTCCGCGCATCCCCCGATCGGACTAAGACTGTGGTTGCCCGGGATACTGCCCACATTGAGGCTGATCCCTCACCTGTGGTAGAGTGGGAGGTCGTCTCAAGGTGTGGCAGGGGGCGAAAGACATTCCGGAGGGCTGAACGGAAGGCCTCTCCAGTTTGTTGACGAACCAGTTTCAGGCTCTGTCTCAGGCTGATACTGATCTTCGGCCTGACATGGCTGCTTGTCCTGTTCCAGAGGTTGCCCCTCAGTCTGCAAGATCCGGGCGGTCGCAGAGGGTGGGCTTACTGGTAGTTGGGAGCTCCAATGTCAAGCGCCTAATGGGGCCCCTTAGGGATATGGCAGCAAGAGAGGTGAAGAAAACCAATGTGCACTCCGTGTGAATACCGGGGGGAGTCATTCCAGATGTGGAAAGGATCCTTCTGGATGCCATGAAGGGTATGGGGTGCACCCATCTGCAGGTGGTCGCTCATGTCGGCACCAATGATGTGTGTCGCTATGGATCGGAGGAAATCCTCTCTGGCTTCCGGCGGCTATCTAATTTGGTGAAGACTGTCAGTCTCGCTAGTGGGATGAAAGCAGAGCTCACCATCTCCAGCATCGTCGACAGGACTGACTGCGGACCTTTGGTACAGAGCCGAGTGGAGGGTCTGAATCAGAGGCTGAGACGGTTCTGCGACCGTGTGGGCTGCAGATTCCTCGACTTGCGCCATAGGGTGGTGGGGTTTCGGGTTCCGCTGGATAGGTCAGGAGTCCACTACACGCAGCAAGCGGCTACACGGGTAGCAGGGGTTGTGTGGCGTGGGCTGGGAGGTTTTTTAGGTTAGATGGCCTCGGGCAAGTACAGAAAGGGCAACAGCCTCAACGGGTGCGGGGCAAAGTCAGGACATGCAGGGACCAAGTAGCAATCGGTATTGTAATTGTAAACTGTCGTAGCTGCGTTGGTAAAGTACCGGAACTTCAAGCGCTGATAGAAAGCACCGAAGCTGAAATCGTTATAGGTACAGAAAGCTGGCTGAAGCCAGAGATAAATTCGGCCGAAATTTTTACAAAGGTAGAGACGGTGTTTAGAAAGGATAGATTGCATGCAACCGGTGGTGGAGTGTTCGTCGCTCTTAGTAGTAGTTTATCCTGTAGTGAAGTAGAAGTGGATAGTTCCTGTGAATTATTATGGGTGGAGGTTACACTCAACGACCGACCTAGGTTAATAATTGGCTCCTTTTACCGACCTCCCGACTCAGCAGCATTAGTGACAGAACAACTGAGAGAAAATTTGGAATACATTTCACATAAATTTTCTCAGCATGTTATAGTCTTAGGTGGAGATTTCAATTTACCAGATATAGACTGGGACACTCAGATGTTTAGGACGGGTGGTAGGGACAGAGCATCGAGTGACATTATACTGAGTGCACTATCCGAAAATTACCTCGAGCAATTAAACAGAGAACCGACTTGTGGAGATAACATCTTGGACCTACTGATAACAAACAGACCCGAACTTTTCGACTCTGTATGTGCAGAACAGGGAATCAGTGATCATAAGGCCGTTGCAGCATCCCTGAATATGGAAGTT
The DNA here is from genome assembly GCF_021461385.2 of Schistocerca piceifrons. Taxonomy (NCBI): domain Eukaryota; kingdom Metazoa; phylum Arthropoda; class Insecta; order Orthoptera; family Acrididae; genus Schistocerca; species Schistocerca piceifrons. Next base: position 391,775,794 of record NC_060143.1, on the reverse strand, counting down.
AATAGGAATATAAAAAAAGGGAGGAAGGTTTATCTGTTTAGCAAGAGTAATAGAAGGCAGATTTCAGACTACCTAACAGATCAAAACGAAAATTTCTGTTCCGACACTGACAATGTTGAGTGTTTATGGACAAAGTTCAAGGCAATCGTAAAATGCGTTGTAGACAGGTACGTGCCGAGTAAAACTGTGAGGGACGGGAAAAACCCATCGTGGTACAACAACAAAGCTAGGAAACTACTGCGAAAGCAAAGAGAGCTTCACTCCAAGTTTAAACGCAGCCAAAACCTCTCAGAAAAACAGAAACTAAACGATGTCAAAGTTAGCGTAAGGAGGGCTATGCGTGAAGCGTTCAGTGAATTCGAAAGTAAAATTCTACGTACCGACTTGACAGAAAATCCTAGGAAGTTCTGGTCTTACGTTAAATCAGTAAGTGGTTCGAAACAGCATATCCAGACACTCCGGGATGATGATGGCATTGAAACAGAGGATGACACGCGTAAAGCTGAAATACTAAACACCTTTTTCCAAAGATGTTTCACAGAGGAAGACCGCACTGCAGTTCCTTCTCTAAATCCTCGCACAAACGAAAAAATGGCTGACATCGAATTAAGTGTCCAAGGAATAGAAAAGCAGCTGGAATCACTCAACAGAGGAAAGTCCACTGAACCTGACGGGATACCAATTCGATTCTACACAGAGTACGCGAAAGAAATGCCCCCCTTCTAACAGCCGTGTACCGCAAGTCTCTAGAGGAACGGAAGGTTCCAAATGATTGGCAAAGAGCACAGGTAGTCCCAGTCTTCAAGAAGGGTCGTCGAGCAGATGCGCAAAGCTATAGACCTATATCTCTGACGTCGATCTGTTGTACAATTTTAGAACATGTTTTTTGCTCGAGTATCATGTCGTTTTTGGAAACCCAGAATCTACTCTGCAGGAATCAACATGGATTCCGGAAACAGCGATCGTGTGAGACCCAACTCGCTTTATTTGTTCATGAGATCCAGAAAATATTAGATACAGGCTCCCAGGTAGATGCTATTTTTCTTGACTTCCGGAAGGCGTTCGATACAGTTCCGCATTGTCGCCTGATAAACAAAGTAAGGGCCTACGGAACATCAGACCAGCTGTGTGGCTGGATTGAAGAGTTTTTAGCAAACAGAACACAGCATGTTGGTATCAATGGAGAGACGTCTACAGTCGTTAAAGTAACCTCTGGCGTGCCACAGGGGAGTGTTATGGGACCATTGCTTTTCCAAATATATATAAATGACCTAGTAGATAGTGTCGGAAGTTCCATGCGGCTTTTCGCGGATAATGCTGTAGTATACAGAGAAGTTGCAGCATTAGAAAATTGTAGCGAAATGCAGGAAGATCTGCAGCGGATAGGCACTTGGCGCAGGGAGTGGCACCTGACCCTTAACGTAGACAAATGTAATGTATTGCGAATACATAGAAAGAAGGATCCTTTATTGTATGATTATATGATAGCGGAACAAACACTGGTAGCAGTTACTTCTGTAAAATATCTGGGAGTATGCGTGCGGAACGATTTGAAGTGGAATGATCATATAAAATTAATTGTTGGTAAGGCGGGTACCAGGTTGAGATTCATTGGGAGAGTCCTTAGAAAATGTAGTCCATCAACAAAGGAGGTGGCTTACAAAACACTCGTTCGACCTATACTTGAGTATTGCTCATCAGTGTGGGATCCGTACCAGATCGGTCTGACGGAGGAGATGGAGAAGATCCAAAGATGAGCGGCGCGTTTCCTCACAGGGTTATTTGGTAAGCGTGATAGCGTTACTCAAGTCGCAGACTCTGCAAGAGAGGCGCTCTGCATCGCGGTGTAGCTTGCTCGCCAGGTTTCGAAGGGTGCGTTTCTGGATGAGGTATCGAATATATTGCTTCCCCCTACTTATACCTCCCGAGGAGATCACGAAAGTAAAATTAGAGGGATTAGAGCGCGCACGGAGGCTTTCAGACAGTCGTTCTTCCCGCGAACCATACGCGACTGGAACAGGAAAGGGAGGTAATGACAGTGGCACGTACAGTGCCCTCCGCCACACACCGTTGGGTGGCTTGCGGAATATAAATGTAGATGTAGATGTAGAATATGTCGTCAACCACGTGTCTACAACCTGGACGCGCACATCCATATGTACACTGCTGGCCATTAAAATTGCTACACCAAGAAGAAATGTAGATCATAAACGGGTATTCATTGGACTAATATATTACACTATAAGTGACATGTGATTACATTTTCACGCCATTTGGGTGCATAGATCCTGAGAAATTAGTACCCAGAACAACCACCTCTGGCCGTAATAACGGCCTTGATATGCCTGGGCATTGAGTCAAACAGAGCTTGCATGGCGTGTACAGGTACAGCTGACCATACAGCTTAAAGACGATACCACAGTTCATCAAGAGTAGTGACTGGCGTATTGTGACGAGACAGTTGCTCTGCCACCATTAACCAGACGTTTTCAGTTGGTGAGAAGTCTGGAGAATGTGCTGGCCAGGGCAGCAGTCGAACATTTTCTGTATCCAGAAAGGCTCGTACAGGACCTGCAACATGCGGTTGTGTATTATCCTGCTGAAATGTAGGGGTGGAATAAAGGGTAGAGCAACGGGTCGTAACACATCTGAAATGTAACGTCCACTGTTCAAAGTGCCGTCAGTGCGAACAAGAGGTGTCCGAGACGTGTAACCAGCGGCACCCCATACCCTCACGCCGGGTGATACGCCAGAATGGCGATGACGAATACACGCTTCCAATCTGCGTTCACCGCGATGACGCCAAACACGGATGCGACCATCATGATGCTGTAAACAGAACATGGATTCGTCCGAAAAAATGACGATTCGCCATTCGTGCACCCAGGTTCAAAGAATGGTTCAAATGGCTCTAAGCACTATGGGACTTAACATCTGAGGTCATCAGTCCCGTAGACTTAGAACTACTTAAACCTAACTAACGTAAGGACATCACACACACCCATGCCCGAGGCTGGATTCGAACCTGCGAACGTAGCGGTCGCGCGGTTCCAGACTGTAGCGCCTAGAACCACTCGGCCACTCCGCCCGGCCGCACCCAGGTTCGTCGTTTAGTACAACATCGCAGGCGCTCATGTCTGTGATGCAGCGTCAAGAGTAACCGCAGCCGTGGTCTCCGAGCTGATAGTCCATACTGCTGCAAACTTCGTCGAACTGTTCGCGCTGATGGTTGTTTTCTTGCAAACGTCCCCATCTGTTGAATCAGGGATCGAGACGTGGCTGCACGATCCGTTACAGCCATGCGGATAAGATGCCTGTCATCTCGACTGCTAGTGATACGAGGGCGTTGGGATCCAGCACGGCGTTCCGTATTACCCTCCTGAACCCACCGATTCCATATTCTGCTAACAGTCATTGGATCTCTACCAACGCGAGCAGCAATGTCGCGATACGATAAACCGCAATCGCGATAGGCTACAATCCGACCTTTATCAAAGTCGGAAACGTGATGGTACGCATTTCTCCTCCTTACACGAGGCATCACAACAACGTTTCACAAGGCAACGCCGGTCAACTGCTGTTTGTGTATGAGTATCGGTTGGAAACTTTCCTCATGTCAGCACGTCGTAGGTGTCGCCACCGGCGCCAACCTTGTGTGAATGCTCTGGAAAGCTAATCATTTTCATATCACAGCATCTTCTTCCTGTCGGTTAAATTTCGCGTCTGTAGCACATCATCTTCGTGGTGTAGCAATTTTAATGGCCAGTAGCGTATATTCCTGTACAGAGGAGACATTTCAATTGAAAGTCGCTGCCAGGTGTCGCCGAATAGATACGATATTGCAGTGCATGTGTTGTTTACAAAAACCGTGAATCGTTATTTTGAACAACACTCACGTCCGAAGGAATTCTGCGTCGTATTTCTGAGCAAAAGGCTCTGGAATAACGTATTAACTGCTACCGTAGTCGAAGGGATTACAATATTTGTAGACCACATTGGAAAAGATGTTATTCCTCTAGACTGAAGCACAGACACACAGCAAATGACAGCATTGATAATGTAATTAAAAAGTTGAACAGGAAATAAATGTAAAGGGAGCAAACCAAACCTGAAAAACAGTGCCTACAAAAAAATTTAAATTAAGTTAACAAAACCAATAAAATAAGATGAGTACTTGACAAGACTACCATAGAATAACATGAAGAAGCGGAAAAAAGAATGGTAATTTATCGCGAAATCAGTTTTGCTTTTTTTAATGTTTTCAGCAGATCAAGATTTAAGCTATTCTTATCTGTTCTTATATGCACTTAAGATGAATATGTAATAGTTGAAATCTAGATGTACTGTAATAAAACGACGGACTTCGTGATCGATTGCTTTTTCTTTCTCCACTATCTATATTCAACGAACGTTGCCCAAAATGGGATCACATGGATTCCAATCTGATTAACGGCTTAAAGGAGTATTATATATTGAAAGTGATAGTGTAGAACATAACTGTAGCAACAGAATATGTGGAGAACATGGGAAATAGCAATAAAATAAAACTCTAAAAATAAAATAAATAAATACAGGAAAATTGAGGAATTGATAGGAATTCGACACGATGTGTGAATTCCATGTTGCATATCAGAGACTGGACTTTAAACATCATAATATCAACGCCCAATAAAATAATTGTCGTAGTATAGAAGTAAATATAGAATTAGATTATTGGATTGATAATAATGGTGAAAAGTAATAGTACGTTCGAGTCATTTGCTATGTCTTCTTGCCAGTATTATCAATCTGCTCCCGTAATTACTTTTATAGTTCTAAACTATGACAACGTTTTACTGTGCGTTGCTATCGTGGTGAATCGAAAACATGCTATTAATGGTCAAACAACTGAATGCAGAAATAGGTGGAAATAACTTTCAAATATAATGAGATACGAAAGACTGTCCAAGAGAACTTCGAAATATGCCAGAAAGAATGGAGATAAAACGGCTGACCAAGGAAATGGACAGTAACTTTTTGAAGACACTAGAGATATATGCCTAGTACCTGTTTCATAAACCAGACGATGATGATGATGAATAAGGATAAAATATACTAAACAATAAAATTCCTCAAGCTAACCCCCGTTTGCTTCAGCGCATTTGGTCCAGAAATATTCTCATACTTTGCTGTGGCAGCAGCTTCAGCCGGTCTTTCCTTTCAATGAGAGTTGCTATTTTAAGTGTTATCGCAGTGGAACGTTTTTTGACAGCATCCTTTGAACTTGTATGAAATCTGTTTGTGACACTGAAATATCACAAGCAGTGACCGGGGCAGAAACACTTCAGCACTGTTTCTCATAACAGGAGGCTTACATAATTGCCTTAGCAGTTTGGCGCAATGTCCAAGGTACTTCCCCCAGCACAAAATACTGATAAACAGTCCTCTCCGACCATACGTACAGGCAAATACAAATAATAATCAACTTACGCCAACCATCTGCGTTACCAGACCATCTAAGCAGACAGAGTCTCATTGTTGTTGCTTCTTTAAGGCATCATAATACACGGTACAACCACATTAACGTGACCATTGGCTACGTTCGACGTCAACGTCAATAAGCACTCATAGCTAGCACTAGCAGTGAAAAGTATACAGGGTGGTCCATTGATAGTGACCGGGCCACATATCTCACGAAATAAGCATCAAACGAAAAATCTACAAAGAACGAAACTCGTCTAACTTGAAGGGGGAAACCAGTTGGCGCTATGTTGGTCCGCTAGATGGCGCTGCCATAGGTGAAACGCATATCAACTGCGTTTTTTTTAAATAGGAGCCCACATATTCTAACATTCTGCGTGGTGTCTGTTGTTCTATGTCGTGTCTCCCTACCACTTTCGCGCAACGACGCTCTGAGCGTGTTTTTTAGGGAATTGACAAGTTTGAACCTGGGACCTGTTGCTGGTAAGGCGACGGCAGACCACACATAATACGTAGAGTTCAGAAGAGTTCAGTGAGACTAGCGATGATTTAACCAAATACTTAATGATTTCAGCGTCAGCTCCACTGCACTCCCTATAAAAGAATCTTAATACTATCTAAATTTAGTGGAAGGGGTTCAAGGCTTTCCTATTTTTAGTTAACTGGTAAAATAACGTCGAAAAATCAGTTAAGTTTACCATTGGAAATTTTATTCTACTCACAAAACATTGCTTATAAATTGCACTATTGATAAAAGGAAACATTTTAATACAAGATGATAAAAACCAACTGCGTTCAACAAAAATGTGAACGAATATACCCTGAGTGGGTTTCCAAGTTCTACAATGGATCGAAGGATGACCTATGCCATATCACATCTATAATCTAGGTTTAAATTAAGTTTCACAAAAGAGAAAACTATAAAAATGGTCTACAGTGACCCTCAATTGTCTTTAATTACTTATCTAACTTGTAAATTACAGTGGCGGATGTGGCTTCTCAATAATTATATAACAGAAAAATCATTGCATTTCAGATTTTAACTTAAGTAGCAAATGTGAATACCATGAGCTTCAATTGACGATCGACACTAGTATTACGTAAAAAGGGGATGTAACAGATGAGACTTATGCAGTTCTGAGTGAAGCCCTATGCGCTCAAAAATGCAGCATTGTGTGCGTTCATTATCTTGTCGGTGTTCGTAAGGGGGCGGCGGGCAGCACAGCTCCGCTCACCTCGCTGTCTCGGACGCAACTCTTTTCTAACTCCTCCTTACTACAATTTACCGAAGTTGGTTTAAAAGAAAACTATCTAGCTGTGTTTTCATTTGACCAATCAGGGTCTCAATGTTAACCTTAAGTTACTGAAGTTGGTTAAAAAAAAAACTATCTGGCTGTGTTTTCATCTGACCAATCAGGGTCTCAATGTTAACCTTAAGCTCCGCCTACAAAAATTCTGTCTATCCAATGAGAAACGTTATACTTTTCGTGGTGGGGCAATGTTTTTTAGGTTTGCAACGGAACAGAGACGCGAAAAAGTCTCACGCTAAAACTTGCGGCTGGTGTGGCCTTTTTAGTGTTATCGTAAGATCTATGCTGTTCTTCAGGAGGGCTCTAGCTTTTAACATGGGCCGGGGGGTGGTCCTGATGGTTAGCTGGCGACGTGGCTGTCCGTCCCTTATCGTAGCGCCTTCTAGCTTAACACGGTTCTGCTCTCAGCTTCTGTTCTCGTTTCTCCCCTCGAAACTGCGTCTGTCTCACGGTGGGAAGGTATGACATGCATTTAGGCATTCTTGTGTTAGTCTGTGGTATTCCATTTGCTCACTCGTTACTCGTATTACTTTGGTTAATTTAATGTCACGATTTATTCGGAGCTATGTGACATACTGCTGGATTTGCTCATCATGTCAGGGTTTTCATGGAAGGTGTTGGATTTGCCTGACACCTTACAATATTTTATTACATATTCGTGTAGTATGTAAAGAAATATGTATGTTTTAGTTGGACCACATTTTTCGCTTTGTGATAGATGCCGCTGTAATAGTCACAAACGCATAAATACGTGGTATTTGCGGCCCTAGCAGTGAAGCTTAAGTTGGGATATTCACAATTCTTTTATTAAAAACATAGATCATAATAGAGGGTTTGCCAACTACGTTGATCATAAGCATGATGTGCGCGACTTTGAATTAATTACAAAAGTTTAACCCTTTGAAATTCTACAATGTTAAAAAAAATATTTTAAATTTTTCACAGAATTAATCTTTTTTCTCGGTACACCAGGAATACAAAAAGAAATTGGTAAAAAGTAAACAACCAATCGTTCAAAGGATGTGCTTTCACTTTGTAATATAATTTTATTTTCACAGAATTAACTTTTACCGTCATAGTCAGCAGTCGAATAAAAGGAAGATCTTGGCTAAAAGTATACAGGCAATTGTTTTATGGAGGTAGTTTCACTTTGGACTCATTGGGACATACAGTTTTCAACCGTTCATCATTTCATGTGACATCATTGAATGGCATTTCGCATTTTTCCTCGGCACAATTCCACATTTCGAAACACCTTTGAACTCATAACGTCGAAAACAAATTATAGTCCTAAATCACAGGCAAAAATTGGCCTAAAACTTAACAAATCTATAACAAAGTTCATAATGCCCCAATAGTTGCATTTCGAAACCACTGATAAAAGTAGTAAAAACTCAAATTTATGTTGGGATAACTGTAGATATACCTACGAGTACTTTCACTGTCAGCGATATCAGTATGATAAACAAAAAAACACACACACAATCTCGTACAATCACGCGTCGACTGTTGCTTTGAACGCTGCAAATGACTGCTGCAATGCACTACGTTCGTGGAAGTACATCAGTATACCATTAGATGTCTTGCAGTAGCACAGGTAGTTATAAAAAAAGGAAAAAAAGGGTGGTTTCTGATGGAAGTTATCGGTTCACAAAGGGTTAAATTCATAAAATATGGTAGGAAGTATAACATGAAATTACTCAGTGAAACTATCGAAACAACTATCACAACCCGTCCTTGAAATTTCAAGGAGGGAGGCTGGATGCAGTGCAACAGTCGCACAACGAGCAGGTTACCACATTTCTCAGACTTGAAAGCCATCGTCGTGAAACAGGTTCCCCTAGACTAGACCGACTGGGAAACTGGTAGAACTCGCAAAGTGCCTACTTTACGCTTTGAAGAAGTTGTGTGACAACCTCAGCATAGTCACACGGACGATAGCGAAGGAACTAAAAACCTCTAACGCCAATGTGTGGAATGTCCTTAACGAGACGCGCATGCAGTCATTCAAGTATCTGAAGGTACAGAACTTCCCACAGAGCGTGAAATTCTGACAACCGTATCTAAAACAGACAGCAAATATCCCAGACTTCCAAACCCCTGCTTAAAATTATGGTGCCTTCATAATGCAAGGAATGCGTAAGCTGGTATTGTTCTCGACCGTCTTATTGCGGCATATCTTATGGTTAACAAAAATGGTTCAAATGGCTGTGAGCACTGTGGGAATTAACATCTGAGGTCATCAGTCCCCTAGAATATAGAACTACTTAAACCTAACTAACCTAAGGACATCACACACATCCATGCCCGAGGTATGGTTAACAGTCGGAAGAGTTAATTACCGTATCTTTCTCAGTGAAGTACTGCCGGAAATAATGAAGAATGTGCCGCTACCAGTCAAGCAACGATTATGGTTCCAACATGACTTGGCCTCTCCACGCTTTGCCGCTTATGTCAAGACAACTTTTATACAAAAGATTGGGAGATATGAGCCAGTACCGTCACCACCACGTTCTCACTACCTCACTGCTATGGTTTTCTTTTTGTGCGGGGAAAAGAAGCACTTGGCTTACGAGACACCAGTAGACACGGCGCAAAAACTCGTTGCCCACTTGGCTGAAGATGCAATCATTATTGATGAAACATCTGATTGTTTTTAGACAATCATTAGCACGCAAATGCCAGTTGTGTATTAACAAAAACGGACGACATTTTTAGGAAAATCTCTAAAACAATACTCATCACACGGTAGTGTCAATACCGTGTCTGAACATCACTAGCGTCAAAACCTTCATCGATCACTAGCCTGGAAACAATGCACCACCCGTGATATTTTTGCCATACAAAATTTTTTTTAATCTCCTCTAGAAGCTCTACATGAAGTTTTGTATAGGTAGTTTTTTTACACCCTGTGTTTATTGCACTTCTGAAACTCCCTGCCACTAGGGTATTAAGGAGATGGAGAAGCTGTGCCAGGGAAACAAAAATGAAAGTATGGTGGATGTTGAAGAAGGACAATAAACACGAAGGTTCTGCGAGGAAACCAAGAGAAAAAATGTGAGAATCAACTGTAACAGTTTATTAATAATGTTGGTGAGAGCAGTTTTTCTGAAGTAATATAGACCTTGATTGAATTTTTTTTTTTTTTTAATGTTTGTGCCTCAGTTCCTTAACTCTGTAAAATATGAGGTCTTATTACGTGAAGAATTCTGACGAGAGTCAAAAAAAGGAAAGTAGCTTTCAGAAACAGCATTACAGGTTGATTCCTGAACACCTGTTTTTGAGAAGTCATATCTTATATCTTACATTTCCTTTCAAAGATGCAGGCTTAATGTTATGAGAGGATGGGCGGTCGTCTCTGTAGCAAGAGCGTTGGCTGTCTCGCGGCGTCGAGCGTCAAGCAGTGTCTGCTCGCAAACAAATTGAGAACACCACAGAAGACGTATTTGCTGTTGCGAATACAGGGGACCTCCAGTTGTAGACTGGAATGACGACATTGTAAATTTGTGCCGGACTAGAACTCGAGAGCTTGTCGCGAGTGGTCGCCTTAACCATTTCAGCCATCAGTGGACGCTTCACGGCCAAACCAAAACTTCCTTTGTCGCCGTCCATGTCTCATGAATTTGCACTAGTACACTTACTATAACTTCTATACGGGAGAGACATTTAATTGAAAACCGCTTGCTTGGTATTGGTGGATAAATACGATATTGCAGTAACAGTGTTTGCAAGAAATACGATACAGTGTTTCCTTGGACATGCATGCATCGTAAATTGAGAACCCTTTTGGACCCACCCGACGGGTCTGCCATTACTGACACGTTCCTGTGACTGAAAATGAAAATAAAATGAAAGTGCTTTTAGAATTAAGATGAAGCGAAAAGTGGCACAGCTTTTATGAGAACTAGCATTCCGACCTAATGCATCTGCACGGATATGATTGGGCAAGAGGTCAAATCAACATGTGCTGGAGACACTTACAGGTTTTTTTCGCCTGCTGGAAAGTAACTGTCACTCGCTTTGGATTCTCCCTTGCATGAACTAAAGTCTTCACACGGCAGCTCACGTGTAACGTGGAACGGGACAAGCTCTGCACAGAGCTGGGTCGTGCCACACGAAACAGCAGAGGCATTACCAAATGGAATACGAACGACCGGTGTTCAAGTATCATTTCCCGTCTCCTTGGTTCATTGTCCCGACCAAAAGGATGCATACTGGCTTGGGACCCTACGAAGAGCGCCAACGTGGGAGAACAAATGGAACAGTAGACTCTACAATGCGATACGTTTCGAGGCAGTTACTGATCAAGAAATCAGACACTTATACTGGAGGTTACGGGGCCAATTATCAGCCTGCCCGTGCCGGTACGGTTTACCTGGATCACCTCTGGCGAATGGGGCATGCCTCTTATCACTTTTACCGTAAAATGAATGGTACCTGCTTCTCACATATTACCAGTACTACTGTAACATCCGTTGGCCTACGAAAAACGAAACAAGACCATTTCATCGCTTTAATTAATGTATTTGTGTTGAGACTTGTGTCCGCAATGAAGAGTGCTGCTTTCTCACATGAGGAACTGGTTGTAATTTTTATGAATAATTACGTCTATCTCGCAGAAGTTTCCTAATTATATACTTCCACACTGCACATTACGACTCTTGCAATGTTTGGTCTAGGGGTCGCGTCAATCGCTAATAATCTAAACGTCGTGCATCCCACGTGTGAACCCAACCACTGATTACATTTTCAATAAAAATCATCAACAATGGCGGCCGAAGACTTCCAGCATAAGAAGCAACCTCGTTCGGCCAACGATCTTGTCAACAAGGACGGAGGATCAGGGCACTCTCTTGCCCTTGGGATGGGGAACAGATGAAATACCTTAATTGATAAACGAAAGGAGGAAGTACAAACATATTCAGGAAAAGACAAGAATACAGTGGTATAAATGCTTTAGGAATGAAATAAATAGCAAGTGCAGGACAAATAAGGTGAAATGGGTGCAGGAAAGAAATAAAGAAATCGAAAAAGAAATTATCACCCGAAGGACTGACTCAGCATGTAGAAACGTCAAACAATCTTCGGTTATGTTAAAATGCAAGGGTAGTAATATTAATAGGCCAATGGAAATTCCGCTATTAAACGCAGAAGAGAGAGAGCGTATTTGCGGGAGAGTATATTGAAGACCTATGTGAAGGAGAGGTCTTGTCTGACGACGTGAAAGAAGAAGAAACTGAAGTCGATATGGATGACTTAGGGAATCCAGGATTAGAATTTTAAAGAGCTCTGCAACAATTGCCCTTCAATAAGGCAAAAGGGATAGCTAACATCACATCGAAATTTCGAAAGTCTTTGGGGGTGTGGCAACCAATTATTCGCGTCAGTGTATAGAATCTATAACATTGGTGACGTAACATCAGATTTCCGAAAAATATCATCCACACAATACCGAAGGCAGTTAGGGCAGATAAGTGCGGAAACGATAGCACGATCAGCTTAATAGCTCATGCATCCAAGCCACTGACAAAAAGAAGATTGAAGGTCAGTTAGATAAGGATTACTTTGGCTTTAATTACTTTGGCTTTACGAAAGGCAAAGGCACCAGAGAGGCAGTTTTCGCGTTGCGCTTGATAATGGAAGCAAGCCTGAAGAAAAATCAAGACATGTTCATAGGAAAATGGTTCAAATGGCTCTGAGCACTATGGGACTCAACTTCTGAGGTCATCAGTCCCCTAGAACTTAGAACTACTTAAACCTAAGGACATCACACACATCCATGCCCGAGGCAGGATTCGAACCTGCTACCGTAGCGGTCTTGCGGTTCCAGACTGTAGCGCCTAGAACCTCACGGCCACTCCGGCCGGCCATGTTCATAGGATACGTAGACTTAGAAAAGGCGTTCGACAATGTAAAATGGTGCAAGATGTTCGAAAGTCTGAGAAAAATACGAATAAGCTATAGGAAAAGACGGGTAATATACAAGATTTACAAGAACCAAGAAGGAATAGTAAGTCTGGAAGGCCAAGGACGAAGTGGTCGGATTAAAAAGGGCGTGGGACAGAGATGCAGTTTTCTGCCCTTACTGTTTACGATCTACATGGAACAGTAAATGAAGGAAATAAAAGAAAGATTAAAGAGTGGGGCTGACATTCAGGGTGGAAGGATATCACTGATACGAGGGTTGCCCAGAAAGTAATGCACCGCATGAGCCGTGCATGACTCGTGTTCATGCCATTTATTGTTTGTCATCTGTCGCCTCGTTCTCTTATTCCATTTACTGGCGTCACTAACTTCCTGCTTACTTGCCCCTGAGCGGCAGCAGCAGCGCGTATCGATAGTGCACTGTCGTACCATCTCTGGAGCGACCGATAATGTTTCCGGGCCGTCGTGTATCTGGAGCAGTTGGGAGCTCAGTCGGGCGCGGAGCAGCAGTCGGGGACGAAGGAGCGTCGGGCACGGACGCGCCAGTGAGGTGCGGACAGCCAGCACTTGCCGACTGCTGGCGACACACATGCACTGTCCGACTGAAGAAGACTGGAGCGCCAACGACAGCTGGTTGGTCGTTCGGTCGGTCATCCCATCAGCCGACGTCTGTTTGGTCCTTTGACCGTTTACGGGTGGTGGCAGTCAGTCGGTTGGGGCAGAGCAGCGAGGAAGTCTCCGTGGCGCGTAGTCAGGCTGGAGCCGCTGGCGGCGCGCACGTGGGCTCGAGTTGTGGGGTGCTTCTTGCGAGGGTTATGAAGTTCGTCACCCACCGATCCTAGACACTAAAGTTGAGTGCTCATTTAACCTACTATCAAGCCTTGACTGCTATCACATCTCTTCGTTTGATCCTGGTTGTCGCTTTCTGGGAGATTCCCACAAGCAACACTGTGTGTGCATTGAGGCCAGCTAGAACTGCAGCCGTCTTCCTGTGTGGTGTTTAACTTAATTTAATTCATTCCTTCATTAATGAAGTGTACCAGCGGTATCTTCGGCCTTGTGGCCATTGACGTTCCAGTGACCTGCCCTGGTGGTTGACGTAGTTTTTGGCAGTGTATTTTCCTCGTCATGTTGATGCTGTCCAACGCGGCTTGTAGTTCGGCAACTGAGCTGTTGTTGGTAGTTTTTGGGCGTTTATTCTGACTTGGCTGGATTGGGCACCAGTATCCAGAACGTTGTACTATTGACCTCTAGTTGTCGTTTTGCTGGTCGGGTGGAGCAGAACTGATCTTGTTGGATGGTTCATCGGCTTTTGGTTGGGTTGCCTTCCGATTAAGAGGTTGTCGGTCTGGCTGCCTGTCTCACCTAAACGTCCGTTAGTGTTACCTTCCCAGGCCGATCCTTGTAACCTTCTGAGCGCCGCTCCTTGTGCTTTACATAGTGATTTCCTTTTTAGTCTCTGCTTGGCCTTCAGCCGAGTTTTAGCTTATTAAAATTGCAAGATTTTCTTCTTAGGCCTTAAGCCATAAAAAAATTGTTTCTTGTCTGGTATGTGGCCCTCAGCCGAGTTTCAGCCTTTCAAAATTAATATTGAAAATTCCTTGTGCCTAGGCTTTAAACTGTAAATTCTAGTTTGTATGTGGCCATCAGCCGAGTTTTCCAGCTTAAATTAAAAATTGGAAATTTCTTTGTCTGGGCTTTAAGCCATGAAATTGTCTGGGTTTCGTATGTGGCCTTCAGCCGAGTTTTATATGAAGCATTTTAGGATAAAGCCTTTAGCCTATTTTAGTTGAAATTTAGAAGCTCTTTCCTTTAGGCCTTAAGCTGTAAAATTGTTTTCTGAATGCTGTGTGGCATTCAAGCCGAGTTTTAATATCTCTTAAATTAAAAATTAAAAATCCTTGTCTTGCCCTTAAGTCATAAGATTGTTATTCTTTAGTATGAGGCCTTCAGCCGAGTTTTACACGAAATATTTTAAGATAAGGCCTTCAGCCTTTTCAAATTGAAAGCTATTCTTCCTAGGCCTTAAGCCGTTAAATTGTTTTGTTGATATGCGGCCTTCAGCCGAGTTTTCAACCTATTTAGATTAAACATTGAAAATCTTTGTCTCGGCCTTAAGCCGTAATATTGTTCTTGATTAATGTGAGGCCTTCAACCGAGTTCTGTGGGAAAAATTTAAGCTAAGGCTTTCAGCCTATTTATATTGAAGATAATTTTTTTTTCTAAAGAAGTGAAACCTCCAGAAGAACTCCTATACCTCAATTCCTCGCTTAGACCTTGTGCCTTGGATTTTCGATGTGGCCTTCAGCTGATCTAAATTAAATCAAAGGAGGGCTTTCGTTAAAACCTTGAGAGTTATTGATTCTTGCTTGTGTGATTGTCTGTTTTAAGAAATAATGTTTATATGTTGAGTGAAACTGACAGTAACTTATTTTGGCTTCTTTCCACAAATATAACCTCACCCGCTCTGTCCTGGTAGCCCAGGGATTTCACCGCTTTCTTTGTCTCAGCCCAAAACAATGCTACGAATGTGAAACGTTATGTATGTATTATTTGAAGTCCCCTGAGCGAGGGCGCCAAGTTTTCGTCACTTCCGACAGACAGCGTAACTGCAGTACAGTTTCAAAATGGCGTCTGTAGGTGATGTACATTACAAGCAACATGCCGTCATTGAATTTCTTACTGCAATGAAAGAACTTGTGGGGAATATTCACAAACGCTTGTGCAAAGTCTAAGGAAAATCTGCTGTCGACAGAAGTAGAGTTAGTCGCTGGGCACGGAGGGTAAGGTCATCAGAAGGCGGTTCGCCGGAGCTCCATGATTTGCAGCGGTCGGGGAGACCATCGACGAGATGACGTTGTCATTTGCGAGTTTGGGCCATCAAAGGATGCCATTCGTGGAAGATATTTTGAGGACAATGAGGAGGCCGCACAGTGAAACACTGGCTCCGCCACCAGGACATGGACTGCTACGGACAGGGCATACACGCCCTTGTTTCGCGCTGGAGGAAGGCCATAGAACAGGATGGAGATTACGTGAAAAAATAGTGTGCGTAGAAAAACACCGTTCTTTCGTGTGTGTAATTCTCAATATGTTCAATAAAGAATTGTTGAAGAAAAAAAATGTGGTGCATAACTTTCTGGGCAAGCTTCGCTGATGACATTACCGTCCTCAGTGAATTTTAAGAAGAATTACAGGATTTCTCCAACGTAATGAACAGCCTAATGAGTACAGAACATGGGAGAAGACAAAGGTTATGAGATATAGCAGAAATGAGAAAAGCGAGAAATTTAACATCAAGATTGATGGTCACGAGGGAGATGAAGTTACCTAGGCAGCAAAATAACCTATGAAAGACGGAGGAAGGAGGACATCAAAAGCAGACTAGCACTGGAAAAAAGGGCATTCCTGTCCAACAGAAGTCTACTAGTATCAAACATAGGGCTTAATTTGAGGGAGAAATTTCTGAAAATGTACGTTTGATAATCGAAGTGTTTGAGATTTGGTGCTACAGAAGAATGTTGAAAATTAAGTGGTCTGATAAGATAAGCGATGAGGAGGTTCTCCGCAGTGGTTACAAGATCGGGTCAACTCTACAAAGAACGACGATGCACCCTTCTGGCATCGATGCATGCGCTGAATCGGTTGGGTTGAGAGTCATAAAACTGTCTCTCCTGAAGCAAGCTGGCCCACGACCTCTGTAACTGATACTTGATATCCTGGATCCTGGCACTGCGGTGGAGTTGACGTCCGAGATGGCCCACACATGACAGATCTGGGGATCGTGGTGGCCACTGGAGTACCTCAACATCAGGAGAGTTCATAGCGGTACACGCCTATCGTGGACGAGCATTGTTCTGCTGAAAAATGACACCACAATATTGTCGCACTCAGGTAACAAGAAACGACGAGGGATGTACGTTGTGTGCTGTTGTGCCGTCAGTGTTCCTTCAGTCACTGCTACCACCCGTGACCTGTAGTCAAACTCTACGGCTCCCCACACCATGAATGCAGGAGTACCACCCCTGTGTCTCTCCAGAACATTGGAATAATCGGATGTTTTCCCAGACCGCCATCACACTTGCTCAGCTGGGGCAGTGCAGAACCACGATTCAGCGCTCAAAACAATACGACGCCATTCACCAACAGCACGTGTTTCCTGGTCAAAAATGGCTCTGAGCACTATGGGACTTAACATCTTACGTCATCAGTCCCCTAGAACTTAGAATTACTTAAACCTAACTAACCTAAGGACATCACACACATCCATGCCCGAGGCAGGATTCGAACCTGCGACCATAGCGGTCCCGCGGTTCCGGAATGCAGCGCCTAGAACCGCACGGCCACAGCGGCCGGCGCTTCCTGGTCACTGCAACACTCCAAACTTTGGCGTTTGTGGCGTTGATCACAGCCTAGGGATGGGACGTTAATTCCTAAATCTGGCTGACCGTGCGGGATGACACAGAATGTTGCAGGAAATTCCATTACTTGTTCTTGGATGGCAGGGGCAGAAGTGGAGAGGTCACGATGTCGCTGGCGCAGTTCGGTGATCCTCCCTCGTTGTGGCCGGCGACTTCAGCCAGAACGTAGGCGACGACTGTGGCTGGCGTCACGTTCCCATGCAGTCCCGATATTGGATCACTGTCACACCCGAATGCCCCACAAATCTGGATACTGCACGACTCGACCAGCCTCCCACATGGAGACCAACAATGTGGCTGATAACGCTGTCGCACACGAGTACGCAGCACCTCTGTCTCCTTCAAAGAGATGACTCAATATCTGACGCTGTCCAATGACTTAGGTAGCCTACCAGGCCTGGTAACAACACTGAACACGAACGATACTAATGCAGTCTGATGGTCTTCCTTCTTATCATAGAGAACTACAAATTCAACCTTTTACATGCCTGCCGATGGCGTGTACGTGAAGGACGTTACATTGACGTCCGGGCGTGATTTCTGGGTGCTTCACTTTTCTTGTCAAATAGTATATTGCCCGTATCAAATCAGAGAGTTCTTTTGAAAAGAAAATGTCGCCCTACGCGTAAGCTAAAATTCATCCCAAGGTTCTACCTCATGCAGGGGGATGTAGGAAACAGTGCACTCATTGTAAAGCGGAAGCGGAA